>NC_138860.1:121471121-122071121 GCF_965194805.1 Balaenoptera borealis | reverse complement strand
TGTACCTAGTAAATGGCAGGCTCAATTATAAGCACTGGAGATTCGGTGGTCAACAAGCATGAGAAGGCTTGGGACTTCTTCCAGTTTGTAGTTCTTATGGGGCCTAGGGAGACAGGATGCAAGTTAGTAAGAAAGAAAACATGAAATCCAGACAGGTACTATGAATGAAATACATGGGATCATGTGGCAGAGAGTACCTGGGTATGGGGAATACTTTATGCAGAAGGGTGAGAATGAGCCACTCACAGGAAGCCTTGGAAGAACTGCATTCTGGGCAGATGGAGCTGCAAATACAAGAGCCCAGAAGTGAGAAAGGTGCAGAGGTGGGAGGGAAGAAAAGTGTGGGGCTAAAGAGTCTGGCTATTTCTCTAAGGGAAAAGATAAGGTAATTGAGGAGAGAGATGTGATCTTTGTTTTAAAATTATAATTCCTGTAACTTTGTAGACAATGTAGCATAAGGGGGTTAGGCCAAGAGTATAAGCAGGGAGGAAAAATTAGTGGGTTGTTTTATAAGATGAGATGAAAAGTGATGGTGGACTCCAGAGATACAGGGACTTGAAGAGATGGGAGATGTGTTTTGGAGGTAGAACTGGCAGAATGCTTTTCTATTTTTGTATTATGTACACAGTATTTTTTGGTTGGTCAGTTGGTTTCTTAGCTCAGAAAACATTCTGTATGTTTCACCATGGGCAAAGCCCTTGAAGTAGGACAATTAAAATTTAAGGTTAATGTGATGAACAATTGTTTTTGCCTATGCAGAATCTTGTTACCATCTTTTGGTAATAAAACCAATTTTACTTTATTTTTGTTATGTTACTTTACTTTTACTTCCCTGTAACACACGGCCCTGCAACCATTACTTTATCTCCCTCACCCCATCTCACCCTCCCCACTGGATACACATATGATTCGTCCATTCACACTTTCATCTCCCAAGACTGTGAATCAAGAGTAAAATGATACAGGGATGGCAGGGAGGTGGAGCTAAGTTTTTCTAATAGAAGTGTTCAAACAGACTCAGTGAGTTCCTCACACCCTCTGAGATATTGTAACTTCTGACCTTTCTTAGGCCAGGTATATCACATTTTTCTTTGAATACATTAGTTTATCAGTCCAGTGTTCTTCCAATAAATTCCTTCTAAGTTTATTCACCCAACCTCAATCTCTGTTGCTTACAACCAAAAGTTCTAACCCATATAGTAATTTCCTAATGCTTACCTACTTTTAATTTGAAGTGTAGCATAGCAATTGTTAATTTAAAAAGCCAAAATAGAAAAAGAGGTATTTAACTAGAATTTCTCATTACTGAAATCCGTGTAGAAAACTAAAACAGAGCTTTTACCTAACTTTAAAAAAACAAACTTATCTGCATATGGGTAAAACATATAATAATTGAGAAGATTTAATGAGAAACAACAGTTCTTTGTCCCACCTCTCTTCACCCCCAGGTCTACTCCCTAGGTAACCTCTCTTAATTATTTTTGTTTTTTAGACTTCTGGTTGTTTTCTTACTTTTATATAATTTGCTAATTGTACTGTTCCAGATTTTTAAAATGTAAACATTATCTATCACATTCCTACTATGACACATAAAAATTTAGAGTATTCAGATCAGTATTTTGAGTTTTCACTATATTTTAAAGTTATATACTTATATCAGCTTTACTTATTTTGTCAACTAAAGGGAGAATATCTTGATGTCTGACAATATAATATAAGGATCTCACTGTTCTTAAATGTCCCTTAAACTCTTAGTATCTATCTGTTTATGTACTTTTACATTTTTTAGGTTGGTAAATTTTACGTTTAGTTTAGTAACTTTATGGTTATTGTATTTTGCCCATAAATTGAATTTTAGTTGAAAATCAATGTACAGCGCTTTCATTATCATGACCCTTCCCTTCCTCCATTCCTCTCTCCTTCCCCCCTCCCTCTCTCCCTCTCTTTCTTCCTTCCCCAACTTCTTAAACAGCATGTTTCCTTTGTGCTAGACACTGCTCTAGGTTTTGGGGCATAGTGGTAAATATTGTTTTTTGCATCAATAGGTGATGTGCATTGTGTTTCTTGTTTAATATTTTGATATTTCTGAAATTTCTGATCCTTTTACCCACCCCTACCAACAAATACATTTTACTTTTTCTTTCTTTTTTTTTCCTCTGTTCATCATGTCCTTAAGTGTGCACACTATAAATTTACTAATCCCTCCAATTTGTTTCTCCATGGCAACTTTTCCCTTGAAGCCCTCCTTGTACTAATTAATCTAGGACTATTAGCTATCCACCACCCTGAGATACCCCCTCATAAAAGCTGCTGATTTAGATCTGCCTCTTATTAGACTCATGACTTCATTCTTCACTTAATTCCTTACTATGCTGTAGCACATCTAGCATTAACTTTCTAAGAAATTATTCACGGGACACAAAGGTGCTTAAAAGTCTTTCTTTTGTCCTTATATGTGATCTGATAATTTCATTGAATATTGAATTTCTAGTTTTAAAATTAATTTTCCTTATAAATTTAAAGGCATTTCTCCATTATATTTTAGCATCAGATATTACTTGGTAATGTCTGATACCAGTCTGATTTTTGTCCTTTTTTAAATTAAAGAAATATTTTATTTCCTTCCTTTTTCTTTCTTCTTTCCTTCTTTTCTTTCTGGAAATTTTCAGATGTTTCTCTTTATTTTTGGTATCCTGAATTTTTACGATGATATATTTAGTTTATTTTTAATTTGTTTTAGGTTATTATTTGTTTATATTTATAATTTTTCCCATGATCAACATTCTCTGGGCCTTGCATTTCTTCTGTTTTGAGATAGTTTCATTTACTGTTTGTATGATAATTGATTTCCTTCTATTTATTTTTATTTTTTTCAAATTCTAGAACTCCTAACACTTGGATACTAGGCCTAGTATTGGATAGAACATTCATATCTCTGTATTTCCCATTGTCTTGTCTTTTCATTTTAAATTTTAATTGACTCTTGCTTTGTAGTTTTGCAATTTTGTGGATTTCTTTTGGGAGTTAGTCACAATTTTAGTTCCGAAGGGTTCTTTTTGTCTTGTGTATCTTTTTTCATAGTAATTTACTTTTCTTTTATGGATGTAGTACCTTAACTTTCTCAGAGTATGTGAGACATTATTTTATTTACATTTCCTATCTGAGAGAGAATTTTCACAGAAGAAAATTGTTTTTCCTTTGGGGTGCGTTTTCCCATTTTTATTTTGGTCTCTCTCTTTATGCTACAGGTTTTCTTCAAATGACTG
Organism: Balaenoptera borealis; assembly: GCF_965194805.1. Lineage (NCBI taxonomy): Eukaryota > Metazoa > Chordata > Mammalia > Artiodactyla > Balaenopteridae > Balaenoptera > Balaenoptera borealis. Next base: position 122,067,855 of record NC_138860.1, on the reverse strand, counting down.
GTAGTTCTGGTAGAAGAAATGCATATTTAAGAAAGAAGGAACCATAAGCGTGTTTGGAAATACTGTGCACAGTGGGCAGCTTCTCCACTGGCATGTTGCACTACCAGGGCTGTGGGTGGGCACTGACTATGGCACTGTGGTACTTGGAGTGTTTGACTCTCAGGCTGATCAGCTATCAACAGTGATTCATTTTCTCCAAACAAATTATGTGTCTCTGTGTGTGTGAGAGAAAGAGAGACAGACAGACCTGGGGGGAAAGAAGTAAAGGATTCATTTGTTCTATAAACGGATCTTTAATTAAACCCCATCTCAGCCCCAACTCCGGCTACTACATTCTCTCTTTCACAGTAACCCTCTTGTGCCTGAAGCCTGGCTGGGGTTCTGGGTTCTGGGGGCACCAGGTCTGCACCCCAGTGCCGTTTCTCTGAGTGTACTCCAGGCTTCAGCATCCCCTCTCTGCTTTATCAGTCATAGCTTCCATTAGCCTCCCACCTTCCTGAAATATATTGAAAATTCACCTCGGGGCTGTCAGCCTTTGCATTCTTTTTGTTGTAGTGGGATGGTGTCTTTTATCATTCCTCCACCAGCATTACAGCAGAGACATGGGTGAATGAAAAGAAACGATACTCATGCCACATTCACCTTCCTGAACTGGAAGTTAACTGCTGGCACTTTTTAATTATGCTGAAGAAGTATAATTTTATTCAATTTTGTAGGTGAAAGGGCATTTATTAATATTAATTATAGTTTATATTTCAGATTTTCTAATACATGATTTTGAAAATTCTTTAGTTATTTTCAAATATTCAGAAATCATATAAAAATTCATGATTTTTAAGCATGGGCTTAACTCTAAAAGCAACATCTAATGTTCATCATTCTGCATTGTAGAATGTTCCACTCTATCTGACTCTTGAACCATTTTGCAAATAAAGATAGTAATCAGAGTCAGAAGCACTTGGAAGAGCAGAAAGTCAGTCACTCTTGGGAGCACTTTAAGCTGTACAAAAAAAGAAATTCCCCCCAACAAACCTCTCCTCGGATTTCATTGGCCCAAAAAATCTCTTGTCACATCACAGGCCCACTCCTAATCCGAGAGGGGTGCTCTAATTTGCATAGATGAGTGAAACCTGCCTCTGTAACCAGGGAAAAACTTGCAGTGCATCCCAAGGGGAAGAGAGGGTACCTGCACAAATTTGAAAGTCTTTGAGGAAGGAGAAATGGAAGCATGAATACTAAAAGGGCAACCAAAATATTCATTATACCTGCAATCTACTTATATTAACCATTTAGTTAATAACAATATATTCGAGTCACTGTACTCAGGAGGGATTTGGTAAACTTTAGTGAATAAACCACGATAATGGAGATAATTATGTTGAGATGGTGAGCACAGAGAGAAAGGCACGAGCCAGATAAAGGAGAGTCTTACAAGCCATTGTGAGAAGTGTGTGTGCTCATTTTATGGATCAGAAATTTTTGAAAAGTGTTTTAGATAAAGGAGTGACTTAATACATCTTGCCTTTTAAGAATATCATGCAGGGACAGCTGTTTGATGGCTGGGCTTGTGGAGCATAGGCCTAGGGGCTGAGGGGCCGATTAGGATACCCTTTTCATTGCTTGCCTTCAGAGTACTATTCTTATTAATCCGTTTGCATCTATTGTTCTGATTATTGTTTTTGAATGTTAATTGCCAAAATATAAGCCTAGATGATGTGAATTACATGAAGCCTACTGTTAAACAACAGCAATCATCCTTTTTACAACTTGTTTTCTCATCACAAATGCACCGAAAAATCACAGAATTGCCATCTAATTTATTCTAGGGAATACTTTAGAAATTATATCTCCTTTCCCTTGCCTCTATTTTCTTGGAGATAAGCTATTATTTAATTGATGTGTAGATCTACAATATGGTTAATTCACACACAGTATATGATAAACATACATAGAACTTTATAAAAAATTTTTGTTAAAATTATTCACAAATTGATTTACACTTCTAAATTCAAGCTTATTTTTGTTATTCGTGCAAAGTTTCTAGGCAATGTGTTAATTAAATATAGTTATGAACTAACAGAAAATTGATAAACAAATGTAAACTAAAAGAAATATGTCTGACTAAAATTATGAAATAAAAGATTTTTGTAAAAACTTCCAGTATGAACTTTACCCATTTTACCTAATCTTAATTATTTTTTAAAGTACATCTGCTTAGACTTCTGTAGTATTGCTACAAGCTTGCATTTTTATTTCCGAAAGTATTATTTAAAACTTAGATTTGGGGCTTCCCTGGTGGCGCAGTGGTTGAGAATCTGCCTGCTAATGCAGGGAACACAGGTTCGAGCCCTGGTCTGGGAAGATCCCACATGCCGCGGAGCAGCTGGGCCCGTGAGCCACAACTACTGAGCCTGCGCGTCTGGAGCCCGTGCTCTGCAACAAGAGAGGCCACGACAGTGAGAGGTCCGCGCACCGCAATGAAGAGTGGCCCCCACTCGCCGCAACTAGAGAAAGCCCTCGCACAGAAACGAAGACCCAACACAGCCAAAAGATAAATAAATTAATTAATTTAAAAAAATGTTAATAAAAAAAAAATTTAGATTTGATGTCTGTCAAAACAAAACGCTGTCATCCTATTGGATATTATAATATAGCCACTAATGTCTTCTGAAATTTAACCAATCACACAAGATGACAGAGGTAAATACGCAGACAGAAACTTTATGTCAAAACCATTGAGGAAAAAAAAGCAAAAGTACTGCAAATTAATGCCTTCCTGGTATAGTAAATTTTATTCTGATTATCCCATGCAAGATTTATGGTGCCAGATAACCAACAGAGACAATATAATGTTTTTTGTGATGCTGTCAGAAACTTTTACAGTGGTCCCAGTAATATGATCCTGGGCCTGTCTGACAGTCTAGGACACAGAGATCTGTCAACCCAGGAGCAGGCTGAAGATGATTGTTAAGGGGATTTGGTACTCCTTCTATTTGCCTAATAGAGAGCCTCGTGCTCAGCATTTCCTGAAGCAAAAGAAGACAGATGAAATCTCTGGGCACTTCATTGCTGTTGCCTCTCAAAGATTTCCTGTCAAAATGGGCCTATAAGGGGAGAAAGGTTTTCAATAACATTTTTTTTTTTTTTTTAACCTGGCAGGATTTCCGGCCTTGCTATGAAAAGAGTTTGAAGGTGCTGTCTTTGTTAAAGGAAAAAAAAAAAAAAGAAAAAAGAAAGAAAAGAAAAGAAGGAAAAAAAAAAATACTGCCAAACTACCAAATCTAGTTGTGTTTAAAAATAAAAAAGGCAATAGAACAATATGGTTCATGTTACCATAACATACACAGAAAAAACAGTTTTGATTGATATTTTATCCATACTTTAGGGATTTTTTTTTTTCCCCTCAAATAGAGGAAGTGGCCTTGATATTCTTACTTCTTAACTGAAATAGAGAACATGTTTGTTGTCAAACATTTTCAGGACTCTTTTAGTAGCTTATGTAGAAAATGAGGAGCTAAGGTCTCATTTTTGCCAAAGGGATGTTTGCCAATCTGCCTTTCCCCTTATTAATACTTTACTCCTATACTTCTGCCATCTTGTCAGTCAGTCAGCCAGTCAGTAAATCAGCCCACAAGTATCTAACAGTTGGTGAAAAGACAGAGCTTCTGTCCTCAAGTGCTTTATATTCTATGGGGAGACACCTTGCAATAGGGGTAGTTTTCTAAGTTTCTAAGAAAATACATTTGCACTCTCTAGTGGTGCCAAACAAGTAAGGAACCACATCTTTAGCTATCCATTCTTTGCCCCCAGACAGAGAAGCTGTTTTTCTGCCTTGTTTAGCATGGCTCATGTACCGTCACAACTTTCTCTGTTCCTTCCCCCTTATTGTAATCCCTCTGAATGGAACAAAGACAGAAGAATCTGAATAAAATAAGCAGAAAAAGGTGATGAAATAAAGATAATAGTGTTCTCAAAGTTTTCTCAAATTGTAATTCCCAGCATGGATCTTTTGTGCTAATTTGTACAGACATTTCTGGCCTTTTGTGAATTGGCATAACGTTAGCAAAGGAGAACAGATAGCTAACAAAGAAGAACCACACAAAACCAAAACAAACAGTAAACAGTAAAACCTCAACAGTCTGCAGGCATTTAATATAAGGGCACACAAGGCAGAAGTTTCAGGGATAATACAGAACAGAACAATTGATTTTTATAAAGACCTTCAAGTCATTAAGGAAATGTTAAATCATGTTGGCCATACTTTGCTGGCATAAGAAAACATGCCATATATTTAATAGCATTTTAATCAAATTTATGTACTAAAAATGGGCATATAAATAGTGAGTGCCTTTGCTATCTGGAAAATTTATTTATAGAAGACACTTTATTTCACCAAATAAATTGGATAAATGAGATTTTACTATATGTTGAAATATATCATATTCCTTTTAAGTAGATTTATTTCATAATATTATATTTCTTTTTCTGTAGCAAAGTTTTAGAAATCTGTGGGTCAAAACCCTATAACTTTAACATGTAAGTTAACACAATAGATAACACAAAAAAAGTTTCTCTAAAAAAGCAGCCACAGTTACGGCAGACGACTAATTGGCAGCCTGTAGGCAATGTAAAGCCTTTTTTAATGGGGAGGTCCCAGGTGGAGGGAGCTGACTCTTAGAACAGCAGCGGCTTTCAACAAAGGGTTTCTTTTTTTCCTAAGAAGGAGGTGAAGATGTGAAGCAAGGAAGGTCATAAAGTACATGGTCCTGAGTTAAGGATAAAAGAATATCATGGAATGTTTCTGGCAGTGCAGGGACTTGAGCAAGACTATGAGATGATTCAATTATATATAGACATGTGAGTAAATACATATGTTTTATTGTTTAGAAAAGACTGGGGTCGTGATGAAATAATTTGCAGAAACTCAAGACTAATTCCTTTTATAACAAACCACTGCAGTAATATATATATTTAACAAAATTTTGCCAGGTGCTAGCGATGAAATGCTGTTTATTATTATCTATTAAAACGAAATAGTATTAAGACAAAAATAACCCAAAATGATACTGGACCATCTCTGGAAGTTGTAATAGGGTTTGAGACCTAAGCCAAAAAGAGAATCGTGAAAAAGAGTGAACAGTCAACAAGATTTAGTAAGCCGAGTTTCCAGACTCAATAGCAGACTCTTCAGTGTTCTGAAAGTGACACTAAATTCTCTTCAAAGGTGGAATAGTGTGTAAATAAAAGACAAGCTCAGAAGTTATTTGAGTATTAAAAACTGAGAGACAAAAAGGCATTGAGAATAAACACTGGACAGATTTTGAATGAACTGAGATCATGTTGAATGTCTCTTTGGTTGTTGATTTTCCTTTTTTGTGAGAAAGGTGGTCTAATGGATATACATTTTCTTCAATTCTCCTCACTGCCTTTGACATTCTTCATGAAGCATTGTCAAACTAGTCAGGTTGAAGAAGCTAACATGCTTACATGAAATAACACAAAAGTTAGTGTGGTATACATGTTAAATCAAAAGGTCAGAAAGGCAGAGCATCAATTCTTTGATCCTCTCGGATCTCTTAATTCCGAGTATAAAAATAATTGTTGGAGAGTTTGTGATATATATAACCTCTGCCCATTTGTCTATTGGAACTATAAGCATAGGAACAAATCTGTGACAGTGAATCAATACAGACTTTGTAAATGGGACTGGATAAATAGAGAGCTAAAAATCTCGTGTTTCAATTCAATGGAGATGTTTCCTTTCACAGTTAATGGATCCAATGTTGAGAACAAAAGCAGGAGACAGATTTGGCTTTGCCTTCTGCATTTTGGCGCCCCATTCTGTTACCCACTGCTATTCCTAGAATTAATGAAATATCAAAACCAGGCTAGTGGAAGAGATGTTAATTTGGTGTGTAATGAAACAAAAGAATCTAAAATGCATATGCTTCTACTTTCCTACGAAGAGAAGACAATAAAAAAACAAAAGAACAAATTGCACTTTGTATCGTGGGATATGAAACAATTACAAGAGTTGGGAGGTGGAGAATGGAAGGCTCAATGGACCCTTTAATGAATACTAGCAAAATATCCACCCAAACAAATGGCATTCTTCATACCTTAAGGATAGAAAATAGCCTGCTTCCATTCAAAGTTTTGTAAAAGGATCTTTATAGATTTTTTTTCCCCCACTGACTTAATGTCAACTTTTGGAATCAATCGGCTTTCATCAGGGGACAAGTACATGCATCACAACAGCTTTTATATTTTTCCAATCGTCACTTCTTCTGGGACTGAGCTCATTCTAGGGAGTTTCCACATTCATCTGACATCAATTATCCCAGCTCCTGCTGACCTCCAATTCATGTCATAATAATTAACTTGTATCTATTACAAACAAGTTTCATAATGAACATTTTATTTGTCAAATAAAATTTTCTCATGGACATGTTTTAAGATATAGTAAGCTTACTACCTTTCAAAAGCTTTTCTCTTTTATAACCAATAGTAAGATTTAATCCAGTTTAAAATTCAATGGCCATATACTTTAACTCTTTGTCCAGATTATTCACTTTTCTTGATGAAGGAAATAATAGTGAATAGTAGAGTTCCTCAAAATAGCCTGTTACCTTATACTTAAAAAGTCAAATAATTCTTGAAGAATCCCATTACTAGGCCGTATTTTCTAATGGAAAACTATAAATCCAGCATCATGACCTCTTAATTATCACCTTCAATTTTGAAGAATTTTATACGTTTGATCAATATATAATTTATAACAAGAGCATGCAAACCAAATAGAAATAGGACTTGATAGCATTTTAAAAATACATACTTAGTACAATGATAGTATGGAAAGAAATGATTGGACATAAAATTTGAAGAATTCAGAATTCATTTCAGACCCTATCACGTTTGGAAGAGGAAAATATATATATATACACACACACATATATATATACACATATACACACTTACACACATATGTTATATATGTTGTTATATGTTATATATAACATATATATATTACAACAAGGCTAATATCAGTCACATCATTTTCTCTCATCAATCTCCTGAGATACACAATAAAATCTTAAAACAAGATATTAACAAGCATAGCATCCTTCTGATCTGAATCAGGTGGATGATTAGCAGTAAATTTAACAACTGCCTATGAGCTGACAACTTGAGTTTTCCATTATATACTGATGACTCTACGGATAACTGAAAACTGAAATTTCACCTTCAAAAAAAAAGTTGTAATTTGAGGGAACAGTGTCTTCTAGATCTTAAACATATTTTTTAAAATATCCATTGAAGGTACAGACAAGCTAAAGTGGCTATTCTCTATGAAAGACTTAAGATGGTTTCTTCTCTTATCTGTTTTAAGATATATAATTAGGCTAATATATTGTCATTAGCCAAAGAATTTACTTAATTTCACAAATTCTAAAATCTCTCAATTATATTTCTTACATTACAAAAAGTCGTGTAATCAAAGATTAACTTTTTGTACTTTTTATGGTTGGTATTTCCTGTAAATAAATGTAGGAAATTATAGAAACAATTAAAATGTATTAGAAAGTAAAAAATAAAACTCTACTGGGGTTTCCTAGGAACCAGGCAATAACATACTAATTCTGTGACATTTTACCATTTAGATATCATTTGTGGATATATTAGCACAGAGAAATAAGAAAAATAGGGTAAAAATAAGGAAAGTGATTATCTAAGGTTTCATAGTTACAAATATTAAGTCAGGAACTCAAATACAGACTCATTCTAAACCTATGTCATTATTGTTTTTAAAGGATAAAGAATATACAAACATATTGCCCAAAGACAAGTGGTATGGAAACAGAAACCTTGGTATTCTCAGAAGTACATTTTATGGTTCTCAGTTACTGGGAATAATTCATTCTGATTAGTACTTTGAACATCTGAATGAAGTCTTAGAATCTACTTTATGCTTTTTTGTTCCACCCTTCTTTTTGTATTGCTGTTTCTTCTGATTCTTCATTTCCAACTCTAAGAGATTCTCAAAAGTTCAGTCCCAGACGAAACAAACAAAGAAAAGAAAAGCTTTAGTCTTTCTCCAAATAGATAAGAATACCAGGGAAGCTCCCAGAACAAAACCAAACACTTAGACAAAATCAAACTATGAAACCCACAGTGAAGATCTGACATTGGTACATACGAGTCTGCTCCAGCTGAAAATCCTGCCTCGAAAATGCAACTCAAGACTCCAGGCACCTAACGACACCAATTGGTATTCACGCAGAAGTACAGACTGTTACATATGCTCACAGCAAATTTTGCTTCAGGGAAAAATGGAGGACCATTTAAGTGACTCCTTCTGTGCGTTGAACTGTCAATTTACAGAAGTGCCATACTAATCTTAGGAAACTCTCTGCAAAGCTCATTTGAGTGGTGAGTGAATGTAAATGTCCCAAATTATTAAATATCTACTTCATCAAACCTGGCAACCAGGAGGTGATTGATTTTGCACTCAGCTCATCCACAGACCTTTATTTATTATATACTATTTTGGAAGGTCTTAATCCTTTTCTTCAAATATGAAATATTTATTTTCTTCCTGAACAGATAATGAAGTATACTATTTTTGGACACATATTAGATTTGTCTTTAGTAGAGTTTCTGCTGCACAAATCATCCTTTTTAAAACACATCTGAATGATCATACTTAAATTTATGTACTAGATTAGACATATTTACATTTAGCTAATATTTTAAAGCACTGTATCCAATAAGCATTATGCAGCAGAATCTAGACAGAGAGGGAAATGGAGCAGCAATCAAAAGATAGCTTTTGGGATTTGTTTGGGATTAACATATCCACACTACTGTATATAAAATAGATAACAAACAAGGACCTACTGTATGGCACAGGGAACTGTACTCAATATTTTGTAATAACCTACAAGGAAAAAGAATCTGAAATAAAATATATGTATGTATAACTGAATCACTTTGCTGTACACTTGAAATGAACACAACATTGTAAATCAACTATCGTTTAATTAAGAAAAAGAAAAAATAGATAGCTTCAGAAACACAACCCTAACCACTGAACCACTGTCTTCAACACTAACAGTAGGATCCAAAATGTAGGCTCAGTGGTGTTCATGGAAATTGTAAGACAAAACAAAGCAAAAGAACAACAATAGAAACAAAATTTAAGTTTGTCTTTGATAAAATATTTATAAAATCTGATTTCAAAATATTCTTTTTAAGGAAAGCCTATATTTTAAGTTTGGGAAACTTGACTTCTTTTCCTCTTCCTTAAAAACGAGTGGGGAAAAAAAAAATAGAAAGTAAGTATCTGCCAGGTGGGTTTTCCAAGTCCTGATTACTAAACTGTAATTTTCATCAGATTTTAAATGCTCCCATCAATAGCAAGATTGTAGACAGATGATACAGCTAAATCTCTGCTGATAGACAATTAGTTGAGTCTGCTGTCTCAAGCCAAGATTGGCAGAGTCTACTACTCTCGTAATCAAATTCCTCAGCATTCAGCATAGCAGGCCTGAGTTTTCTAGTTAATGCTATAAAGCAGCATTGAATAAATACAAATGGCTTAATCTTTTTTTTGCAGTCATATCCTCCCACACTGGTCTATGTAATTAGGAAAATACTATATCTCATCTCCTGAATAGTGAATACATCAGATTGTTAATCATTATATTTATATGGTTTACATAAAAAAAATTTTAATTCATGAGTACTATAAGATTTCTTTCAAAGAATATTAATACATGTACAACACCTGAATATATATTGTCATGCTGTGGCCTATTGATGTGTTTATAGTGTTTCCTTAGGGAATTACTATGTAACAAAAATTCAGGTGCAGCAAACGTTGAAAAAAAGGGTATATATTTTTGTTTATATCCATATATACACACATATATATGCATATAAAACAAACAAATTTGTTGGAGTTTGCACATCCCAAGGAAAAGACACATTTGAATATAGTTGAAAATATAACCCTACATTCAAATAAAAATGTCACATTAAAATGTATACTAAAAGTACTTCTAGTAAAGCCTATTTTATAAAATGCATTGTGAACTATAGTTTGTATGTATTTTACACCAATGTAATATTGATTTCCTACAAAAACACATTAAATAAAAGATTTATGAGGAGTGTAGCAAATTTCATTTGGCCAACAAACCATAACTCTTTTGTGTCTGCTTGATGAACAGGAGCAAAAATAGTAATGCTTCACATAGTTCAATAATTTATCAAAAATTTACAAATGTTTGTCATTTAAAAATAATTAAGAAAATAAGAATAATAATGGGTGATTAATAACAAAATAATAAGGATTTATTTAACTCTCTAACACCCTTACAACCAACAAAAAAATATATAAATGTATATGTATGTACATATATAAAAGGATGAGTGCCCTTTCAAAAATGAGTTTACAAATAATAAATAAAGAAGGAAATTAATAGGCAAAGAATATGGCTTTTGAAATAAAATAGGTTTTTGAGGCATATCAAGCAACAGCAATTACTTAAAAAATACAAAACACAGCAGCTTGAATCTGATTGAAGTGGTTACATACCGTGCGGGCAAAGGATGCAAAGTCTCGAAGAAGTCTAGGCAGAGAACAAGGAAAGCATGACTGAGAAACACACAGGAATGGTTCTCCTTTTTATCTCTGTAACCTCCACCCTCCCTCTTTCACCTTCCAAAGTTGTAACCCTGTACTTGGGACAACAATCAGGAGATTTCTGTTGAAGCTCTTCTTCCTTCCCCTAATCTATTCTTTCACATAATTAACAGCCTGACTTATTTGTCCTCTGATTTTATCTGAGGAGCTGGCGAATTTCACTAATTCCTGCTGTTACCACATATCAGTGTTAAAGAAGTATTTAATTCCCAAGATGAAAAGCAAACATTCAGAGTATGCATAAGTGAGACTGAAATACTGGAAAGTTAATAACACTTGTCACTCTTGTAGCACCTTTCAGCCAAAGATTTCAGTGCCTTTAAAAAGCACAGGCTTATCACTCTCATTTTGTTGAAACTGGAATACAGAAAGGTTAAGTGATTTGTTTATTTATTTATTTGTGATTTATTTACTCTGTCCTAGCAAGTCAGTAATGGAGCTGGGAATAGAAGACAAAATTTCTGATGCCTTATTCTCTTTCAGACCACTCACCTTGCTTAAATGCTCACAGTGGAGGCTGGTGACATTTACTTTTATAAGTCAGGCATCATCATTATTGAACTGACATGCCTACCCTATGCTTAAAAAAAGTCAGAAAAGTCAAGGGCCATTGCTCTGGAGCTCAGAGTTCAGAGCCAAGTTACTTTGAACAATTATAACTTTAAAAATTACGGAGTTAACGGAGACATTTATTCAGTGAGTCCCCAGTATGATGTCACAAATCTTGCTAACATTTACTGTGCCCTATGTGACAGGCGCTGTGCTAGCTGCATTGAGTTCATTAAATCAGTTAAGCCACATAACAGCCTTATCCACGAGTACTGCTATTATTCAAATTTCCAGAAAAGAAAACTGAGGAATAGGAAAGTAATTTACCCAGATCACAGGTTGAGTAAGTGGAGGGGGCAGGGGCATATGATGCCTAGCTGATGACCTCAGAGCCTGTGATCTTTACTATTAAGCAATACTGCTTCTCTTTTTGCATCCCTGTGTCAAAAAATTAATAGCAGAAAACATGTTTTGCACAAGTGAACTGTTAACCTTAATGTGGGTCTGCCCATCAAGCTGCTTAAAAACATTCTTTATTTTTAAGTGTGACTATAACTTCATAACAACACCAATTAAAAAAAAAAACAAAAATCCAGAGTTTCCAATGCTGATCGGAGGAAAGAAAGAGAAAAGGGCTTTTTAAAAAAGTCTAGTTTTAACTTCTAATTTATTATAAATGGCCAAATCATTTCTGCTTTGCGAAAGGGTGGTATAGGAGAATATATTGAAAGGCTTATGTCAAACAAGTGTATATTTTGACTAAAAAAGTTTACTTCACTGCTGAAGATTCAATTTAAAAAGTTTTATTAGATGTTATCCAAGTGCCAGATATATGTAAGTAGGTTCTACAAAATGTAAGTTTAAAATAAAATACATTTAAAAAATATACATAAGAAAATAAAAATTTTAATAATGTATTATGTGGTAAGGTAAAAAAGAACACTGACCTAGTCAGTCTGGACATAGTTTCAACCAAAGACTGCCAGGGACTTGGGTAAATCATTAAATTTTGCTAACCTCCAATTTTCTCAGAGTAATATTCCTACCCTGTGGGGCTGTTGTGAGGATTAAATGGACCATGGACTCTGTGAGGGAAAGACTGGTATTTGTTTTGTTCACTACTTCCTAACACCCAGCCTAGCATAATTCTTGGCTTATTATAGACACTAAATAAATGTTTATTGAATGAATGAGAATATGTAGAGTTCCAACATAGTAGTTGGCATGTTAGGTACACAATACATGCTATCAATTTTTTAAACTTCATGTTAATGTTATTAGCATCGATAATGTATATGCAAAAACTGGGAAGGGTCTGAGATTTACACTACTTGGGAGCTAATTAGTCTGCCCTGTTTCATGGGCTTGAGTAGAAGATATGAGACTCCTGGAACAGAGACAAAGTGCAGTTTCTTAATTATAGCAATAACCATAGTCAGAGTATCACTATTTTTGTGCTGGTTGCCTTAAGCCCCATTCCCCTCAGGGCAACATGAAGACAGCCAGTAGGTGATATTATAGATCAATCAAGAAACATGATTGCCCTTTGCTCCAATGGGAGACACTGTATCTTCCAAGGCTGAAAGCAAACCTGTCCTTTGCTTTGAAGAGAGACACTATCTGTTTTCTAAGGACGGTGCCTCACTTGCAAGATGCATAGACACCTGGAAGACTCATGGAGAATTGCCACCCAATAGTATAAAAACACAGTGTATTGAAATATATTGAAATATATTGTGATTGGAATATGATTTTTGATTATAAAAAAAGAGGTTAGAAAGTTATATACCTTATTTTTTTCAGAGAGTTTAATGGTAGATTTAATTTGTCAGATGTCTTGGTATCTAGATTAATTAATCTATTTTGTTAAATTTTACCATTTTGTGAGAACATGAACACTGACTATAGAATCAGAACGGTGGTTTCTTTTGAACATTATTTTATTCTGAACAAAGACATTAGAAAGTTTATGAAAGAGCTTTTATCTGTCAAAAACATAGAAATCATGAACTTGAGGTTATTATTACAGGAGTCTATGCATCCAGACAGAGCAGCCATAGATTTCTGTACTGGAAATAGATTCAGTTGTGGAACATCTCAGGCAGCAATTCTAACAAAGATATACTTGCACTAGTCTCTGCCAACAAACAGCTTTCTCAGATGGTTTTCCTATTTTTCTACACTTGTCACTGCTAACCCTTGAAAGGAGTGCTTTACAATTATTGCATTCACTTCAATACTCATTCTTTTATTCCTTAATCACTTAAATGTCAGACATCAGTACCAGTGGCTCAAAAGAAATCCTTAAATATCAACAATGAACTTTCATCAAATTCAATGACTTTTCCTAAGTCTCTTCCTACCTGTGCTTTTGGTATCAACTTGTCCATTTTGCAAGTCTATGCCTTCCTAATTCTATGCCTAGTTTCGTTCTGGAATCTCTCTGATAGATAGCACTTCAATTTTTCTCTTACTTGGTTCTGTTTCCTACCTTATCTCTTAAATGTCAGTTTTATTTTGAGTCTTTTGACCTTTTCTCTCTCCATGTTCTCTCTCTTAATGAACCCATGGATGGTTTTTGAGTCTTAGCGCTATACAAATGGCATCAAAACGTATATCTCCATTTTTAAATTTTCTCTTAACTTAGTCTTTGATTTTCAGACATCTGCCAGACACCTCTATTTGAAGGCCCTCATAATTTCTCGTACTCAGTGTATTCATAACTTAACTTCTCCACATATTTGACCAAATCAGTTCCTGCCCATGAATACCCAATTTCTTCTAAGGGCACTGCTGTTATGGAGTACATTGCCATTGCTTCTCCCTCGACATCATGTCTGAGTTATAATAACTCTTTTCCATTATAGTTTGTTGCCCACCTTTTGACAAATATAAAAACTTCCTGACAGGTTTTCCTGCTTTTAAGCTGCACTTCTCCTTGCATCCTATTTCTGTTCTTTCCTTTCAGAAGGAGCAACGGCCAGGAACAAAGTGCTTCTCCCTGAACCAGTCCAAGCCCCTTACTCTGGCATCAAGACCCTTCACAACCTAGCCTTTGCCTCCTTTCATTCAAATGTTTAATGAACTAGGGATAATGTAGTATGTAGTAAAGGGTGCCTTTTTGGAGTGGACATGCACGGAAAAGGGGGGGCGGTATGAAGTAAAATCAATCAATAAATTGATGTATTATTACAAACCATGGAATACTAAACAATTTTAGTATTCATGAGAAAGGATATTACAGAAAGTTATGTTTCTACCCTTATCTCTGGCTACTGTGATGACATATACCTGATATTATCACCAAGCTAGATTGCTAGAGATCTTTCAGAATTTTGTTCCTTTTCCCTCTCGAAATATAGTAATACGTTGTATCTTATACCTTTCTTTTTCCTCTTTCTTCTCACTATCTTTTGAAATCCTTCCCATTCCATGAGGTCCAGCTTAAATGCCATTGCTCCTAGAATCCATCTTTGATCATCTTAGCCACTCTCAGAACAATGTTTGTACAATGTTTATGATAGTTACTCTTACCACATCATACCAAAAGTTGTATGTACACATGGTAACTGCCTCTGCTATATTGTGAAAGAGCTGAGAGGAGGGTACCATGATTTAATACTTCTTTGTAAACCCTACATGCCTAAAATCTTAGCTAGTCCGTAGTAGACTTTCAGTATTTGTTGAATGAGTGAATGAATTAATAAAACAACCCTCATATCCAGGGTGTTTCCTTTGGCATAGACTAGAAACCTAGCACAAGCTGCTAATTTATAGGAAAGCAGTCAATGGCTGACGTGATGGGAGACTGACCCCTTGCTGGCAAAGAAGTTAACAAGATATTATGATAGACATGAGTTCTATCTGGAAACTCTTCATCAGGACCCCATATCTCCCACAGAGCAGCTAGGAAGGAGGTTAATTTCCTGGTGGATTGGGGAAAATAATCTACAAACAAATTTCACTAGTGCAGAAGTGCCCAGAGAATAATATCACTTCCTCAGGAATTCAGTATTTCTAATACGGATATCATGAAAAATCAATCACTCAACAGTTCTGCTATTGCCATATGATTCTAGGAAATGTTATTCGCAGAAACAGTAAAATAGACAGAGCTTTGCTAAATCTCCAGATGCTTCTCTCCTAAATCAGGGGCCTCCAGTTTTCTAAGCTCATTAAACTACGTTCTAATTTCATGCCTATAACACACTGTTATATATGTGGTTTAAAACAATCATAAGATTTAGCATATTATATCTTCAAAACTCTTTGCACGTATCAAGTAATTATCCACATAACACCCCAGTGATGCAGGTGTTATTATTCCCATTTTATAGATAGGGATATTGAGACACTAGAGATCTAATAATGTGCCTAAGGCAGTTTAGTAGACCAGCTGCAGAAATGAAATTAAAATAAATTTTCTGACTCTTTGTCCTGATTTCATACTGTAAAACTGTACTGGATCCCAGGGTTTCCTCTATATGCATACTTTATAATATCTACATGGGTACGTATTGAGTTATATATGTGTCCTACAAAATAAGCAGCACTATTATTTAACAGTAATGTAGATACTTCCATCTTAGGCTGCTTTTTGCATACGAGATAAGAGAAATAAACATTATCCCAGTATGCTTGGAAAATATATATCAACTATAGAATTCTATTTAATAATCTGTTCCTCTTAAAGGTATAGATAACATTCCACACTGTTAGCAATTTTAGCATTCTCACAATGAGATGATTAGAAACAAAATGGCTGGTTTGGAAAAAAGCTCCGAGTCCGTTCATTTTGTGCTGTGATACCTCACCAAAATGGGGTGGACATGATAATCCTGTACCTCATGCAAAATCAATTACATTTTAGTTCAAGATTCTCGGTGGCTGAAACAGGATATTATTTTATGTCCTGAACAATATGTTGTTCCAGTTACTAAGGAAACCAGTAGCAAAAACTAAGTTTACAATGATGCATTTTCAAGAAATTGACTATAATGTCAGTCTCTGGGGCATCATTACAAAGTGCTATTTGCATTTAAATTTCTTAAAACCCTTAAGCAACTGATTTGTTTGTTTATAAGCTTGAGTATGCATTTTCAGCTCTGGAAAAAATTTTTAAACATCCAACCAATACATCAATATTTAACCATTTAGAGAGCTACCCGTTAAGCATACTATGTCTCTTGCTGAATTATTATGTGTGGATTGTGCTTCCATGGGTTTCCAATGAGACCTGTTAAGCCTCAGCACATAATATGCTCCTTACTAATGAAAGCTGCACATTCTGTTTCACACATGGCAACAAATAGGCAAAGTCATGTTGACTTACACTGTTGCATGTCACAAATAACAAGATTCTACAGGAATCAATACATCTATTTTGCACACAAGGTTTCTGGAGTCTACCGCTATTCAAGGCGGGCTCCAAGTTCTTTAGGGAAGGCAAGGAAAATCCCAGATTTTTCTTGACAGACACTTGCATCTTTTGTCAAAAAGAAACAACAAATATTCTGATGAGTTACGGATGCTTTTATAGTTGGAAACTCTCCTGACAAACTACTCTGCTGACCAGAGATGACAAGACCTTGACATGCCGCCTCTGCCTTCAGAACATATAGAACTGCTACAAAAGCTGATCAGACTGCATGCGGCCAAAGAGAAAGGGAGAGTGATGGAGACAGAACAGCGTGAGGGACACTGACTCCGGGCTGTTTTCTCTTAGTGAAATCAACATCCATTCGTTGTCTCTCCAGAATTCTTTTCCAGCAGTATCCTTTGTCTTAAGATTTTGCACTTAGTACTTTGTAATTATTCTTATATAAAAAGCATTTCTTCGGCTGCAAATTTATTCTATATGTAGTGAGATAAAACCCCACAAACAGTATAAAATGAGCCTTAGCTAAACAAATCACTCTTATAACTAAGCCATAGCTCACACCCACCCCAAGGAACACAAAAACTAAATAGAAGAGGCAAGATTTCTATTCGAAACTGCAGACCACCAGTTGCAAATCCAGCCCTTCACAATGTAAAACAAATTAAATTAAGCAACATTTTAACTTCAGAAAGTATGGCCACTGATTTAGATCAAGGTTTTTGTTGTTGTTGCTGTTATTGATGTTTTGCGGAGATGGCAGAAATTTATCCTAACACAGTAATTGTAAGACTGTCTTTGGCATTACTGATTTTTTTCCTTCCCTCCCACTTAACTCAGCATTGGCATGCATGGTAAAGATATTGCTCCTGAACAGTGAGAAATTATGAAAGGCAGGAACAGAGATCAAGCTTTCCTGGGTGTCTGGGAAACCAGCACACTGGAGGCTAATTTTGTGTAAGGTTTCTTTTACTTCCTATCAATATGCCATAAGCCTGACCTGGAGGATCTCCTTCAATTGATGCAAGAAAGTAATTAAGTCTCCAGGCTCATCACAACCTGTGCAATCTCAAGTGCAAAGATTGTGCTTTGAGTCAAACAGCTTTTAGTTTTATGACAAAGACTCCTGTAATGTAGGGTTAACAATTAAAGGCAGGCAGTCTGTTTCTCTCATGGGGCTTGCTGCTCACTCAAGTGCTACGATCACCAATCTCATTTGAAAGAAGACTGGTTTAAATCCAGATTTTTCTTTTCTTTTCTTTTCATTCTTTTCCTTTCTTTTCTCTTTTGTGTTTTTTTAAGGTCAGTCTTTCTTTGCTTCACCTGTTTAGTCATCTTGCTTTCCTTGTGCCCCTTTTTCTTCTTGTTACACTTGGTCTAAATGGAAATTTTAGAGAAGTTTCCTTGGCATGAGTCACATAATAAAAATCAAATCCTCAGACAACATGTGGGTTATTTACTGATTAAGCTTCAAAATCTTGAAAACAAAATGTATCATTGGCAGGTATAAAGATCTGCTGCAGTAGTAGGAGTAGTAAGGTATCAGTTCAGCTGAGTTCCAGCCAGAATGAGTAACGACACGTACCTATGCGCAAACGTCCTGGACTCTTCCCTGCATTTTCTCACTGGCTTGTCTGCACGTGGAAGAGGCATCCTCCTTGTTAAACACAGCCTTCCTTTCTCGCTTCCGATAAGGATTGCCTATTTCTTCATCTCCACGTTAGACATTTGCTTGCTTTCTATGACGAACCCATGTCATGATAGTTCAGTGTATAGTTTCAAAATTAGATTTTAAAAAGCATAACATTTGTTTTGGGGCTAATAACATGTTGCTAACATAAAAATTGATTTAGTCAAGAGATGTGGGAGGAAAACAAGTGAATGCAGGCAGGCAGAATTCCTGTAGGAACACACATCAGTGACCTGGCAAGTCAGAAGAGGGGCTTAAGAACATCACGTAATTAATAGAGGCAAATTTTTAGAAGCTGAAGTTTGGGGCAATTGGTTTGCTTTTTTTAAGGGAGACGTTTAGGATCTGAAAGAATTTATTCATTCTCTCAATCATTTAGATCAGCAAAGTGTCCTTTTAGTGAACCTAAAAAAAAATGATTACTGTTATGTTTGCACTATTTCAGAAGAACGGAATGAAAACAGCTAAGAAGGAAAAATAAAGGCAACAGATACAGTTCAGAAGGCGATTAAAAACAGTGTTTTCTTTCGCTAGCACTTCACTATTGAACCCAGCATTCTGAATGAAGTGAAGGGTGTCCGTGCGTGTGACACAGAGCGCACAGACAGCCTCGCAGCAAACGCTACCAAATAGTCTGTAACCTCTATTGGAAATCAGCACTAATTTTTTTTTTTTTTCCCCCACAAATCTCCACTACTTTTTTTGGACTTATTTTGGCACTTATTTTGGACAAGGGCAGAGGAGAGGGTCTCTTTGAAGGAGAAACCTCTGTAAACTAAACATGAGAAGCTCCACGGAGTGCCTGCTCTAGCATTTTACCCTTTACCTCCGCGGTGAGAATTCGCCGATTTGCATGCATAATTGTAGGAATTAAAGGTGCAAGTACAATAATCACGAAACAAACTCGAGATGCAGAAGGGAGAACACTGGGGTGGCAGCAGTTGGCCTCTTGGATTCTTCCCTTGAGTACTGGAAAGATTCTCCACTTCTCATCTGTTTTCATCAGATTCTTTCACCTTAACTTTGTTTCAAAGTCATAAAAAAATCTTCTATCTTAACCATGGCATGAGGTCAGGAGAAAAGACTTGAGAGGGTGCATTTATAGGTTTTTATCCTCAGTCTCAGGGGACTGCACATTCTCCAGCCAGCTGTACCTTTTGAAGTTTCACAGAGGTTCTATATGCTTTCTAGTTACAATTTCTTTTGTTGTTGTTTTTGTTTTGTTTTGTTTTTAAGAATCCAAGCTGATTAGTTAGCAACTTCTTCTTCTTCTTTTCTTTTTTTTTTTTTTTAAACTATTTCATCTGGTCCAAGAGACTTAAGCTATATTGTTTCTTACCAGATTTTCTCTTCACAATAATAAGATCATCTTTCCTACAAATTCACCTATGCTATCCTCAATATTGGTTTATTTGTATATTTTGGAAAACTCGAATGTAGTGGTAGAGAGCCAGAATGAATTTGCATAGGTAGGTCAATTTATTCTAATTTAAAATAAATGTGTCAGAGAGGAGACAAGGCATTTTCATTTTTAAATGTAAAGGGGTTATATCCATTTAATTGTGTTTGAAGCGAGATATTATTTGAAGCAAGAAACATATACTACTATAAAAGAGATTTGACCATATTTCAAATGTGACTATTTTGCATGAGACCTAATATTTATATCACACATTTTTATTTGAACGTGTTTTGTTTCATCATGCTTGAAGTGTGAGAAAAAAGGAAGTGATATTGTCCTCCTAGTAATTAAATCTGAACACTGTAGGATTGTACTCCACTGCCCCGTGTTCAGGGCAAATTAGGTTTCTTGGCTACAGCTTAATGTAAGTCTCCAGTGAAAAGCCTGGAGTTAGGGTATTGTCTCTCTGTACAGTCTGTCTGTTCTCACAATCCCACCAACTTTATTCTGACACAACACAAGACTAGAACTTGCCCTCTGCAGAAATTATGACCAGGAGCTAAGCTTCTATATGACTTTACAAAATAACTGAATGAAAGAAAAATAGAAAATTTACTTTCCATGGCTAAGAAAAGGAAACATTAATATTCTAAAAATCCATTTATATATAGTACTAAAAGTAGAATATAACCAAATGAAAATATGTCCAATTTGAGGTTTATTTTCTTTACTCAATTTGAATATCATAAAGCAACAAAATAGAAGAATCATGTGATACCTCAAAATAACAGAAAAGAAGGTTCCCATAAGCAATTATGGTTTCAAATTTAATTTTGGGTAATTGTCCAAAAAGAGCAAGGAAGTTCCACAGGAATTGTGCCAACCAGAAACATAAAGGAAAAACACAGTTTAAGAGACATTTTGGCTTATGAAACAAAACTGTGTGGTCTTTCAACAGATTCATGAAAAAGCAACTGAGGGAAATGGAGAAAGGAGGAACATTTTAATCTTGTCAGCTAACCCCGCTCTGGGACATCCCCGGATTATCCCTCATGACACAAATTCTGGGCAAAACTTAAGTTTACCATCTTAGCCAGGAACTAGTAAATGCTGCCAGGTAGTAAGACAGAAGCAGCTAGAATTCCTGTTGTTGGCATAATCAGGCGGCAGGCAAGTTCACTGGAGTCTACTCTGGTCTGCAATTATCCACATTGCCTGGTCCTGTCAGCACACTTGGAAATAGAGCAAGTCATGTTGTGGAGATATCTGTCAACCCACAGTGGGATTTTCTCAAGGAAGTAAGTATTTATTTTGTCTTAAAAATGCCTCCGACTCCTATGCTAAAAACAAACAAACAAACAAACAAAATAAAAACCAAACTCAAATCCACAAAGATGTCTCCTTCCTTTAACTTCCCCAAATGTATCCAGGCCTCTATTAGAGAACTTGAAACATTTTTTTCTTTATATAGTTGGGAATGTCCTATCTACTTTAGTAAATGCAGACCCTTTAAAACTATATGAGGTTGTAACAGAGGAATGTGATTCAGAGCACTGGCCACAAATGTATTCTGGGCGCTGGCCTCAGCTGCGTGACCCTGGATAGGTAATTTAACCTCTTGGTGTTTTAGCTAACTTATCTGCATAATGGAAATTTAGTAATACCTCATGAGGTAGCTTTGTGAATTAAATAAAATAGTGCCTGTAAAACGTTTGATTTATTGTGAACTGATTTTATTACTAGTTTCTAGCAGGAACCCTAATAGTAGTTCTTCAATAATAAATATTGTTCAATCAAGAGTGAATAGTTTTCATTTCTCCAGTTTGTATTGACTTAGTTATTTCACTTATTTTCATGTTCAACCAGCCATATATAAGTACAAAGTAAAATATGTAATATATAACTAGATAATAAAAAATGATTTTAACAAAAAAGTCTTACTAGAAAAATGTGAGTCGTGAATGAGGATTTACCATAACTTTTAATTAAAATATTGGACTTAAATGTCACAAAAAGTTACTTTGTCAATTATTTAGCATATTTTGAAGTAGATATCACGATATAACATTAATGGCAATCCTTAGAACACACACACAAGAAATAAACGTCTCATCTTTTTCAGACTCTGATTGTAATCAGTATAGAGCTTTTCCTCTTTATACCAATTTGAGATGATTTGGTAACACTGTAATGTCATTTTATTATGAGAGTAAATAAGAGACAAAGTGCTGCTAATAGATTGCAGAATCTCTTACACTAGGATTTAAGGTAACAACACCTTTACAAAAAAAGATTGAAGCTAACAAAAAAAGTTAGAGAATAATCATAGACTATGGGAATGAAAAAGAGCTTAGAAAATCTAATTTTAAACTTCTAAGGTTGAAGAAGAGAAAAACTAAGTCTGGAGAGGTTAATAACCTTAAAAACAAAGCCAGGATAAGAAGCTAGATCTCAGATTTCAGACCATCAGTTTCAGAGGGAAAAATTGTTTTAAATATAATTTCTATCAACTAAAAAATATTGACATTTGAACAAATATAAGAATAGAAAGGTTATAGAAAATACTAAAATTCATTGGAAAATGTTAGTGTAACAAAATGCCTTACAATGGCCTTTATCCTAATAGTCATTTTTATTTGCTAGTTTTACATTTCTACTAGAAATTTCATGTGTTTATTACTATTTTGATGTAATTTGATTATTTGCCTTGTTGCAAAAAAACAAAACAAAACAAAACAGTTCCAGTGTGCTGTGTCAGTTTATGGTTTCCTACTTAATTTTTCATTTAACACTCATCAGTATTTCATTTGAATTTTTGTGTTAAAATAAAATTCCAAATTTCCAGGAGAAGAGCTGCTATATGTTAGCCTTGTTTTTTAAAAATCCTGCTTTCATAAAATATAACAAATAAAAAATGTTACATCCATAGCACTTACTATTATTGGCTCTTAGAATTACCAGAATCTTGAAATCACAATAAACAGGATTCAAAGGATGTTTACAAAGAAAAACAAAGTTATTCACAGGTAGGGAAGGAATAATAAAACCACAACTTTCTAAAAGATTTCTAATAGGTCAATTATATTACTTAACAGGTTCTTTTCTAAAAACCTCTAAGATACATCAGTAGGTAAAGCAGATACTAAATACTGCTCTCGAAGATGGAGATGTTGAGTGCCTTTTCCATAGGTTGTTTTTGTTGTTGTTGTTGTATTTTAGTATTTAACACATTCTGCACAGAAAATAAATTCATTTCGTGTGGACTTCAGAAATCTTAAACCTGAGACCTAAAAATATAGATGTATTATTTGAATTAAATGAAACTAAACAAAAAGTCAGATACAAATATTATCTCTGTTCTTCTATAGAGAACTGATGTATGTTAACCATATAAAATACAATCATGCAACTATTACAACAATAGATAACAAGAAGCTTGGCTTTCACTTGATTCCTCTTCCCAGCTTCTTATAAGATGGCATACATCTTATTTCTCTATCAAACCAAAATCAAAGCAGACTGGTTATTTGTAGACATTAAGATAACGTAAAGACTGGACACGGTGTGAATATGTGGATATGGACCGATGATACAGTCATAGTACCTCCATTCTGGGAACAGGGAATAGAGATTCACTCGAGTATACAACAACAAGCCAGAGAACCTTACTTCCTGTGTCTGAATATTTGACCGAACTTCAGAAACTACACCCCTGCAACCTTGTCATTTCAATTTTTCACACTTTTGTCTGTATGTGTTTTATGTCTCAACAAAGACTTATCTCCCCAACCCACTGCCACAGGATAATTCTCTGTAACAAAGCTCAGTCTCAATCTCCAACCAAATGATAAAAGGGCAAATCCCTAAAGAGAAAAGTAGCGGTCACAACCATTTCTACGGGTCCCAATCTCACAGACCAAGGAGGAACCGATGACAGTTCATCACTACCATAAACCAGCAGAATATGCCCCAAAGGGAGTGGAGGTTCTGTAAGGGGATTTTGTGCGAAGAATATCTTTCTGAGCCCTCCAACAGAGAGAAGCATTTTTTACAAGTAAGGAAGCTGTGTTGACACAACGGACAACATTCTCAAGCTGGGCGGAGATGCAAATAGCCACCAGTGTGAGAATGTTCGTGTCTGTCATACACAGGACTTCCTAAGCATTCTTCTTTCTGTCTTTTGTATAATAATGTCTGGAGGGGGAAAGACCATAGCATTGTGGAAACACTTTTTTGCTGTAAATCATCACAGCATCCAAAACATCAAGGGCCCTCAAAATGGGCCTGTTTCCCTTTCCTGGTAAGGGTTAGAATGAAATTAGGCAGCCAAGTGAGGAAAATGGGGGAGAAAAAAGGTGGTGGTTGAACAAAATGCAGAGCCATTGCTTAAAATTGCACCTGAAACCTCATGGCCCATTTCTGTCACATGATTCTGTTTATGTAGTGTCTTTATGCCAAAATGCATCCCCAAATACTTTACAGACTTAAATAATACACTTAATACAACTGCCGTGTGGTGTTATGGTGTCCCAGATCACTAGGAGTCTTGAATTAATGCTCTATCATGATCTCTCCCCAGAGGTAGGTGGAAATGTCTAGTTGCCGGACAGATTATGATAAGGGGTTTGGGGTAGCATAATTAAAGAGAGGTGCTTGATAGCTGGTGTTCCTCAGAGATTCTAATTTTCTTTTCTCTATTTTAAAAATCTGTAAGAAATTGTTCTGTGGGCAAACTACAAACCGGAGAAAATCCTGAAATGTGAGCAAACATCCAGGCATTTTCCTTTAAGAGATGGAGAGATATTGGATGATGATGATAATATGGGTGAAAATGTTGACTGTGAGCTAGCCTCTTGTAATATCGTTCAATAAAAAGACAAGGGCTTACCTCTTATTCACCTAAACATCTTAAGTATAAAAGAATACAACTCTGAGACCAATATGGAACTATTTCAGGCAGTTTCTATTACACCTAGCATGTGACCTTCTAAACCCCCCTCCCCCAGTCCCTTGTGTATGGCATATTCCAACTAATACAGGGGCTTTTGTCTCTTTCCATATGCTTCACTGTCTCTCTAAGACAAAAGCTAACTTTTGAAGTGCAAAATAAATGTGTTAAAGGGCTTTTAAACTAAACTCACAATGATATAATCATTTAAAGAAGTTGATGTAATCATTACAAGCAATTTGTCCTTGCCAAAGATTGAAAAATGAGACCTATAAGGGGAGAGCTAGTGCTGAAGCCTGCATCTAGCTTCGCATAGAAGGACAGAAAATGCCTCTTACATATTTTTGCATAAGTTTTTCCATTGCCTCATTGGGCCTGAAAGCAGGACAGAATTTATGGCTCAGAGTTCACCTCAGCCACAGGTGTAGAGTGAGATTGGGATTGTTAACAAGCTAATTTTGGTCTGGAACCCAGTTTAAGCGTTTCGTTTCTAGCGGTTGGAGAAATGACACACATTCTCGGGTAGCAGAATGTGCTCTTCCCCTTGCCACAGAGATTAGCCACAGCCTGTGATGCTGGTACTTTGCTGGAAGGAATAGGACAGAAGCTCCACTGCTGTGTTATTATCTGGGATCCATTATGTTTTTACATTTTTCAAAAATCTTTAAGCTAGGTCTTTGACATTCAACTGCCTATAAAGACATGCACCACCTGATGAGAAGCTTTGATGTGCATTTTGAGGATTAAATAATCTAGATAGAAGGCAATGTGTTTCCAGCCAAGAAGAAAACTATGGAGAAAATTTTGCCTCCTGCAGCTAAGCTCTGTTGGCAGTCAATACCTTTTAGCTTACCCTCTGTATTTGATTTCATACATATTTACAGACTATTTTTCCTCTTACTGCTAATTCTTTTGAGACCAAATTAAGAACAAAGATAACAGGAGTAGGCTTCATCAAATAAAAATGTAAATATGCTGCATCTCTTTTGTGCTTGAAGGAACTTTATTTAAATATTTTTTGTGAAGTAGAATAGTCTGGCAGGATCATTATTATTAGCGACTGGGAAAGTAATAGCCTAATGAGTCAGCCATGGACGGGAAAGTAAGCTTATACATTCTGGAAGTGTGGCCTACTTTGGAATGAGATTTTTCTATAACTTCCAAAAAGAAAGTGACAATTGTCATGACTGACTTTATTTTATGATGTATCAAATAAAGAATTATTGTGTCACTTATAAGTGGAATCTAAAATATGATTCACGTGGACTTATTTACAAAGCAGAAACAGACTCACAAACAGAAATCAGACTTATGGTCACCAAAGGGGAAGCGAGGGGGAGAAATAAATTAGGAGTTTGAAATTAGCAGGTACAAACTACTATATATAAAATAGATAAACAATAAGGTCCTACTTGTATAGCACAGGGAACTATATTTAATATTTTGTAATAACCTCTAATGAAAAAGGATATGAAAAAGACTATATATATATATATGCATAACTGAATCACTTTGCTATACACCAGAAACTAAAACAACATTGTAAATCATCTATACTTCAATAAATAAATAATAAAGAATTATTGAATTTGGCTAAAGGTATTTTACACAGTAG
Source organism: Balaenoptera borealis (assembly GCF_965194805.1). Lineage (NCBI taxonomy): Eukaryota > Metazoa > Chordata > Mammalia > Artiodactyla > Balaenopteridae > Balaenoptera > Balaenoptera borealis. Next base: position 122,041,566 of record NC_138860.1, on the reverse strand, counting down.
CATTGATATAATATTTTTAAGTGAAAGAAATGGAGGATAATTTCTGAATTTTTTACCTATTTGTTTAAATTTACTATACTTTGGTTTTGGAGAATAGTAAAAGAAAGCTCCAACAGTCACAAGCTAATTAGGCTGGGCTGAATTTCATTTCCCCTAACTTGGCTGAAAGTATTACATGGCATCATCAGCAGTAGCCAGGAAATAAAGCAAAGAATCGTGCTAGCTGCATAAAACATGATATTAATTAAATAATGCAGTAAGAAAGGAATTTTTTTTAATAGACTTTCAAAGAAAATAATTCTAAATCTCAATCAGAAACTAGTTTTCATTTCTTTGGGTGTCAAAAAATATCACTTACCCTTCTCCAAATTGCACTAATTTGTCTTTCTTTAAAAAGACACATTTAATAAATTCCAAAAAGGGGCTATTTTTCTTGCTTGTGGGCTGAAATTTCATATTTAAACTAAATGGATTTTTTAAAACAGCATTTTGAGGGGATCAGTATAATGTGTCAGCTGCCAATGTCATAAGCATCCTAGCTCTCCTTCACCTTCTTTTAGAAAAACCCTCCCCCCGCTCCCACCACATACCTTATTTATTTATTTATCTAGACCAGTTTATTCTTAATAAGGGGTGGGAAGAGGAGTGAAAAACACAAGCTCTCCTCTGTCACTGGGTGTTTTACATTGTCTTTTTGTTCAAACATATGCCCTAAAATACCAATTGTTCAACTCACTTAAGTGTTTTATCCTTAATGACTTTAACATGAAGGGGAGAGCTAGTCAACCTTCAAGAATTAAGGAGAGAGCCTAAAATACATGATTGACCGCTGTATTCAAACACTGAACGATTGCAGGGCATCTGTGGCTATTGAAGGGTGTATAGTTCACACACAGTGAACTCCTGCTATAAAGCAAGGAAGAGAGACTGTTGTTTTGGGAAGAAAAGAAAAAGAGAGTTAAGACTGACCTCCACAAGAAAATGTTTCTTGCTAAATACTCCCTTTTTTTGTATGTGCTGGAATGACTGCCCGCTACAGCTCAGCAGATGACATGTGCCCATGCTCACAGACAGTTGAACTTTAAATATCTCAAGTATGAGAATAATGAAACTAACATTTCTCATCTGCAACATTATAATCAAAAGAGTTTGATACAACTTTACATAATAACTATGAAAGTGATTTATACAAATAAATGTTTCAAAATCTCAAAGGGTCCACCACAGTAATTAAAGGTGCAACTTTTGCATGTGTTTTGTAATTCATGTCTCTGGAGACTAATTTAGGGTACTTTTTACACAACAATATTAATTTATTTCTTTGTGCTACATCTTAGATGATTTAAAGTTAACATCTACGGTGTCCTTGCTTTTAAATGTAGATTCTGCCTTTCTAACTCTTGCTTGCTAGAAGAACTGTATACGAAATGCATTCACACTCCCATACACACTATTTTCTCACATACTCATTCATGCCCACACGCTCACTCTCACATCACACACAGACATACAGATGTTCTCTTTTCAGATCAACATAGGCATCATGTTTAGGTTTTCAGGGTGGCCCAGAAGATTTGAAACGAATATCCCACTCAGAAACCTTAAAATATTGAGATCATTGTCTTGAATTCAAGTAGATTCAATGTTATTTATCTGTTTTAAAATCAGTAGATAGGATTATTCACATATCTGGCTTTTTTGAACATGAATTAAATCATATTATATCTATAATAACTGGATATAAACTCAACATTAAGAGATTACGAAAGGAAAAAAAAAAAAGGCCAAATCAACACCAGACCCTTCTGTGTGCTAGATAACTCATTTCAGCCAACACTTTCTTACCGATTGCCTCCTGAGAGTTGCTGGGAAGTGCCCCATTCTTCATAGACTTTTGTTGTCTTCTGGAAGCCTCCCTCTTGGCCCCCAGATTCTTAGTAACCTAGTTAGCATATCTCCTTTGCATGTAAAAGGGGATATACACTGTAACCTGAGGCCAGGCCCACCTTAATTAACATTTCAAATCAGAGACTCTAAGCAGATATTTTACAGAGGTACAAAAAGGAAAAGAAACTGGCAGGGTGGGATAAAGCCAAGCCTATGGAGGCCTAATTTACTGAGCATTATTAAACAAAGATTTCCTAAAGAGACAGCAAAGAGAGAAATGGATTTCTATATAGAGTAATGAGCATTAAGCAACTAAGCTCCTGTCTTTTAAAATGGGAATAGCTGTGGCTGATTCTATTCTCTTAAACAGGTTAGACCACTGTAAGAAACCAGACAATCACTTGATAGTTTGGATCCATATTCATTCTTCCTCTCCCACCTACAACTCTATTTTAACCCTCTGAGTTCTTAAGGTATTTGTCTGCGAGTGCTTGTTACTATGTACAAACAGGTTGTTTGGAATTACTGAGTGAATTGAATCAATGTAGCTATGCTAATTGGACCAATCAGTTCCTAAAGTTGTTTTGTTATTGTTGTTACTTTTTAACTTTAAGCATTTTATCCTATCATTTTATGTGTCTGGAAGTATTCTAGGATCCATTATGCTGTGGTAGTCTTTGGGTGATCATAGCCAAACTAAATGGGATGGAAATACTAAGTATAATTAATTAATAGAGCTTTTAACTGTGCTTCCAAAAACAATCAAGAGTGCATTATTGTTACTTTTTTTTTTTGGTGTAACATATGTTTTGGAGGCAGGTGGTGTATAAATTATACATAAACAAGTAAATAAAATACTTGTCTCTGTGGAATTGGACCTACTGAATGTTTCACTCCTAGTATGGTGTGCCTGTAGTTATAAACCTAGTCACCATTCAGGAGAATAGCCATAGAGTTTCTCCCATTCCATAATCCTGTAATATTTATTCTAACAATCTATAGATTTTTAACCAGAGTCAAAATTATGAACATACAATATCTTCAATTGTCATTGACTCCAAAGATGGAAGCATCACTTTTTCTGCTCACACAATTACAATAATAACATTGATGATTCTTTCAAGATCTTTGTTATTCTGCTAGGGTCTAATAATTCAGGAGAGTACTTGTTCCTTTTGGGGCAGTTGAATGAGTTTCAGCTCAACTTCTGGAGGAATAGGAACAGATGGATTTCTGTCATAAGTAGAAATGTACCTTCTTCCACCCTTGTACCTGGCAATGTTATTTTAGGATATCCAGAGCCATTAGAACAGCTGAAGCAAGTTATTAAAACTAGAAATTCTCTTCCCAGATGACCAAGGTAAAAGAAGGGTGAGACTCTAGACATGACATTCACCTGGAGCGTGAATGTTTTCTCCTTCCAGTGTTTGTGGCAGACATTGTCAATCACACCCTTTTCTGCATGAGTAAGAAGCAGCCTCAAAATTCTTTATGCCAGTATTTTCCAAATTCCAGAGAGTAACAAAACTTTGTTGTTGCTATCATTGTTCCCAGAATTAGTTTTGGGAGCAAGGTAAATGTTATTTAATTAGGATTTTTTTTTTTTTTTAATTTATAAAGTTTTCACTCAATTGTATTCTATAAGGAAAATGTATATCATTCTATAATATCTACAAACCATGGGTTTGATATGCTAGTTAAGTTTTTCTACTATATATTGAAATAAGTGATTATTAAAATATGAAATGTTCATTTGTATACCATCTAAGTATACAATATTGCTCTATATAGTGGCCAATTAATGGGCAGTCAGACCTGAGAAAACTCATTTTCTTTCTTTACTCTAGGAAACATATCCACCAGAGGGGGAAAAATTTTAAATGAAGTGATTTTATTTCAATTCATTAAATAAATACTTATTCTTTACCATCTCTAGATCTGAAGGAGAAATGGGAAGGAATGGTTGCCAGATCCTGGAAAGAGAGCTGAGATGAGCTATGGCCTTTAGTGGAGGGAAGCAATGGAGCCAAGCTGACTAGGTAGGAAGAACCTCCAAACCTCATCTTCACTCTTTTCTGATCTCATGCCACAGTATCTCTAGCAGAAGCCAACTGAAACCCATGTTAAGAAAGCCCATCGATACAGTCCATATGGATCAGTCTCCAGAACATATGGCAAGGTTTTAAGAGCTTTGAGAGGATTGAGAGGGCAAATGGTGGATATCTACTGAGCATCATTCTCAGGACTGGAGATACAAGGAGCTTACAGTGCTGTGAGTAGACGGAAGGATAAACAAGCACTACGGAGTGGGTATGCATGTGGTGCACAAGAATGGGAAACCAATCAGCCTAGGCCACTCAAGAAATTTACCCAAAGGAGGTAAAATCTAAATGAAATCATCCTCAAGAAGTAGGCGGGCTTCCCTGGTGGCGCAGTGGTTGAGAGTCTGCCTGCCAATGCAGGGGTCGTGGGTTTGAGCCCTGGTCTGGGAAGATCCCACATGCCGCGGAGCGACTGGGCCTGTGAGCCACAACTACTGAGCCTGCGCGTCTGGAGCCTGTGCTCCGCAACAAGAGAGGCCGCGATAGTGAGAGGCCCGCGCACCGCAATGAAGAGTGGCCCCCGCTTGCCGCAACTGGAGAAAGCCCTCGCACAGAAACGAAGATCCAACACAGCCAAAAATAAATAAATTAATTAATTAATTAAAAAAAAAAAAAAGAAGAAGAAGAACGTCTGCTTTGCTGCAGCTGTGAGGAAGAGGTAATATTAAAAAAAAAAAAAAAAAAAAAAAAAAAGAAGTGGGCATCACACAGCGCAAGGGGAGAGATAGACATGAGATATTTTCCAGAGGAGTGAAGATCACATTATGGTGTAAGAACTGACAGTATTTAGTATTTCTGGTCAGGGCATAAGTTTTTAAAGGAAGAAAAGAGGAAGAGGTTATAAAGGAAATGGAAAGAAATTCAAGGTCTACAGAGAGGTTTAGACCTCATGCTAAGGTATATTTAATCCTGAGTTTAAAGGGGAGTCACTGAAACAGGGTAGTAAAATCATCATATTTGTGTTTTAAAAAGATTACACTGATTGAAGAGAGACATGACTGAAGTCAAGACCAATTAAGAGTCTACTGTTTTAATAAAATAAGTGGCAATAGTGTGCAGAATTTAAATTGTTCCAGTGGGGTGAGTTTACATTCATATTTAAGAAGCACTATCAATAGGTTTAGATGATTTGTGGAGAAAGAAAGCAAGAAGGACTCCTCATTCTTGTTAGCCCAAACCTTACCAAATCAATTAGGCTTACATACGTTTGGGACAGATTAAAAAATACTCCTTAAAGAAAGTTAATTACTTAAGGTTTCTACATATGGAATCCTTTTTCCAATTTACCTTTCATGAGAAATTTGGGGATGCAGTTTGAGGTGGGTGGTAGGAAGAACTGATTTGAAAGTATAGTAAAAAATCAGTCTTGGAATTTTATAAAAAATATTTATAATAATTTAGATGGGAAAAAGAGTACCTGGAAAATATTAAAATATTCTGAAACAATACTGCAAGTATATATCAGTTGTTTGGGTTATACAAGGGACACAATCACAATGAGTTGTTTCTCATAGTTCGAATAATACATTCTTGCCGTGGGGCTGAATATAGAGACAGCGAGTTCACAACATAATGATATTTAAAATAAATCACTAAGTAATAAAGCAAATTAAAGGATTATTTTCATATTTAGTAGTTTAAAAATGAGGAAAAACATAAGCTATACCATTTTTTAAAATCTCTTCCCCATTTTCTACTGCTGAATAAGAAAACCTTAAGTGTGTTGATTCTACAACTTCCAGGGTGGAAGCTGCTATCTTTTTTTTTTTTATTTTTTTAATAAATTTATTTATTTATTTGTTTGTTTATTTATTTATTTTTGGATGTGTTGGGTCTTCTTTGCTGTGTGCAGGTTTTCTCTAGTTGCAGCGATCAGGGGCTACTCTTTGTTGTAGTGAACGGACTTCTCACTGTGGTGGCTTCTCTTGTTGCAGAGCAGGGGCTCTAGGCGCATGGGCTTCAGTAGTTGCAGCACGTGGGCTCAGTAGTTGTGGTGCACAGGCTCAGTAGTTGTGGCACATGGGCTTAATTGCTCCGCGGCATGTGGGATCTTCCTGGACGAGGGCTCAAACCTATTTCCCCTGCATTGGCAGGTGGATTCTTAACCACTGCACCACCAGGGAAGTCCCAGGTGCTATCTTCTAGAAGTAAACAAATTACTCTTTGTAGAAGGGAGGACAAGACATAGAAACAACACAGGAATAGATTCAAATGTAACAAGGAGTAAAGAAATTAAGATTCCATCCACAGTAATGCTGTATATAAGTATAACTCATTCAGGCAAATGTTTTCTTCATTTTACCAATGAGGAAGTTGAGACTCTGAGAGATTAAACAACTTACTTGAGATTAGTTGGCAATTAAATTAGGTAGAACTGAGACTTGAATCCAGAAAATCAGAACTTTGTAGGGCTCATTTAGGAACATCACATTGCCTTCCACAGTCAAGAGAAACTAAAAACATTATTACTAAATTATTAACTTAATTATCTATTAATCAGTAGATAATGGTTATTAGCTCAGGTCAAGTTTTAAAATTCTTCTTTAGAATTTCTAAACTTCAAGATCCCTAGTATCCCTGTATGGTTTCCAGCTATGATCTATATGTTGTTCTTAATGAGGGCTAATGATGTTGTGGATGGAAAATTTTGAGGTGGCACTTAGAGCCCAGGAATTTCATAGCTACTGCCTTATATGCCAAAGCATAAAACCAGCAACTGCAGCTAGGATATTTTGGAAACCAACACATGTACATGTGCAGAAATCACTTTCACTATTAAAAAAAATTATTTCTTTGTTAGTAAAAATTTTAAGGGTGGTTATTAGTTAAGGTTCTCTGCAGAAACAAAATCAATAGGATAGATAGATAGATAGATAGATAGATAGATAGATAGATAGATAGATAGATATAGATAGATAGATAGACAGATTTATTATCAGGAATTGGCTTATGCAATTATGGAGGCTGAGAAATCCCATGATCTGCCATCCACAAGCTGAAGACCAAAGAAGGCTATTGGCATAAATCAGTCCAAGTGCAAAGGCCTGAGAACCAGGAGCGTAAAGGAGAGGAGAAGATCAATGTTCCAAATCAAGCAATCATGCAGGAAGGGGTGAATTTTTTCTTCTTCCATCTTTCAATTTCTTTTTAGGACCTCAACGGATTGCATGATACTCTCCCATACGGAACAGACTGCTTTACTGGGTTCACTGATTAAGATACTAATTTAATCCAGAGACACGCTCACAGACACACTTAGAAATAATTTTTAATCTGGACACTCTATGGCCAGTCAAGGTGGCATATAAAATCAACCATCACAACTGGTAAGCTTGGTTATATTTCCTTTCAATTCATTGGAAAATTACCCAAACTTTGGCTTCTGGCCTAGAGTTCAATCCTGACACAACCATTTACTTGCTGACCACCTCTTTGTTGCTTTTTTTTTTTTTTAAATATTTATTTATTTATTTTGGCTGCACCAAGTCTTAGCTGTGGCATGAGGGATCTTCAACTGCAGCATGCAGGCTTCTTAGTTGTGGCATGCGGATTCTTAGTGGTGGCATGCGTGCAGGATCTAGTCCCACAACCATGGATTGAACCCGGGCCCCCTGTGTTGGGAGCATGGAGTCTTACCTACTGGACCACCAGGGAAGTCCCTGATTCTTCATCTGATCTGTTAAATTTGCAAAACGGCTTTTCTCTTTAGGCTAGTTGTAAGAATTAAATAAAACACTATTTAATGTATCCAGTATAGTTCTTGGAAAATATTATTATTAGACAAATATCAATTCTCTTTCTCCTGAATTTTAATGTCTTACTATAGAATGCACCTAGTATTTAATCTAGCCATATAACAAAAAACTCTTTTTTTTGAACACCTACTAAGTACTAGATACTGCGTACTTATACCCAAAGGAGGAAATTAAGATCTAGGTACCATAGCATGATATAAAAAGCATATATTTCATAGTCAGAGTAGAACTCAATAAATGACACATTTCTAACATCATAAAAAAAAGCTTTTTTTTTTGATTAAGAATAAACTTTGTTAAGTTCAGACTGTAGCCTGTAAACAAAGCTCACAGATGAGTTGTGCAGTGGAAAACATGCACAGCTCTAACAGTGATTTTGTGATATGTTGCCTAAAAATAGAATCCTCATATTCATTAGTCCAATTTCTATACTTCTCTCATCTTATGCAGAATGGTAGTAGGAACATACATATCGATAATTACCTTAAATATAAATAGATTAAATGCTCTAACCAAAAGACACAGACTGGCTGAATGGATACAAAAACAAGACCCATATATATGCTGTTTATAAGAGACCCACTTCAGACCCAGAGAAATACACAGACTGAAAGTAAGGGGATGGAAAAACATATTCCATGCAAATGGAAATCAAAAGATATCTGAAGTAGCAACACTCATATCAGACAAGATAGACTTTAAAATAAAGACTGTTACATGAGACAAGGAAGGATACTATATAATGATCAAGGTATCAATCCAAGAAGACATAACAATTATAAATATTTCTGCACCCAACATAGGAGCACCTCAATACATACGGCAAATGCTAACAGCAATAAAAGGAGAATTCATAGTGACACAATAAAAGTGGAGGGCTTTAACACCCCACTTTTACCAATGGACAGATCACCCAGACAGAAAATAAATAAGGAAACTCAAGCTTTAAATGACACAATAGACCAAATAGACTTAATAGATGTTTGTGGGACATTCCATCCAAAACCAGCAGATTACACTTTCTTCTCAAGTGCACATGGAACATTCTCCAGGAAAGATCACATTTTGGGTCACAAATCAAGCCTCAGTAAAGTTAAGAAAACTGAAATCATATCAAGGATCTTTTCTGACCACAATGTTATGAGATTAGAAATCAGTTACGGGAAAAAAATTTGTAAAAATCACAAACACATGGAGGCTAAACAATACTTTACTAGATAACCAGGAGGTCACTGAAGAAATCAAAGAGGAAATCAAAAAATGCATAGAAAAAAAAGACAACAAAAACATGATGACCCAAAACCTATGGGATGCAGCAAAAGCAGTTCTAAGAGGGAAGCTTATAGCAATTCAATCCTACCTCAAGAAAAAAGAAAAATCTCAAATAAACAACCTAACCTTACACCTAAAGCAACTAGAGAAAGAAGAACAAACAAAACCCAAAGTTAGTAGAAGGAAGGAAATCATAAAAATCAGGGCAGAAATAAATGAAATAGAAATGAAGAAAACAATAGCAAAATTCAATGAAACTAAAAGCTGGTTCTTTGAGAAGAGAAACAAAATTGATAAGCCTTTAGCCAGACTCATCAAGAAAAAAAAGGGAGAGGATTCAAATCAACAAAATTAGAAATGAAAAAGGAGAAATTACAACTGACACTGCAGAAATACAAAGGATCATAGAGACTGCTACAAACAACTATAAGCCAATAAAATGGACAACCTGGAAGAAATGGACAAATATTTAGAAAGGTACAACCTTCCAAGACTGAACCAGAAAGAAATAAAAAATACAAATAAACCAATCACAACTAATGAAATTGAAACTGCAATTAAATATCTTCTAATAAACGAAAGTCCAGGACCTGATGGATTCACAGGTGAATCCTATCAAACATTTAGAGAAGAGCTGAGACCCATCCTTCTCAAATTCTTCCAAAAAGTTTCAGAGGAAGGAACACTCCCAAACTCATTCTATGAGGTCACCATCACCCTGATACCAAAACAAGACAAAGATATCACACAAAAAAAGAAAATTATAGACCAATATCACTGATGAACATAGACATAAAAATCCTCAACAAAATACTAGCAAACATAGTCCAACAACACATTAAAAGGATCATACAACCATGATCAAGTGGGATTTATCCAAGGGATGCAAGGATTCTTCAAAATATGCAAATCAATCAATGTGATACATCATATTAGCAAATTAAAGAATAAAAACCATATGACCATCTCATTCAGGAAAAGCTTTTGACAAAATTCAACACCCATTTATGATAAAAACTCTCCAGAAAGTGGGCATAGAGGGAACCTACCTCAGCATAATAAATGTCGTATACAACAAGCCAGAGCAAACATCATCCTCAATGGTGAAAAACTAAAAGCATTTCCTCTAAGGTTAGGAACAAGACAAAGATGCCCACTCTCACTACTCTTATTCAACACAGTTTTGGAAGTCCTAGCCACGGCAATCAGAGAAGAAAAAGAAATAAAAGGAATACAAATTGGAAAACAAGAAGTAAAACTGTCACTGTTTGCAGATGACATGATATTATGCATAGACAATCCTAAGGATGACACCAGAAAACTACTAAAGCTAATCAATGAATTTGGTAAAGTTGCAGGATACAAAATTAATGCACAGAAATCTCTTGCATTCCTATACACTAATGATGAAAGATCAGAAAGAGAAATTAAGGAAACAATCCCATTTACCATTCAACTAAAAGATTAAAATATCTAGGAGTAAACCAACCTAAGGAGGCAAAAGACCTGTTTGCAGAAAACTATAAAATACTGATGAAAGAAATCAAAGATGACACAAACAGATGGAGAGATATACCATGTTCTTGGATTGGAAGAATCAATATTATGAAAATGACTATACTCCCCAAAACAACCTACAGATTTAATGCAATCCCTAACAAATTACCAATGGCATTTTTCACAGAATTAGAACAAAAAATTTTACAATTTGTATGGAAACACAAAAGACCCAGAATAGCCAAAGCAATCTTGAGAAAGAAAAACGGAGCTGGAGGTATCAGGCTCCCCAACTCCAGACTATACTACAGAGCTATAGTAATCAGGACAGTACGGTGCTGGCACAAAAAAAGAAATATAGATCAGTGGTACAGGATAGAAAGCCCAGGGATAAACCCACACACCTATGGCTGCCTAATCTATGACAAAGGAGGCAAGAATATAAAATGTAGAAAAGACAGTCTCTTCAATAATTGGTGCTGGGAAAACTGGACAGCTAGCTACATGTAAAAGAATGAAATTAGAACACTCCCTAACACCATACACAAAAATAAACTCAAAATGGATTAAAGACCTAGATGTAAGGCCAGACACTATAAAACTCTTAGAGGAAAACATAGGCAGAACACTCTATGACATAAATCACAGCAAGATCCTGTTTGACCCACCTCCTAGGGAAATGGAAATAAAAACAAAAATAAACAAATGGGACCTAATGAAACTTAAAAGATTTTGCACAGCAAAGGAAACCATAAACGAGATGAAAAGGCAACCCTCAGGATGAGAGAAAATATTTTCGAATGAAGCAACTGACAAGGGATTAATCTCCAAAATAAACGAACAGCTCATGAAGCTCAATATCAAAAAAAACAAACAACCCAGTCAAAAAATAGGCAGAGACATAGACATCTCTCCAAAGAAGTCATATAGATGGCCAAGAGGCACACGAAAAGATGCTCAACATCACTAATTATTAGAGAAATGCAGATCAAAACTACAACGAGGTATCACCTCACACTGGTCAGAATGGCCATCATCAAAATATCTACAAATGATAAATGCTGAAGAGGATGTGGAGAAAAGGGAACCCTATTACGCTGTTGGTGGGAATATAAATTGATATAGCCACTATTGAGAGCAGTATGGAGATTCCTTAAAAAACTAAAAATAGAATTACCATATGACCCAGCAATCCCACTACTGAGCAAATACCCAGAGAAAACCATAATTCAAAAAGACACATGCACCCCAATGTTCATTGCAGCACTATTTACAATAGCCAGGACATGGAAACAACCTAAATGTCCACTGACAGATGAATGTATAAAGAAGATGTGGTACATATATATAATGGAATATTACTCAGCCATAAAAAAGAATGAAACTGGGTCATTTGTAGAGACATGGATGGGCCTAGAGTCTGTCATTCAGAGTGAAGTAAGCCAGAAAGAGAAAAACAAATATTGTATATTAATGCATATATGTGGAATCTAGAAAAATGGTACAATTGAACCTATCTACAGGGCAGGAATAGAGACACAGACACAAGGAATGAACATATGGACACGGTGGGGGGTGGAATAAATTGCAAGATTGGGATTGACGTATGTGCACTGCCATGTGTAAAACAGATAGCTAGTGAGAACCTGCTGTATAGCACAGGGAGCTCAACTTGGTGCTCTGTGGTGACCTAGACGGATGGGATAAGGTGTGTGGGAGGGAAGTCCAAGAGGGAGGGGATATAGGTATACATATAGCTGATTCACTTCATTGTACAACAGAAACTAACACAATATTGTAAAGCAGCTATACCCCAATTTAAAAAATAATAATAAATAAATAAATAAATAATAAATGAACCTTAACTCCAAAAAAAAAAAGAATCAAACCCATGTTTGCCAGTTTGATAATGAGTCTTTAAATATGACATCACTCTAGGACTAACATATGTAGGTCAATCCTTTAATACATTTGTGGGTGTTGTAGTCTGTGGTTTTGACTTATAGTTCAGCATTCAGTTGCCTCCCAGATTAAAGTTATTACTCCATGTCTGAGACAAGAATTATTTTTACCATCACTGTCCAACTATTAGATCAAAGGTACAAATAAACAGAGACGGGCCAGCTCTGAACACAATGATTATTAGAATAAGGCCAGAAAACAGAAAGGCATTGATCCCCAAAAGTCTGAAGTCAGAGTTGCACAATTAGGAGAGAAAGTTTTTCTAGGATAGATATATTAGCCAGAGAATTAAATTTATCCAGTAATAGATGATTTGATTAACTTAAGAAAAGCTTTCAATCTCTTACCTCACTCTTGAGTTGCAAACTGAATTACCTTTCATCCCAATTTTCCTCAACATCCAGTTTCTTAAGACTTATTTTTAGAAAGCCTATAGGTATTAAATAACAATGCTACTTGGTAGTTAATCTAGTTTAATAGTTAAAAGCTATTGCCAGTTTCCAGAGATACATGGTTAAGGTTATAAGACTAAGGATTAATTAACGTTGATCTTAGGTACAGTCAAATTTTTACCAGAAATTTGGGGAAAAACCTAAAGGATGTGATGTGTCAGTAATCAGAGGTAGTAAGTTTGAGTCATGATTAGGATACCTCAGTATGACACAAAAATGCAAGATCAATAAAAAGCACTTATAATAAAATAATGTCTTAGTGAGGGGATCGTGAGAACTCCTGATTTGTAGCCAAGTTGGACAGAAGTGTAGGTAACCAGGGAACCCATAACTTGTAATTGGCATCTGAAGTGTGGGAGAAGCCCTGTGGAACTGAACCCTTACCTCTGGAGTCTGTACTAACTTGGGGTAGTTAGTTAGGATCAGAATTGAATGAAATTGTAGAACACCCAGCTGAGAATCGCTTGCTATGGAAAATCCACATATTTGGTGTCAGATGTGATATAAGTAGAAAAAGAGTTTTCCTTTCATTTCAAGGGGAGATATTAACACATAGATCCCACTCTATAGGAAAACTGTACAGTCTGGATAATAAGTAGAAGACCCTAGAGATCCTTTGTTATATTGCCATCAAAAAGGGAGGTGAACTGGCAATAATATCAGGTAAGGGCCTGTCCAGAAGCACACCAGCTAAACTGTCTTTTGAAGCTTTTAGACCTTAATAGAGACATGACCCAGACTTTTGGTCAGTGTAGTCTACTCCAAAAAGTCAGTGGTCACAATGATAAGAGTCTTTTGCAAACATGCACAACAAAGAAACAGCCATCCTGGCAGCTTTTCTGTAGTTATCCACAATGTGTGAGACAGAGATAAGTTCTATGCTAAAGCTAAAGATAATGATAGACATACTTATACAGAGATCACTGCCTGCCAGGACCTTGACTTAGTAATTTATTTAATCCTAACAAATCATGAAATAGGTACTATTAGTATCCCCATTTTATGGATGAGTAAACTGAGGCACATAGACCCTGAGTAATTTGCCTAAAGTCCACAAAATGAGTTAAGAAACAAGGTTGTCATTTAAACTTGAGCAGGTTGGCTCTATAATCCATACAGAGACCTTTAAAGGGAGTCGAAAAGAGCAGTGGCCTAAACAAAAAAAGAAATATTTTCTAAGTTATGTAACATTCAGAAATAAGCAGTTCTCTGCTAGCAGGCTGACTACTTTCTACCAAATCCTCAGACCCTTAGGTTCCTTGCCTAACCCTCAACCCCAAAATTTCTTCATGGACCAACAAGGCGCTTCGTCCATCAGTTCAAGATTTCAAGCAACACAATGGAAACGTAGATGTTTTCAGGCTTCAGACTGCAATGCTTCATCATATACTCTTAGATATATCTGAATGTCAATTCTTTTTATTAATCTGGAAATTTTGCAACAAAAAAATTCAAAACCAGAGGGCAAGAAAAGCCATCAGAAACAGCTATATTGTGAGGATAAACAAGACTGTTTTCTGGCAGATTGTATATCCTAGAAAATAAAAGCTGTGAGAAGAATTTAGGAAACATTTATAGGACACACTGGAAACGAATGGATAAGAACAAAACAGAAGGAAATGTGTAAGTGCATAAAGGGCAGACTCAGAAAGTCCAAGCTGTACATAATAAAATATTTTAGAAAGAAGGAACAGAATAGATAGAAGCAACATACACAAATAAAAGGGAAGACATTATTCTCAATCCTAAAGAGATTGTTTGCTCTAAAAAACAAGAGTACATGCCATATTCCAGACAAATTTAAAAATAAAAATCACACTTAGAAATGGCCTAGTGAAATTGAAAACTTCAAAGATTTAGGAGAATTCTGCAAGCATGAAGGGGGCAAAAAAGCCCTTTTCTTCTGTGTAAGAAAAGAACAATCAGACATGCCTCCACATTTCTGCAACCCTACAGGATAGAAGAAAATGGATCAATGACTCTAATGTTCTGAAGAAAAATGTTTTGATCCAAGAATTATATATCCAGTCAATTTGTCATTCATTTATGTAGACAGGAAAAAGCAATTCCTTGATGTGCAAGATTTTAATCCTATGCCATCCAGTTTGTGTTTTTTTCAGGGTAAACTATTAAACTGCCAGGATATCTATTCCAAACTGAGAAAATAGGAATCAAATTATAATGAAAACATTGTGGCTGAAAATAACTGACAGGTTGAGCAATAAAATATGTTAACTATATTGAGATAAAATTTAATAGTATTTTGAATCTGATTAAAAATTGGTAATGGTTTTTCTTTGAAGTTTGAAACAAACCTAAAGGTCATAGAGTTTATGATTTCAAATGAGAAACAAGTGTGTTGTTGAGAAGGTGTGTTGGAGAGTTAGAAACATCTCAATAACTTCACATTTACCAAAGAAAGTGAAAATTTTTAAAACTGACTCCAGTGATAAATATAAATTTAAGCATGTCCTTGTAAAATTTAAGGTAAACATTAGTAGAATTAAAACAAACAGTTGCAAAAAAATCAGATAGGAGGGATTCAGCACTTCGCAGCCTATATAGGGCTACCTTGCTTCACCCCCTCTATTGATTTTAATCTGTTTGTTTTTCTTAGAATCCACTGTAATTCCAATAGAGAGGATTTATATGGGGTTTTATTCATTCGGGGTTGGTAAGAACCTGGAGATCCAAATCAGAGAACCCAAGGAAAAAGTTATATAGCACCGCATAGTTAGAATGACTTGGCTCACAGAGGAGTGTAGCTCTCTCAGGAGAAGTTCAAGTTTGGTCTCACTTTAATGTACACGGTATGTACTTTCAAGAAGCCAAGAAGCAGATGAACGGGTGGATCGTATGTTCTTGCACCTAAGGCCTGTCTGGTGCTATATGGCTGGCCTACATAAAGACTACTTCTTTTCTCTCACTTTGGGGTGTGCTGCTAATTAGGATCCTATAAAAACCATACCAATTACCAATCAGTCTAGAAGGAAAATCAATCATACTATGTCTAGGTGCTCAGCAATCTGTGATAATATCCGTCAGAACCGTTAGGCCACATTGATTCAGTTAAACCCATTGGTTCAGAACTGTTGTCGGGGACATAGGCGTGAACTGACAAAGAAGAACAGTAAGAACACCTTAGAAGATGCAAATGTAACATGAAAGTGTACATATGCACACACACACGCACACATGGGTGAGGTTGCTGGACAAAAAATAATAATTTCCAATCTGAATGATTTGTTCAAGAAGAGTATGGTCATGGCTGAGATGTGAATTGGTGACTTGGAAAAACAAATAGAATACATTTTAATTTTAAAAGTCCGAACAAAAAGAAGGTGAATTAAAAAAAAGAAAAATAAAGGCAATGAGGTAGGTGGGATATGAGACTTGGAGGATAGATCCAGGAAACTTAGCATAAGATTAATCCAAATTCCAAAAAAGATAAGTTAAAAAGGAACAAATGGGTGATGGGCAATAATTTAAAAGTTCATTAAAGATATTCCTTAAGATGCAAAATGAACTGAATTTCTAGATTGAAGGGGTTCACTGTGCTTCAGGAAGGAATGATTAGAAAGACACATGGATAGACATGCACAGCTAATTTTGTTTTTTTTAATTCTAAAAATAATGAGAACAGGTTACATATATCTGGAGAGAAAGGATACGTTTCTGATAAAGGAAAAAGAATCAGATTGTCTTCAGACTTCTTATCTGCAATATTGCAAGTTATAAGAAAGAACATTATCTACAGCTTTTTACAGATTTCTAAGGCCAGGAATCCAATCCAATAGTCCTATGAACAGACACGTTATTATTCACCTGTTAGGGTAAAAAACATTTTTGTGTATATGCAATAATTTAAAAAATATTGCCCATATACCCCAAGCTAAGGAAATAATTGAGAACAATTGCCAGCTAAACACCAATAAATCAGAATAGATACCTTAAAGTGGGAGGAGATGTATTCAAATCCACATGATATAGGCATATGAAGAGATAAATAAGTCAGTGGAAAGAAAAAGAAAATGGAGAAATAGATTTCAGTACATATGGAAATTTAACATGATTAGCATGGCATTTCTATTCAGATGGGAGAAAAAAGATTCTTTAGTAAATTGTGCTATTAAAAAATTTGTTAAATGGCCACTCATCTGAAAGATAATAAAATTAAACCCTGTGTTGTACCTCATAAAATTATAGCTACATTGAAGTCTTAAAAATAAAAAACAAAAACTTTTCTGCAAAATAATCTAGGAGATTACATATAATATCCAGGGATGGGCATGATCTGTTTTCTAAAACTGGAAATACAGAAGCTATAAAACAAAAGAAAAAAAGGCATATTTGACTATATAAATATATTCCTAAAATCGTTGAATGACAAGTGATAACCATACATAATATCAATTGGCAAAAAAATGAAATTAAAAAAAGTTTATGACAGAAAAAAGAAGAAAGTATCTCTAATATGCAAAGATCTCTTACAAATTCACTGCATAGCAATAAAAATTGTTTTAGAAAAATAAGGCCATGATGTAAAGAGGTAAATCATAGATGAGCAAATCAAAATAGCTAATAAGCATACAAAGCTGCCCAAACACATTAGTTCAAAAAAAACAATAAAGTATTAATGCGGTACCATCATTTTACACCTACCAGAGAAGAAAATATTAAAATAACTGAGAATATCAATATTATTACTGGTGGGTATGTAAAATAAGTCTCTCATATATTGGTAGTGGACATTTTGACACATAGCCTTAAAACAATCAAGCAAACTGTATTAAAATTAAAGTACACATACCCTTTGACACAGTAATTTCACTCCTGGGAATCTGTCCCATTGACATAAAATAAAAATCATGTAATGATTGATGAACCTGGATGTCAAGAATATTGTATGGCATGGGGAAAAATACACAAATACAGCTGTAAACATAGTGAATAAATGACCATTACTAAGGGAAGGTTTAATACCTTATATTAAAAACACAAAATGGACTAAATAATTATAAAACTTAATCTAAGAAATGAATTGGTCATGAATAATGGGACACATTGGCATCATGTTCCTTTTGATTTGATACTGAAAAGGAACAAATATCACCCATCTAGTATTCCGGACAAAAACAATTAGCCCAAATGTAACCATGAGGAAACAATTGAGGAACATTCTGGATTCTAATACAATAGACCTGAACTCTTCAAAACTACCAGTGTCACGAAAGACAAAATTGATCAGAGAAATATTCAATATTCAAGGAAAATATAGAGATATGACAATTCAGCACAATGCATGATCCTTGATTGGATCCTAGGTGGAAAGCAAAGCTAAAAAGAATGTAAGTGGGACAATTGAGGACATGGAATAAGAATGATTTTAGATAATTGTATTAATGCTAAATATCCTGAGTTTGATCACTGTTTTGTGGTTACATAGAAGGCTGTCCGTATTCTTATGAGATACATGTTGAAATATTTCGGCCTAAAGTATAATTATGTTAACAACACTCAAATGGTTTATTTAAATGTTAACAGTTTGTTAATGTAAGAGGTAGGTGAATGTTCTTTCTACTATTCTTACAATTTTTCTATGGGTTTAAAATTCTTCAAAATAAAAAGTTAAGAAAAAATTTTAAAATTGGAAAATTTATTAATAAATTTCCAAACAAAACAAAACAAAATCTGTTGAACAAAACAAAACAAATCCTGGACTAGGGTGTTACCCAATTCTAAAACTGGAGTAAGAGGAATTGGTTTCTAATTCTCAGGAATCAGCCGGGTTCTTCCTTGGGATCACAAGAAAATGTAGCACCATTGTGCAGGAGACGGTGGGTTCAGATTTTAGTCCCTGCCTTTTCCATCACCCCGACTCCTACACTGCACAACCAACTAGATTTCTTTTTTATTCCCTATATTCTGATAAATGTAAAATATGAACTCCAGATTCCCATAGTGTCCACTTCTAATTGCCTCTATTGAGGCGAATTAGAACTGATCTTGAGCCAGTGCGAGTCTCTCTTAGTGACAAAAACCATTGTGACCATGCCAACCAGTGAGGTAAAAGGAAAGAAAGCAATAGCAAACATTAAATCTTACAAGTGCTTAGTTGTGCTGCCATAAGAATCTTTTAAAAATAATCAAGTTAACACTAAATTTAATGAATTCGTAGCCTATGAAAAATGAGATAATTCATTTGGAAATTCACCAAGATTTCTTTGGGAAAATGGATACTATATATGTATATATTCACTGACACCTGGCACATCTGAGATCATGTATACCAAATTTTAGCCTGGAGGGAATTTTTACCAAGAAGTTATAAACCTCTGAAAATAGAGGTTAATAGGAAATGCTGAAACATCCTTAATGACAAGGTTGCTATGGCAACAATATAAGCTTACCACTAGCATCAAATATCTGCTGCATTTAGGGCTCCTTGTCTCCTTTGATAAGTTTTCCCTGAGTGAAATAAAAGCATCAATTGACTAGCTCAGGAAGACTTTTCTCCCTGTGTCATAGAATCACTGACTTACTGTGTAATTAGGTGAGCTAGTCAGAGGGGAAGAAGATAGAAAGAACCAGAGTATGCCCAAACTGCCATTTTCCAACGTAACTGGGTTGCTGTAACCTAGGGCATTGTGAGTAACACTTTTAAGAAATAATGGCAAAGCAGGGGGGAAAAAATAAAACAGCTGAATTAGCATGCAAAAAATAGTCATGCACAGTCTTTTTTGGGGGGAGCTGGGGAAGGGCTCAAACAATAGGCCAGATGCATTTCTAAGAGATTTTTTAAAATCCATTTTTAGTAATTCTAGAGCAGTTGTTCGGAGTGTGGTCCACAGTGTGCCTCCAGGTGGTCAGCAGCCTGTCCCTTGTGGGGCTGATGCTTCTCATGTGAATATGTGGTCCTCTGTTTCTGGTGACTATTAATAATGTGCTCATTTTTGTAATCAAAGCCAGCCATCACTTTATTGGCATCCCATCCAAGACCTCATCATTCCTCTTGTCAGTTCCAGGCAGGGCTCTGAGCATTGCAAACAGAATGGGGTTGGAATAACTGGTCTAAACTGTCCTTATGTCTTTACCTGATTGGAATTTTTAAGTAATACAAACACATTGCCATGACTTTTAACCCTTTGTTTACATTTAGTCGTCTCAAAGTCATTAGAAAAAAGTGAAGTGATTCTTATAGGTGATGAAACTGAAAGAGCAAAAATTAAATTGTACCCTTCAGGCCCAGAACCATGGAGCATAAATAGAGCCCAAATTTTTGAGGCTTTCTCTTCAGTGGCAGACACACCACACTGAGTCCAAATCTGAGCCCTAACTCACCTTTAGGGACTTTCAAGCAAACACAAGCTATGGTACACTCAGCTGGATAAGAGAGGGCAGGGTTGGTTAAGATGCCATGGAGGGCTTCCCTGGTGGCGCAGTGGTTGAGAATTTGCCTGCCAGTGCAGGGGACGCGGGTTCGAGCCCTGGTCTGGGAAGATCCCACATGCCGCGGAGCAACTAGGCCCGTGAGCCACAACTACTGAGCCTGCGCGTCTGGAGCCTGTGCTCCGCAACAAGAGAGGCCATGATAGTGAGAGGCCCGCGCACCGCAATGAAGAGTAGCCCCCGCTTGCCACAACTGGAGAAAGCCCTCGCACAGAAACGAAGACCCAACACAGCCAAAAAAATAAAAATAAATAAATTAAAAATTAAAAAAAAAAAAAAAAGATGCCATGGAAAGAGTATGTGTAGAGATTTAGCCTTTAGAGGAGAGTGGTTTTAAATGAAGGCTATGATCAGCTTCATGAACAAGGCTGGTAATCACTTCTGGAGAGAAGGGTTACTTTTCATGACCGCCAACAGGATCCATGCTGGGCGTAATAGACAATACCATTTAAATTAATCCAGACGGTTGGGGGCAGAGGCTACAATTGTCCAGCAAAATCCATTCTTTCATCTTCTTCTAATAATGCTAATATGCTTTCCAGCCTCCCCTGCAGGTAACTAGGTCCTTGCAGATGGAACTCTGGGTAGAAGAGTTCTACCTGCAGATGGGTAGAAGTGCTACACACCATTTCTAGATCTGGGCCTTGGGACATGGGTGTGCTCACATTCATGCTATTTTCCCCTTCTGACAAGCTGGGCATGACTTCGCTTGAACCATGCAGGTGAGGACAATATTCTAGGGGATAATAGAGCAACAACATGGAAGAAACCTGCATCTCTGAATGGAAAAGGTTCTAGACTCTTACTTCTAACCTGCCTGTTACCCAAGGCATATGATGAGAGAGAAGATTAATTTCTATTTTCTATAAGCAATTGTATTTTTTGGTCTCTTTTATACAGCAGCTTAGCCTTCCTTACCTTGATATTCCTTCCAGTGGTAGGATTTCTAATATATAACAAGACTGAGATTTGCTTATTTCTATTTTTGGTGGTATGGGCACCTCTGTACTTTCTGAGTAGTGAAAAAGTAGGAAGGAGGTGACTTTGGAAAGCCCATTTTAGCTACTGCACTTCTCTCTGTATAACTGAAACTAATGTGCCCAAAATCAAGCCGAAGTTTTTAAATGAATGTCTAGAATGATGGAATCGAGAGCATGTGTGAATGACATTAAGTGGTTGGTATTGCTTACATCTTGGAAGCCAGAAATAGTTCAGTGTGAGCTTGATAAATTAGAGAAATTGGCAGGAAAAACTCAGGGAAGTAAAATAGGGCAAGGGCAAGATGTGAAAATCAGAAGCCAGAAACAAAATGCAGAGATTAAAGATAGGGGCTGTCTGCCTAAGCACAGCTACAACAGAAGTCTGGAGTGATTGCAAACCTAAGAGTGAATACAAGCCTGCAAAACAGTGCTGTTATTTAAAAGGCTAACTCGGTGATACATTAGCAGGAGTATGACAAGCCAGGTCTGGGAAGTGATATTTCCTCTGTATTGGCGCTGGTGGAGACCTGATTAAAGGATCTTGTCCAAGTTTGTTCTCAACACTTTTAAGAAGAATGCAGCAAAACTGGAGAGAGTCCAGCAAAGAGTACAAAAATGATAAAAGGGTAGGAAATAAAACCTGAGAAGAAAAGTTTATAACTAGGATTGTTTAGGCTGCAGGAGCAGGAAAGCTGAAGGGTGACTTAATATCAGTTAAAATATACGTCTGGCTATTATAATGAGCATATTGACTAGCTGCTTTACATGGACCTAATGAGAAGGTAAAAGGGGGACATTTACACTGCAGCCTTAGATTTGCCTTAGATAGACAGAAACATTTTTGGGAGGAGAAAAAGATATTTTACACAGAAGCACTCTGTGAAAGGATTTGTTGCAATAGTTTTTCTTCAAGATATCTAAGACTGCAAGGCAGTGGGCATTTACTTGGCATTAGAGCTGACAAGACTGAGCCAACCCTGTAGGTAGGTCACTTTCATCTTCAGAAGAGATAAATGAAAAGGGCTGAATGGGTATATTTTATAAGGCTGCTACCACAAGGGAAAAAAAAAATGTTTACATCCATTAAACTCATTTCCAATTTCAACCTTATATTCGTTTTTGTGACTGGATGGAAAGAAAACAGAGTAGGATATTTGGGATTTGAATTTTTACTCTCCTTTTTTGCCCTGGTAGGATATGAAACGCTAACAAATGTCAAATGTTCACCCAAAATGCTGGGGTTTTTGCCCTTGAACTAAGTCTGATCTAAAGCAGTAGTTCTCAAAATGTGATCCAAGAATCTCCTGGGTGTAGCTGAGACATTTTCAGGACTCTGCAAGGTCAAAACTATTTTTATATAAATACTAAGATGTTATTTGTTGTTTCCACTGCAATAACTTTTGTACTGATGATGCAAAAGCAATGGTGGATAAAACTGCTGGTGCCCTACCAGGAAATAAGGCAGTAACATGGAACTATAACGAGTCATCATATTCTCCACTGACAGGTACTCAATAAAAAAGCAATGTCAATTTCCCTCAAAAATGTTGTTGATGTAGCAGTAAGAATTATTAATTTCATGAAACCTTGCCCTTTATTCTGTCTCCTTTTAATATTTAGTGTGAAAAAATGGGAAGGGTGTAAAAGGAAATTCTGCTACACACTGAAGCATGATTCTTGTCTCAGAGAAAAGCACTTGCATGATTGTTTGAATTGTGAGCTGAACTAGCTGCATTTTCCATGGAACATCATTTTTACTTAAAAGAACGATTGGCAGACAAGCTTGGTTATTCACGCTCAAGTATTTGGCAGATATTTCATTGAAAATGAACCAGCTAAACTTGTCACTTCAAGGAAAAAATGCGACATTTGTTGTCAATGATAAGATCTGAGCTTTCAAGTCAAAAAGAAATTTAAAATTCTAATTTTAAGAATTAGAATTTGGGAAAATATTTAATTTGGGTAGCTTCCCAATACTTAAATATTTTTCTCATGAGATGGGTGGGAGTATTCATAAGTGTGATTTTTTTTATTGTGTTGACACACTTATTGACACATAAGTGTATCAACATTTGGAATATTTGTGTTACTCTATAAGTCAATATTTTACAAACTTCCAATGTATGATATTATAAAATCATGCCTGGGTAAAAGATCCATCCAAAATGCAAGTTAGTCAAATAGTTTTAATATAGTCAAGTATGAAGGGTTTATGATATATTTTCAGATTCCACATTGCAAGTAGCCTTAAGAAACTATCATATCAAGTTGCAGTATAATATCAAAGAATATCCACAGTTATCTATTAAAATAGCCCTTCCTTTTTTTCCATCTATGTATCTACATGAGGCCAGATTGTCTTCACATGCTTCTAAACAACATATTGCAAAAGATTAAATACAAAACTAGATATGCCACTCTTCTCACCAATTTTTTTGTTTTGGAAAACATTTTGAAATAAAAGTATTATGTATATTATGTGCTGGGTTTATTATTGTAATTCAAAATAAGTAAATATTTTTTTAAAATTTCTCAGTTTTAATCCCTCATATGGTAAATATTAATATGTATAACTCACATAACAAAAGCTCTTTAGATTTCTCAATGGTGTGTTAATATAAATGGTACCTGAGTCCAAATATTTGGGTAACAGCTAGACATTTACTTTATGTCTCATGCTTCTCTACATTGTATTATTAGACTATTACACTCAAGTAGTTCTTGTTGAGCTAAGTTCTCACCTGTATACTTATGTATAGGTAAGAGGAGTTATGTTAACTGGTTGGATCATTCTTTAGCTGACATTGTCTCTTTCTGGTATAAGCACCAACTGTTTGCACCCTGGGCCCTGGCTGAGTAGGCATCTGACAATAGAAAGGTAGTCACCTCACCAGGTGTGTTTAGGTTCAGAATGGCCAGAAGGGAGAATAAACACTAACTCATTTATCAAATATTCCAGTTACTCATGATACTTAACTGGCTGCAGCCACTTTCCTTTGGCCTCTATGGGATTCCCAGGAACGTGTCACTTTCCTGTGATCACATCTCATCATGGAGTTTGTGAGGTTATATAGCAGTCTCAGTATGATCCACACTTCATCCACAGGCAAATTGAACAGTCAACCATTTTACAAATGGAGAGGGTCAAATTCCCCAATTATTCACAGGCCTTCTAGGTTTTATTAGGAGCTGTATAAAACCCAGATAAGATCCTAATTTCACAGATGCCCTGGATTCTGCATTCCTTCTCTTCCTGTATCTGCAGCAGTTGACTGAGGTAATATAAGTCTGGTCATATGGATGAGAGTGACTTCAAAACATTTGGGAGAATGACTTTGGACTGCAAGTTTGGGCAGAGTGTTTGATTTTAAACCTATTTGTTGAAAATGTCTTCCCAATTATTTTCAATATTTGATAATAATAGATGTGCTAGAACAGGTTTCCCAGGAAACAGACTCTGAAATACAGAGTTGCATGTAGATGCTTCATTTATAGGGAGCAATACCTATTAAGACAAAGGAGGCAAGATTGGGCAGAGGGAAATATTACAAGAGAGGCTTAGACAATTCCATGGGAATCTCTGAAGCTGGGATGGCCCTTTAAAGTTGCCTTAAATTCAGGAGAGGCGGCCAGACCACAGAACCTTGAATCTATTAGCAGGCTGCCTCTGGGGAGGGAACTGTAAACTTTTGTGAGACCAGCAAAGGACTCAGCCATGACAGGTCAGCAGGTGACATTCCTGATATCTGGGATAATGAGTGCCTCATTCCTGAAGGATTTGGGTAACACATCACAACATCCATTACAATCGATATTCTGTATTCTCTTGCATTTGCATTTCCTTGTAAATTAAGTGGGCTAATACAGAAAACCTAAACTTCAGTTTCCCAAGATTGTTTTCATTCTAATGTATATAATACCTATTATCTAATCTATCAATAAGGAGTAGAATGGATATCATAAAATGTAGTGAAAACAAAGGAGAAATTAGGAAAAAAGTCCTCTGGAAAACAACTCTGAAACTGAAGCACAAACCAATTTCACATGCTGATTTGAGGATGCTAAAATGGGGAGTAGTTTATTCTTTGAGATAAGCTAATGCCCAAACTTCAGCTCCCCAAATGTTGACTGATACTATGACATCATTAGGATTCCGTCAATCAGATTGACTTTCTCACATTTTACTATTTCCTCAGGACCTGTAAGGAAGGCCTGCTGTTATGGAAAAGGTAACCTCTGTAATGGCAACATGGAAAGTTTAGAAAGAACTGGAGGAAACTGTAAAGTTTTTCTAGTTTGTCCTCCTTACTCTACATAAGAGATGAAAACAGCTATTCATTAAATGTGTGCATTGTTTCCAGTGTCGTGTTATTCAAATTACAATTGTCCTTTCTTATCCTCAGTACAACAACAAGGTAGTTGTGTTCATTTTACAAATGAAGAAACTGAAACTCATGGAGTTCAGGCTATATTCCCAGGTCACATATCTAGTAAGTAGCTAAGCTGGAATCAGTACTCAGGTCTGTTTGATTTGACCTTCAAACCTGCACTTAAGTACTGAAGTATGCTACTTAGATAACCCTGAGACTTTTTTTTTTTTTTTTTAATTCAAGAATAGTACTAATATCCCATCCTTAAGTGAAGAAAATGAATGCACCAGCAACATGAGTCTTGCCATCCAATGGCAAAAGTCATTTCTAGATTTTTGGAAACATACGATGTTATAAATTTAGATATGCTTTTTGTTGCAAATGTCTCTCCTAACTGTCCTGTCTGAAGTGCAGTCAAAAGTAATGACCAGATACAAAGTTTCTCCTAGAATATGGGTAATCTCGATATTGTGGAGATTCTATTGCTTCTTTGGGCACAAGATGTTTGAAAAGACTCAGGGAGACAGAGCCTTAAAATAATAAATGAGTGAATCCCAATAACAAGTTTTGCTTCGTTTTTTTTTTAATCCTATGAAACCTGTTACTCAGACTATATGTTTCCATCTTTTCCTCTTCCTTGCTCAGTTAAGTCTGTCCTTGTTGCTGATTTTTTAGAAATTTCTATTGAAGTATATTCTAAATGCATAAAAGTATATTATACATACTTTTAAAAATCAAAGTAAATTATACATACAGGTAATGCAGTATATAAACAAACAAACAAAAATGCATAGACCATATCTGTACAGATGATGAAATTTGGGAACCTGAAAACATCCATGTACACAAGCACTTTGTATTCTTTTTAACTAGATGTCCTATGTATCAGCATTATTTGTTTTGGAGGGGCAAAAGCCACATAACATAATTTATCCTGGTCCCCTCCCCCACTCCCCTACTTCCCACCCCTGGGTAGAGGCAACTGGCTGGGCATCTCAGGTTTTATAAGGAGAAGAGCAAGGAATTCCTTTTAATAGGATAAAGGTAGGAAGAGCTAAGACTAAATTTTGAGACAGATTGAAGAAGAACTTGAAAATCTCAGGATGCAAATATGTTGTCAGGGAAATGACTTGAAAGAAAACGGGTTAAGAGAAAGTTGTATTAATTTGTTTCAGTAATTCTGGAAAAAGTAATTTTGGATAGAGTATAAATGTGAGAAATATCGCAGACATGGTAGCAGTAGAACATGTCATCTATTGGCCATAATGTGCAGAGAAGAGTGAGGAGGCAAGCCTGGCTCTGATGTCTGAATCCTGGGTATCTGAGAAGATATCGGGGAAGCACTGAAATGAAATGTGACCTGGAAGAGGATGGTTTTGGACGGAACATAGTGGAGAATTTCAAGACAGTGCAGTGCCAGTAATATAAACTACTTTACAGAGAGAAGAGGGAGGGTGGAAAAGTCATCACTGGAACAGAAGGCAGATCACAAGGGGTGAGTAGGTGGCAAAAAAGTGGAAACAATAAAGTGTAAACTACCCTCTCCATTCAAGAAAAAATTTCAACTGAAGAAACAAAATAGCAAATCCAGAGAGTTCCTAGACAAGGAAAAAACTTGTTATGGGGATATGTAGACAAAATGATGTGATAAAGACTTAGGGAAAGTGTTAACATGGGAGAGGAGAGCAGTTGCCTATGAGATGAGAATGAACAGTTCAGCTTTTTGTTGGAGAGAAAGAAAGAAGAGGAATCAAGCTTTGACCTTGACTTTCTCTAGAAACCAGGAGAACTAGGAGAGATCACATAAGAGATCTTGGAATTGACACTATTGGGAATACAGAGGACTGTAAATCATTGATGAGAACAAGTACTGTCAAGCAGCAGTGAGGGCCCAACTCACTTTGGATAGCTTGGAACCGAAGTGGAACAAGTCAACCTGGCTTTGTGACTTTCTTAGGCAATGTTTCGCAGCCTGGGACTGGGAGCTGAGAAGGCAAATGATGGTATTTACTCATTCCTGGGGATTGGAATGGCAGCTCTGGGGCAAGAGAGTGTGAAAATCTAATAAAGTGGCTGACCCTAGTATCAAGGCTGGTTAGGCAAGCAAATGAGGCCAGGAAAGGGACTGATGAACTGAGGCAATAGTGAGCTATCAAGGGATGGGGAGGGGAGGGGTAATAATGAGACTGAGGAACAGACTTCATTAGAAGTGAGGGGATGAGAGACTTCTAATAACAGGAGTTTGTGGTCAGAGTTTATTTTAGCTTCGATTCAGATCGTATTAGAAGAGGAACAAAAGGCATATGATAATACTCTGAAGATTTGGGGTGGGATTGATCTTAACCAAAGTTTGTTATTGTTGTAGTTGGTGTTTTTTTGTTTGCTTGTTTGTTTTAAAGCCAACTTTGTAAACAACAAGGATTTACTGTATAGCACAAGCAACTCTATTCAATAGCTTGTAATAACCTACAATGGAAAAGAATGAAAAAAAAGTATAGATATATACATATATATGTGTATAACTGAATCACTTTTCTGTACACTTGAAATTAACACAATATTGTAAATCAATGATACTTCCATAAAAAAATAAAAAATAAAGCTAACTTTCTAAGTGCCTTTGCAAATTCCATCACAAGGACTACGTATCTGATAGGCCTGATACGTTGACAGTTATTGTCTGCAACAATCTTTCAAATTTGTAGATGAGTTTATACTTTCATAAACAAGGCCACTTTCATAAACAAGAATTTCTTTAATCCTCACAGAAAACCAGAGTTATTTTCCTGTTAAAGATAATGAAACTGTAGACCAGAGCGGTTTAGTACTTTACCTGAGGTCACAAAGAGAGTAAATGGCAGAAGAGAGAACTATCTGATTCCAAGGTCAGGGTTCCTTCAAGTTTGGTGCCCTGAGTCAGAGTTAGAGTTTTGTCACTGCCTTTGGTTTACAAGGTTTCAGTATTTCTTTAATGCTTAGAACCTGTGGGCATGTGTTAATTGATATAGCTGACTTATTCCTAGTTCAAAAATGAATATGTGTTTAATTATATTCTCACATTTTGTATATATAATTATATTCTCACATTTTGTATATATTATTGTCAATTGTATTTGATAAGAAGAAGCAGTATCAATTTTCAGGCATGATTATTTGAGTGCATAAACTTTATCTTAATTACTTGAAAGCAGAGAAATAAAAGTTAAAAGAAGGTATTTGTGTGTAACGTTATGGACTTGCCTCATGTTAAAATAACAGACACAGTATAGACACCACTCTTAGTTTTTTTTTTTTTTTTTTTTAATTTTTTCTCATTTTAGGGCAGGGGAACAGTGAATGGCAACAACAGTGAAGTAGGTCTGTGTATCTCCACCTGTCAAGGCAGTGGCAGATTGTAGAGGAGGGTGCAAATTCCCATCTCTCTTGTACTGGGATAGAAGGTTTCTTCTGACCAATCTAGTGGGGCTACCTGTCTACAAAATGAAGAGTAGATTCAGAAATAGTCATGGATGCCATAAGCTAATGGCAAGAAACATATTTTCCTTGTATTCTGAGGTTCAAATCTTGAGGGTTTTAAGGCTGCTTTAAAAGGTTACTGCATTTGAGCTATACTAAATTGGGTTTATATGTCAGTGCTATAAAGCTGGAGAAGGTTGCTGTCTTAGCTTGGGTAGTGATTGCCAGATGTCAGAGCTATGATATGTGACACTAAAGGGTAACAATTTCAAAATAAAGTGACTTAAGACAGACAACTTTCCAAATGTCATCATAATCTGGGTAAACAGAAAAATTCAGAGAGTAAGAAGTAGAAAATGGTGGTGAATGAGTTGACTTTTCAAAGTCATCGTGAGATCTGATAAATTATCCTTAGTAACCGGAATATTCATGTTAGCTCCTTCCTTTACCTGCTCTTAAACATTCTCCTACCTAATTAATATTTCTTTCTCTCTGCTGGATAGTGAAAAAAATTTCTTCACTGAACCTCATTTTTTAATGTTGTCTGCTTTTTAGTTTGTGTATATGTCAATATTGCAGATCAAGAACAAATCAAATAACTGTTAAACTCTCAGAGGTACATCTTCAAGTTCTTAGCATTGTACTCTCACTGTTGACCCCTTTTAGTATCTAGAACATTTATTATAATAAGAGGAAATGTCATAGAGAGTTTAGCAAAAATGAAATGTGATGGAAAACCAGAGGAAACCTGAAAGCAAGAAAAATAGTAATGTGAAGCATAAGACTGGGAAGAGGCAAATAATATGTGAAAAGTGACTGGTACGTAACTTAGCAAGCCAAAGTACTAATTAGTCAGATACTATTTTATGATCTGTTTTATGGAAAATCAAATATCCTTTATTCATCAGCAGTCTTGGAAACCTTATATGTTTAAAGAAATGTCATAATTATTTATTCACACTCATGGAAATAATGAGTGGTAAATCTGTTTTGCAGTGAAGTTCCAATTTCCTCCTTGAATTGACTTTTATATTTCATTGAACTCTCTGTGTTTGCCTGGGTGACAAAATCTGGAGTGGGCAAATCACCCCATTGAATTGGAACACACAATTAAA
This sequence comes from Balaenoptera borealis, assembly GCF_965194805.1. Classification (NCBI taxonomy): domain Eukaryota; kingdom Metazoa; phylum Chordata; class Mammalia; order Artiodactyla; family Balaenopteridae; genus Balaenoptera; species Balaenoptera borealis. The sequence goes on along the minus strand of NC_138860.1, from coordinate 122,011,269 downwards.
AAGTACATCAAAACTAATTGGGAATTGGTGTTACTTCTCTAGGCCTCACTTACTGATAGAGAGCATTGGACTTGTTAACCTTGCCCTTCCAACATAAAAGCTCAATTCCTTTTTATTCCAATTGTCCTTACTAAACATATGTGAAAATGTGAATGAAACAACTTCTTAGGAGTCAAGATGTAAGGGGCTCTGGACAGTAACAATTTGGTCCATTCAGGACACTTGTCTGGATGAAACAACCAGATGTGCCATGATTTAAATTTATTCCATAATTTCTTAATGGTCCTTGCAGCTCTCAAAAATCTATGTTGTTTTATAATTTCTGGGTTAGTTTGCGTTATATAAAAAATTGGGGGTTTGTGTTAAAAGACATCTAAACCTCCTTCTAGTTCTAAAATGTTGATGAGTCTAGAAAACAGCTCTTTGTTTTTTTGAAGCTGGTTTCAACCACACTCAGTTTTGTAGATTATTTTTCCCTTTAAACAAGAGAATTTTATGAGTTAAGATCTAGGTTTTTGCAACATCATAATTTCAGTCAACCATCAAATTGTTTTTGATTATTTAATCATGGCATGATGGATACCAAACAACTGAATCTTTTTTAATGTGATTTTTCTCCTGGATATTTTGAAAACCTATAATTAGTTTTAGGACCAATTAAAATACCAAAAACTGGAAGAAAAAAAGTTAAATTAGTGAAGTCATGATATCTACTATGGTAGGTGTCCTATAAATGTTCTTTTTCATTTAAAACAAAACAATTTTGAAAAATAAACATTTGAGAAAGTAAGTAAATTATGGTATGGTTGTGTGTTTATATTAATAATAAAGCATATTGCATATACAAAAATCTCAGTATTAATTTAGGTAACTATCTGCTTAATGGCCTATATAAGATGAAATTTAAATGACATCTAGAATTGTGTTCTCTTTCTTTGGCATTGCTATAGGGGACCTGTTTTTCCAAAATAACTTGAATGTTCACAATAATTAAAGTTAGTCTCCTGAAAAGGGTGAATGCCACTAGAAAAGAATAATATTTTCTCAGAACTTCGGGGAAATGTTGTGTTAATTTAGAAATTTATTTAACAACATAGTGATAAAATGAGCTTGATGATTATATCACATTGAAGAAAAGATGAAATTAAAATCATTATTTAAATAAGGGTATTCTAAGTGAACATTAGTAATAATTTTAGGATGTTTATTGATTCTTAAATATTAAGAAGTTAGCAAAAATAAGAACTTTAAAATGAAATTTTAGCAGGTTTTGTATTGCTTATTAGTTTAGTTATTAACTTATTTAATTTTGTTTTAAAATGTTCTCCTTCTAATTTATTCAAATTAAATGCTCCAAAAAGGCATTAAATAAGGATGTGCCCTGTGGTGTGTGTTCAGCACTTTGTGGAGTCTTACATAAGACGATACATAAGATAGTCAACGATTTTTACTTGGCAATCTTTCATTTTTGTACGATGGCTAATCACTGTGAGCATTTACTATGGCATCACTGTGTAGCGGTAGACTGTGTATCTACATATGATATGAAAAGCTCTAAACAGGAGAAAAGTTTCTGCAAATTTGACTTATCTCAATTTCACTTTCTTTTGTATTCAGTTTGTGGTGCCTGGTTTCTGTGTGAAATGATTTCCAAGTTTTCAAATGAAAGCAGTTAAGAAACAAAATATTTACACCCTTCTAACTTGTGCTTCCTGTATAGCTAGATACAATACAGATGCTAAGTCACTGGTCTGAAAGAGCTTCCACAAATCTATAATAAAATAATTAAATTACTGAGCTGTGTTTAGATCAGAGACCCTTGGTTGCCAATTCCTAAGAACTCAGGGAATTCAGAACCACAGAAGGATCATTTGGACTCCATTTGGCAGACGTCAGAAACTCGCTGCTCTTGGGAACATCCTTTTCCAATAACATTTATAGCTCTAGATGGAAGCGAAAAGCACCATATGTTAAGAGTTTCCTGCAAAGCTTCCTGGTAAGAGAGGAAATAAATTCAACTTGTCACATCTGCTCGTGGGCCAGTCAAGTAGGATTTTATCACAGCCTTAAGTGGTTTACAAAACTGTCCTGTTATCGACTGAAGGGGCTTTACATTTCAGGTTTTCTCATATTGATGTTCATAATCTAAATCATTAAACTATTTTTCTTCTTTGGACTTGAGCAGCATGCATCATCATTAGCTTCTAAGCAAGGAGAATTATTCAAAGCAATTCAACTAAGAATCACATTCCCATAGCACAGTCTCCACAACCCTCCATGGCTTAGCTGCTACAATGCCTAAGAGCCTCAGTTCTACCTCAGTTTTAACCCATGGGTCCTTACATTTTGCATAATTTAGGATGGGAACTGCACTTAATCAGGATAAATTGATTATCCACCATTCTGAAAAGTCCCAACTGGCTTAAACCATGACAAAGACCCATAGGGTCAGAAAGCATTTTTCTGCCAGAGGTATAGGTAATCACAGGAAAGGTGTTAAAACTTGTATTGTTAGCCACAAGTTTTTCTCCCAAAGTGATCCATCTTTTTACCCTCAAAATGAAAAAAAAAAAAGAGTCACTTTGAGCATTTTAGTTTACTGTCATAAGCAAAAATCCTTTTTCATTTGCAAATCTACTGAAGATATAGCACCATATGTAAGCATTACCTTTTTCTAATTAACCATAAATTAAATTGATAGCACTTGTTCCAAACTAAAATTAAATTCTCAGTTTACCAACTCACAGTTTTACTTTCATGTTTTCTTATAAGGAGTGACCAAACTTATTAATGAATTTCCTATCATTTTAAAAGTTGAAGATGCTTTAAGTTAAAGTAAAAATTGCGATCTTCAGATATGTCTAATTATATAAGAAATCATATAGTAAATGTAATAGAATTTCAGAGTGCCATTCAATGATGAAATTTCCAGCCTTTGCTTTTTTTGTTTGTATACATGCATCATTCCTACAGGTGAATTATAAAAATGTATAAAAAATTAAAAATTTACATACCAGCCCTATAAATTTATGAAAGTTGACTGTGGATTACACTGAGTTTCCTAGGACCCAAAACAAAATAGTTAAATGACTCACATTTTTTTTCTATAGGAGAAAAAATTATCAAAAAGGTAACATCAATGAGGCCTAGGAGAAATTTCTCCTGAGGATCTTCATAGAAGGCTGAATGATTGAATCAACTACATCTCAATAACCTCCCCCCCAAGAACATAAAGACATTGGCATGTTTCATAAGACTATTTCCTGTAATATCACTTAGTGTGACTTGTGAGCATTAAAGTAAAGAGCAATTTAATCCAAACAATTCTACCAGTGTCGCTGCATTGCCCAGTTCTGGGGGCACTGTTCACGTAGCTAGTACTGAAGTAGGAAGCAAAAGCATCAATTACTATAACAGAAGGAAGGTTCTGGTTTCATCAATATGGCGCTGATCAATAACAAAATCTGTGGTGAGTTCTCTGCACAATGGCTATCAAACTTTCTACTATCAGTCGTTAGATTAAAATATACTTTATAAAAGAAACTCTGAGACATCAGTGATCATGCACCTGTGCTCACTATACTCCTATGGGTGAGCCTGAACCTGTCCCCTCTACATCTGTTCTCCCCTTCATTATCTACCAATAGAACCTGCAGACTATATTTCCCATTCTTTCTTTCACCTAGGTTTGACCTTGCTGATCAATGTTCTGGCTTTCTGGGTGCAGAAGTAATATGTGCAATTTCTTAATTCTCTCTTTAAATATACTTGCCATGGGATTTCTTTTTTCCTCTTCCTCCTGCTGGCTGGGAAATGATGATGCCAGGATCAACTTTGGAAGCCACCTGTCAAAGATGGTAGCATTGTCCCACCAACTCTGTATGGCTTACCTCTGGAATGCTACGTCTTTTATGTGAAAGAGAAATAAAATTGTCTTGTTTAGCACTGTCTTTGGGGGATTTAAAAAAAAATTAAACATCTTAATCTGATACAACATGAATGTTATTATCTTCTGTGTTTATATACCCATCACCCTGGACTAGAGAGTCGGAAAGAACAAAACACTGCAAAGAAAGGAAGGAAGGGGAAAAGGATTTGAGCTTTATTTCAATAGATTAATCAGATGGCCAAAGAATCACTCATTCAATCATGCCATGAGTCTTTGAGTATTTCACCAATAATAGTAATAGAAATATTAGACAGAACACTGAATTTGGTGCCAGTCATATCTGTATTCAAATCTTGTTTCCAACATTTTCTTGCCTTTTTGACTTTAGACAAGTGATTGAAACTTCTCTGCCTTGTTATTCTCCTTAGTGTGACTGTGAGAATTTGGAAAAAAAAAAAAAAAAAAAACAACTAGCTAATCTTTATTGTATGCTGTGTCCTGGTCTAAGTGCTTTATATATGTTATTCCATTTAATCCATTTTGCAATATATATATGAGAAACTAATATTGTCCCCATCTTATAGCTAAAGAAAAGGAAGCAAGAAGAACTTTTGCCCACAGTCAAAAGCTGGTAAGCCGTGGAGCAGCTTCTTGGCATCAGTGTCTTCTCTAAGAGATGGCATATGCCTTTCTAAGTGCCATGCTTGGCCATCCATGATTATATATCTATAATTCCTTTTTAATAACAGTTTTCTGATATAAAAACGTAGTGTTTATGAATCATAATGATATCAGAAAATACGCAATACTATAAAAAGCAATTAAAAGTCACTCATACTTTCTTCAGCCATCATTGCTAACATATGCACATAGACTTATCTTTTAGTATCAAACTGTTCTCTTAATTGCTTTTATCACTTGACAACATGTAACCCTAGTGCCAGCATTTATACCCACTCTCTGACAAAAATCGCCACCTCAAATTTGTAATATGTAGCATGAGGAAGGATATTTATTTTTGCTAAGTTAGTCCAACTAGTTCTTCAGAGCTATATTCTGCCCCCTGCTACTCTCAATTTAGGAATAGACTTTCCTCTAACTTTTCTGCTGGTCTCTATTGGAGATTCAAGACACAGTCTCCCTGTGAATGTTGCTTCCACCCTGAAAATGTAGGGGCTAGAGGTATGTAAAACAGGGCACATCTTCCTTTATTTTTTTATAAATTTATTTTATTTATTTATTTTTGGCTGCGTTGGGTCTTCGTTGCTGTGCGCGGGCTTTCTTTAGTTGCAGTGAGCGGGGGCTACTCTTCATCGCAGTGCACGGGCCTCTCACTATCGTGGCCTCTCTTGTTGCGGAGCACAGGCTCCAGACTCGCAGGCTCAGTAGTTGTGGTGCACAGGCTTAGTTGCTCCGTGGCATGTAGGATCTTCCCGGACCAGGGCTCGAACCCATGTCCCCTGCATTGGCAGGCAGATTCTTAACCACTGCGCCACCAGGGAAGCCCTATTTTTCATCCATTTACTTTTTGCAGTATCTCAACTCAAGTCTGTGCCTGTATATTTGACTTTCTAATGTCTTAAGGTAACTAAAAGGTAATTAAAATGAAAGGAAGAAAATTGTAAAGAGTGTTTACTCAATTTTACTTTCTCATAGTTTAAGGAGAAGGCCCTCAAGAATTTAATCCCATTCTTGGATTCCTGGGCACTTTCCAGTTTCTGATTTTGTTCTCCTCAACTGCAGACTGTGCTTTTCTGTGAAAATACAAAAAGCAAAACGGGATAATGGCGGTACTTTCCTCACAGGATGTTATGAGGATTAAATGAATTAATCTGTGTAATACACTTAGTGCCTCACATACAGTGGGTGCCATATAAATGTTATTAATATTGTCACTGTTAAGGCATGAGGATAATAATGCCAGTTTCCTATATTGTGCAAAGTCACCTCTTTAACACTGGAGAGACTACTTCACATTCTTAGAGCAGTATTAGATACTTTTGTTTATATACACTTCGCCTTTCACAGTGTGACCAGGCAGCCTTCTGGGGATAAGAAACATGACACTGTTAAGTCATGTACCTGTTAAGAATACTTAAACTACAGAAGACTCAGCTAAAGCATTTAGATTTGGACTTACAGAGATAACTTAGGAAATGTGCTGGTTGCATCTGTCTCAGGAGAAGGCAGGACGCCGGGCTAGTTTTACTCTTCTTGCACATATAGCATGAACAGGTCCCACATCACTAAATAGTCTCATGAAATTTGATTTTGTTTATGAATATGATCAAGGGAACTATTGAACCAAAATCTTCTTACTTTCAGGAAGAAATCTGATATTCAAAAGCTTTAGAGGGAACCGTTGTCTTTCTATACATTTCCATGACAGTTTGCAAAATGATTCACTGCTTATCCCCAACACACTTCATGCAAGCTAAAAGGGTAAAAACTGCTTAACTGGCCACTAGCTGAGAGCACAAATATATCTGAGGTAGAATAAATGCATGTGTAAAAACTAAGGAAACTGGTCATTTCAATTCAATAACCTAGGAAAAATATCTTGAGGATCTAACTTATACAAGGCGTCTTGGCACTGAACATACAAATATGAATAAGACTCCATCCCTGCTCTTAGGATGTACCTGGCAGAGTACAAAGGGAAGACATAAATCAGGAGAATGAGGAGTTTTACAAGGATATTGACCAAGTCATTCTGGTTAAACTTTATCACCATTTTAGATGTTACCGAATACAGGAAAAACAGAAGGAAACGTTCAGAATATCAGGAGGCAATCTGTTCCATTATCAAGTACTGGAAAATAAGACCAGAAGACAGACAGGTTAACATGGAGTAACCAGGAACTAAGTGATGGATCATTTCAAGGGGACAGTAAATTCATGCAACCTATGAAATAAAGTAGGTGAAGAAAAGGCAGATCCTTTAAGCTTGGTTATGGGTCCTTTCTCAAAGTAAGAAAGCTTGATCTGTTTTTAGTGAGAAAAATTCTATGACTGATTCATCAGTCCGACATGTCGATAGCACAATGAATATAGGAGCACTTGCTACTGTATTATTTTAGGATGTGTGTGTATGAATAAACATGTATGTATTTCTATGCTCTCAGGTTACATATGTTTTCTGTAAGGAATTTCTACCTTACTTAAGTTCTTCCGTAAAGCACTTAATAAAAATGTAATAGAAGTAAAAAAAAAAAAAAGTTTGCATTATGAATGAAAACCCACAGTGATCCAGTGGCAAGCTCTAGTTCAAAGAAGCAGCAGTTTGCTTTAATTTTGTGTTATTTCAGTATTTGTATGTGAATTACTTTCTGCTTCTTCCACTCTTGTATTTCATTTGTTCATCCTAATATCATTTCTAGAAAACAACAGTTTAAGCAAAGCCCAGTGGTTTTAGAAGACACAGAACACAGCCATCAAATGCAAAGTTTGTCGATAGGCATGAATGAGTCACTAGATTTTTTGCCAATTATGAGACTGTTAGAGCTGATACAAAAGCAGCAGAGATATATTCCTAATTATTTTATTTTTGGAAAAAGAAAGTGGCCCATCATCCATGATGATACCTGGATATAAACAGAGTACTTAGCTGCCTCATTTATGTATTTGTCTGTAGGTCTATTTACACCCCCTTCTACTCCTGTATCCTTTCAGTCTCAAAACTGGCAGTTACATGTGTTCCTTTTGATGCCTCAAAAAACCAGTAGTCTGGATTCTAAAAGTAGTGGGCATTCCAAGCTGGCAAATAATGTCAAATATATGTGCAATGTCATCAAATTCAGAAAGACAATAGCTAAGATTTTTTAGCTTAGGTAGGTGTGTTAATATGCTTATGACATAACAGGTACTGTTCTAACAACTTATTCCATCCTCCTACCAACTCTGTAAGTGGATCACACTAGTATCACTATTTCGCAAGTGAGAAAAATTAGGCATAAAGAATACAAGTGACTCTCCAAAGGCCAAATAGCTATTAAGTGACAGTCTGGGATCCAAATCCACAGATTTCTGTCCCAAAGCATCTATTTTTAACCACCATTTTAATGAAGGTGCTTACATCTAATCAGTATAAGATTGATATGATGCCTATCTTAAGGTGAGAAGGGGTGCTTGGAAAGGAAATAGCTTTAAATTGGCCCAGCCTGTGTTCCACTACTTCCACTTTGCCTTTCTTTTCAAGATATTAGGTTTATATCATAGGTCTTTGTCTTGTCCTGCCACAATTCCCCTTCTGGTATGAAAGATACCTGGAGTGATTGCCTGAGTGACTGTCAGAACAGAAAGATTCCTTATTTTCAGATTTTCAAAGCTGAGCTAAACAATAACAGTATTTTAAACTGTATCAGCTTTCCGTCAGTGCTGCCAGAGTAGAAGAATCACTTGTGTGTTGGCTGTCTGAATTTATATTTCTTCTTTGAATTGTTTGGAATGTCAGACCCATTAAGAAATAATGTATTCATTCAGGAAACACAATCAAAATAATTGAACATCTTCCCTAGGTATGAGTGTATTAATTTTTTCTTTTTTGCAGAAATGTGGATGAAAATCACACCCATTCTTCCAGAGAATAAGAAGAAACCAGTTAAAACCTACCACAAAATAATCATTTCAGAAATTTAAAGTTGGGAAATCATAGCATGAGAGCAACCAAGAAATTCAAATCACATTGTTTATCAGCCATCATTTTTCTATTTTTTTTCTTCCTGCATTGTATTAATATAAAGGAAGAAACACACAGGTCACACCCTACTACCATGGGTATCATTACCACAAAACTTCTATCTAACCTGAAGATAGAAAAAAAATCATAAATAGGGGTGGCATTTCCGAACTTCAGATTCAATGACAGTAAATAAGGAGTATGGAGAATTTCTTAAAGTCTGTGGTAAATTGATTTTAATTAAACATTAGCCACATGCTCAGTGGGCTATAGGAGTTGACCATGGTGGTACAAATTCAAATATGACTTGACTGATACCTTGAGCACTGATGACACAAACCTAATCATTATGGGCTCCAGCATGAGACCAGTGCCTTAAATCTTATTTTATTTAATTAAACAATAGCACTGTGCCTAACCTGCAGTGCGTGAATTTTAAAAATCTTGACCTCATTCATCTCTACAGCTAGGAAGTTGAGAACCAAGATCCAAGTCCAGACATAAGCATGCCTGTTGAGAAATGCCATGCAGGCCCATGGAGCTCACTGAGAAGGGAGTAAGTTACTTGAGTAAGTTAGCTTCACTCTGACTGTGTGAGCCAGGGAAGAACAGAGGTTCATGATACCTGGGCCTATTCAAGGCTGGTCATGCTAGCTTTGTAAAGTGCAGAGCCCCACTCCTGAGAGTGCTGAACTTGCCAAAAAATGAGGTCATGTTCTTTGCCCTTCATGCTCGAACTTCGAGGTTCTCCAGTAGACAACTCAAGGCCAAGGTCTCAGAAGCCATAGAGCCATTGTACCGGGAAGATTATGTCTACAGCTCACTTGTTTACTTACTTTTATTGTCTCCCTTTTATACCCACTGGATTTCATAAATCTCTTATTCTTTTTTAGCATTATTTTATTACATAGCATATATTAAAATTTGTGTTGGTGTTTATTTTTCTAAGACAACCTGGGTTTGAAACTCCACTCTGCCATTTACTAGCCATTGATATTGGGAAAAATCACACATGTCACATGCAGGGACACACAAGTACCCTTTGTACTTCTAAGTTTCTTTAGCAACTAAATGAGTATAATAATTCTTTCTTGCATTGAGCTGTGAGGATTAAATGATAAAATGAAGGTAAGACCTGGTATATAGTAAATCCTAAACAAATGCTAGCTATTATTTCTGAATTTCCTTAATTTTTAAGTTTTATCTAAATTTGATGTAGGGCAGATTAAGATAAATGCTATAATGCATATCCACATATTAATCTGTATAGTTTCAAAAAAGAAAAAATGTTCTCTTGATAACTGTGTGATGAGGATGGATTCCCTCAGTGATGTGTTCACTTGGAGGGGTCCCAGTGCCATCAAGAAGGGGCTGCTCACCAGCTTAACAGAGTGTAACAACCTAAGCTTGAAAGGTTTTGCCTTATTGCACTTATTCTTTGCAAATAGAGTCTCTTTTTGGCTAGTTTGCCACCATCCACTAGTGAGTAGAGGATTCAGCTAAGATCCTTCAGTGATTGTTGTTCACCATATAGATGGTCTGCTTCTGACTACTGCGACAATCTTTTGTCCAATCAAATATTCCCAGGGCAGTAGAACAGGTTTAACCCATTATAGGGAAAAGCACTATATATATATATATATACACACATTTTTAAAGAAATGCAAGCACTGATATGCAGGCGCACACACACGCAGAGGTCACTTTCTTCGTTAGGGAGCTGTTCAACTGGCAGGAGCTTTGAGGTTTGTAGTTATTTGAGAAGGAAGTGAGATCAAGTCTTGAAGTACAAGTAGCATTTCAATAGATGGATATGGGAGGGGAAGGCATTCAGGTAAGTTCTGGGGGCTTGTTCCCAGGCAACATGTAGTATGGATAGGTATAAATATATCCAAACTCATTTTATCTCTTATGTTTTATCTTTATTTTAAAAGCTATTTAAAAGCATTTGATTGTTTTAGCAGAAAAATTATCCCCAACATGTGATATAGAGGTAATTTCTTAAGGTCACAAAAAAAAATTCAGTAAACTATTGATGAATGGTTTGAAGGCATTAATAAAGCTTCTTATATATGCTTAATATACCCAAAGAGAATAATGTATTCACTGAGACAACAAGTTGTTCTGATAAAAAAAAAATCCAGTCTTCACTTTCTCAAATGCAAGATCATATTGGTCATTATTTCCATCAGACAGTGACTGAACTCCTGTGTGTCTCTCAGGAGTTCCTAACCATTAGGAAATTCTTGAGCAGTGGGAGAGAGATGGGCCTAGAGTGGCCAGCAGCCTGTGGAAACATTTACAAAAGCACTCAGCAGTCCCTAATGGCCTGAAAGCAAATGGATATTCCACTGCAACAATGAAAAGGAACATTTCAATTTGGATGTGTTTGCTTGTGAAACAAATGTTTACAACGGAAACCTCCATTTGGGTTGAGAGACCGCCTGTCAAACAAAGTATGTATTTACTGAAGAATCAAGTACAGCTTCTCATTGTAAGTTGCCTCTTTGGGGACAGACTATGTCATAAGGATAATGCGCCGGATAACAAAAAGGAAATAGAACTACAAGATTTTAAGGTGAAAGCAATACGTGAAACACTTACTGGCTCTGCAAAAGTGACTTTCCCAGGAAGTGTGTATGAGTTAGGATAAAAAAAAAAAAAAAAAAAACAGCTACAGTAACAAAGAAACTTGGAATATGGTGGCTGAAACAAAATAAAAGTTTATTTCCATAATTTTCAAGAATTTAGATGTAGGCAGTCCAGGTTATTGTGTCAGGGACCAGGTTCCCTCAGCCTTGGCTCCAGCATCCATAGTGTTTGGCTTCCAAAGTGTGGTCCATGATGGCTACTCTGGCTACAGAATTCATATCTGCTTTCAAGCCAAAGGAAAAGGGAGAGGAGTTGAAGGAAGAATTGCTTCTTCTCATTGGAGCAGTGGTTCTCAACTGAGGGTTTGTTTGTCATGATTTGTCAGTGGACGGGGGGAGGGTGTGGAGGCAATATTGGCATCTAGTGGATAGATGCCAGGAATGATGCTAAACATCCTACCATGAAGAGGACAGCACCGTAATGATAAATTATCTGGCCTAACATGTCAGTATTGCTGACTTTGAGAAATCCAGCATCAAACTGCAAGCTTCTTATTGACATATATTTGTAAAATGTAGATGCTGGCTGAGGACTGTTTCCATTACACTCCAGCTGCATTCTCAGTGAATTGCCTGGCATAAATGATCATAATTTTGGCAGAGACTGCCACAGGTCCTCAGTGTCTGTTCTTTTTCTTGTATATTAGTAGAATTTTAACCTGGGCCAGCTAAAAGTTTTTCAGCTTCTCCCTAATTGTGACAATCAAAAATGTCTCCAAACGTTGCCAAATATCCCCTAGAGACATTCTACTAAGAAATATTTCTCAGCTGGATGTCCTTGGGCAAGTTGACTAAACCTTTAGAATCTTAGTTTCCTCGAAAGTAATAACATGGATAATATTTTACACTCCAAATTACTGTGGTAGGTAAAATTTTAAGATATCCTTTGGGATTCTTGCCCCCTACTATGCACACACCTTCTTCCAGATAGTCAGTCAAAAGCTAATCTATGTGCTGATGTTAAAGGACTTTTCAGATGTAATTAAGGTCCAAATCAGTTGACCAAGAAAGAAATTGTGCTCCCTGGGCCTGATCTAATCAGGTGAGCATTTAAAAGAGATTCATTTCAAGTGTGAGTGGGATTCAATGCACCAGAGACTCTCCATTGCTGGTTTTGAAGTTGAAGGGGAGCAGGTGTCAAAGAAAATTAGGAATGAGATAGAAGTGGCTCCAGGCTGACAGCCAGCAAGAAAATAGAGACCTTAGTCCGGTAGCAATGAACTCTGCTTCAGTCACATGAGCTGGGAAGAGAACTTTCACTCCAGATGAGAATACAGCCCATCTGACACCTTTATTTTAGTTTTGTAAGACTCTGAGCAGAAAACCCAGCTACTCCATGCCTGGACTTCTGAACTACAGAATTGTGAGCTAATAAATGGGTATTATTTTAAGCTGGTAAGTTTGTGGTAATTTGTTACACAGCAATAGAAATCTAATAGAGTTACTACAAAGATTGATTGTGGTAATAATAGTTATCCTTTAGTAAGTGCTATTGTGTGCCAGAAAACTAGCTAGGCATTTTAAAAGAATTATTTATCTTTTCAGTAACTATTGCAGAATAGGCATTATTTCCCCCATTTTGCAGATGCAGAAACTAAAGTCTAGAAAAGTTTCATAATTTGCTTCATATCCCACAGCAAATAACAGTTAAACTGGAATTAAACCTCAGCTTCTATGGCCTTTTCTCATTGCCTAACTTTGTTAAGTATAAAGCATTAGAGAGAAAAACGGCATCCTAATTTTATTCATTTTGCTACCTACACACCTTAATCATGGACTAGTGAAATTTTTGAGGGACAGTAAGCATACAAACATCAAAACCTATGCAATTATTCACCTGCCGAGGTTTCGTCCTGGAGTTCACAACACTGGCCAATCCAAGACAAGTCTTACTTTCCAGCTTAATGGCATCTTTCCTTACTTATTTACTTAGTTGACATCTTTTTTTCCTTTTATTTTGCATGCAGCCAACAGTAGCACCTTTTGAAACACAACTCTTCCCTGTCTTTATTTTTCAAAGGATATTTGAGGGAAAATTTCTGGACTTGCTATATGTCAAGGAAAGAAATGCCAGAAGCCACCTATCTAAATGTTTACCCAAAATAATAGTAATTTTGATATTTGTCACTTATGAACACTTATCATGTTCCAGGCACAGTGCTAAGTGCAGGGCGTTAGATAATCCTCATAGAACACTGTGATGTAAACATTATTATTATCCTAATCTTATATATGAGGACATGCCCTCGGATAAATTTAGCATCTTGCACAAGCAAACTGGCAAGTAAGTAGCAGAGACAAAATCAAAGTCATGATCTGTTAGACTGTGCTTCTTACCCCCTAGTATATATTGTTTTTAATCATGAAATCTCACAAGGACTCTCCAAATCCACCCTTGGAATGAGTGAGCTTTCTCAGGGTGTCTGCAGGTAAGCCTGGAGCCTCAAAAACTGGTTCCTGCTTTTTACCGTATATGAAGTCTGTTTTTATATACCATCTACACATTACTCTTCTGTGTCTGCACTTAATTCTCAACAGGACTCATTTGGAGTGCTGATTCTAGTTTATCCTGTGCCATGAGGGAGCCTTATGTCAGGTATGCATCTGATGGTGATAACTTTTGTTGCTTTACCCATGTTCTTTCATCCGAATCCTTAAAGGGTAAGGCACTTCAATACAGCTGGTGAAGATTAGGGTATATTGTAAGGCAGGAGGCTGAAAACAGATTTCTCCATGCCATCTGTAATGGCTATGCAGCTGTAGTGCCCACACACATCTGGAAAGATGCTGTAAAGTAAGAGCCTAACATTTGGCAAAGGTAGCAGATGGCCTATGTTATCGAACTGAATAGAGGCAGAGTCAAGTTTAAGACTAGGAAGAGGACAGCCATAATGACAACAAAATGCATAGAAAGGAAGAAGAGTAACTGAGATAACACATTGCAAAATAAGAAAACTGTATAGGGAAGATGTGAGATAGCAGGATGAGAATTTTGGAAAATGTTACATAAAGAGATAGATTAAAAATGCCTTGATTGTCACAGTAATTAGAAACTGTTGGAATTGTGCTTAGTTAAATCTGGTTAATTTGCTAGACTTGGAACCAGTGGAACTGGTGCTAAAGGTTGCCACAGATAACATTTGGTGTGGTATGTCCTGGGGGTGCTCCATCATTACTAATAGAGTAAATGACACTAACAGAAGAGATGGACAAGCCAGTCTCTGCTCATTTCATAGAATCCCATTGCCTTTTAAAGGATCCTGTCAACTTCAGATTTTCTTTGATTAAAAAAAAAAAAAGATGCTAGAAGTAGCTTTAAGAAGAATTGGGTCAACAAGATGATGCAAACAGATTCTTTTTCTTAAAGCATGGCTACCCTGTGGTCAAGTCCCCTTCGGTGCTCTGTAATAGGTTCTCCCAAAGCCTTTGATTCTTCCAAGAAATTTTCAACAAATGATTGATAATAGGATCTGTCCGTATAAAAGAGGCAGATTTCAGAGCTAGGAGAGAGAGCCCATTAAATGGCAGGATAAATGTAGAAGGAAAGCAGAGAGGCTGCACCACAGTGGGAAGCTTGGTTTTGCTCTGAGTCATTGGCATGGAGCTCTTATTCTGTGTCTTGACACTCTTTTTATTCTTAAAGTAGGAACCTCACAGGCATTCTTTTTTTCAGGTTGAGTTGACATCGAGGAAGCAAGCTGCTCTAGTTGGAGCCAAACCAGACAACCTGTCCATTTTGTTAATTGGATCTGGGGATCTGTGTTGAGGTAGCCTGAGCTGGAAGTTTATTCACCTCTGTTCAGATGCCAAATCCATTGGCCTAGAAGTACATAGAACCTAATAAAATAAATTAACAAAATGGCTCTGTCATGGACATTTCCAAAATGTATATCTTGTGGTTGTTCTCAATTGGGGACTTTTTTATTTTTAACTGATCAATTAGACTTGTCTAGCTACATGAATTGTTCTAATTACTGAGTTTTCCCAGAATTAAATACTCTAAGTTAAATCAGCTAACATGTAGCAAAAGGGAGCTACTTCTTCTGCTTCTCTCCCTAAGAGCCCTCTATAGAATTAACAGTTAGGTGCTAATTGCAAATGATTAAGTGCTCACCAGTCTTGGAGTCCTTTCTTTAATATTAATGAGATGGATTAGCATGGAACATGTCTTCTATTAATATTATAAATGGAAGCCTGCATGGATCACTGACTGCTGTTTTGTATTATAAGGAGCATTTAGTTTAAAGGAATAAAAAAGTACACTCCAAAAATGTATCTTCTTTCCAATTTTGACGTCAAATTACTGAGGGAAATGTTTAAATATCATTAATTTAGAGCAACCATGTAGCATTTTAGCGACAACCACAGTAACAAAGTTTTACATAAAACTTCTTTCATCAGTCTCCATGAGTAGGCACAGCCCATTAAACCAGAGTAGTTTTTAATTCTTCCATAAAGTATAGATACACACAGAAGCACCCACCATTCTACACTACCAAAAGCAATTACTTGGCAGTTCAGGACAATTTTCACATACCTGAATTCCCAAGTCCACTACTAACCTATTGAAAAAATGCTAATTGATTGCCCTTGCTTGTTTGAAAAGAGCAAACTGGCTACATTTTCTTTTTCTGAAGAACAGACTTAGTTAATAATCACTTCTTCCTTCTTGCTTTTCCTAAGAAGATGCCTATGAAATAGTAAAGCCTATATTTCATACATTGCTTTACCACAATGAGCTAGACTGACAACATCTCCAAGTTGTAGGAAGGGCATTATTCCATTTTATTCCATAAGGCTTATTAGTTAAAAATATTGCTCATTTTGATAAGTGTAATTTGAATAGTAACATAAAAGACACTGAAATGCAAAACATTTCTTTTAGATCCCGGTATGATCTAAAAATTATCATTTTAGCTCTTTTTGTCAGTTGCAAGCATTTGCAAATAAGAGAACAAAGGCTTATGCATTCAAACCAAATCAGAGCCTGTGTTAAGGCAGTATGCACCACACTTTGACTAAGGACTTGACCCTCTGAGTCAAACTTATTTTGTCCTTTCTCTTTGAACTTAAAACTATGTACACATTTACCATTTGTCCTAGATAAGCATACTTAAAACTAAATAATACCATGTAGTGACTGCTTATATATTCATAGTGATACAGCTGATACTTATGTTTAAGATTTTATATTTAAAAGTGATCATGAGTAATACAGGATCTCTCAAATCATAGAAAAAATGGAAATATGTGGCTAATATCTTGCATTCAACCTTGCATAAGTTTGGTTTAATCCAGAATATGCATTACATATTTGTCAATTATATTTCTGCATCAATATATTCAGATGTTGTTATGATTGTTTTTAATAATCTCAAGCTTTATCTAGGTAAATTCATAATTTATGGTAACTATGATACATTATCTGGCAAAAAACTTTACTTAGAATATCTGTTCTTCTGAGTTATTTACAATTATTCTTACCAATACTGAGGTATACAATTTGCAAAATGAATTCACGAAAATTGTGTTAGGTAGAATTCTCAGATAGACTCTAAGATAGATGCTCCCTGACGTAACACCTCCTATAATTTTCTCCCCTTGAGGATGAGCAGGACCACTTTCAATGAATATGATGAGATACCACTCACAATATTAGGCTATTTATCAGTTGATTTGGAGTTAATTAAGCATATTATCTTGGGTGGGCTTGACCAAATCAGATGAGCCCTTTAACAAAAAGTGAAGTGTCAGAGAGAGTCTCTCTTGCTGACCCAAAAGAAAACAAACAGCCATGTTGTGAAGGAGGACATCAGGAGGCAAGAACCCAAGGTCAGCCTCTAGGAACTGAGAGTGGTCCTCAACAGACAACTAGCAGGGAAAGCAGGGAGGGCCTCAGCCACACAATCACAGGAAAATAAATTCCATCAATAACCTGTGAGTTTGGAAGAGGACCCCAATGCTCAGATGAGATCACAGCCTGATTGATAACTTGAATTCAAACTGTGGGACCCTCAGCATAGGACCCAGCTAACCCATGCCTGGACTCCTGACCCACAGAAACTATGAAACAATGAATTCATGTTGTTTTGAGCCATTAAAGTTTATAGTAATTTGTTAGCAGCAAGAAAACTAATAACAAAAGAAATTTGGCTTGATCTATGCAAAATAAATTTAACTGAGAATAGTCACTCTTCTCATTTAATGATATCTGGCTGCAGACTTATAATAGTCACAAAACATAGCATCATTCATGGCAAATGAATAAAAATATGGAGCCCCGAGTAACACAGCTAATTAAAAAGGAAAACAAAAGTTTCATAATTTTGCACCCTTCTGTTCTTTGGGTAGACGCTGTTATCCTTGACAGTGACACTACCAATCATTCTTGGATGACTTTGCAAGAAATTGGCTAGGCATATCTCAGAATTCTCTTCTCTGTTCACAGGTTTTAGACTCATAAGAGTTTTCAGTCTCATAAACTTTCCCTAGACTGCAAAAACTGCATTGTCCAATATACCATAGGAAAAATGTTGTATTAATTGCCTTCTCTGGGAGTCAGACTCTCCCAACAATGGATTCTATTCTCAAAGCCTTGGGCAAGGGATTATAATTAATTGTGGCAATGTTTGTGTTACCCTCTCCACAACCTCACCATTCTCTGAATGTCACCTCCTGAGTGTCAACGGTAGATAACATTGAATGTGTTTCAGACAAATATTCTGAATATCAGAGATATTTCTTCCTGCTTCCCCTGGTTGAGAGGGTTCTGCTTGGCAAGATGTTAAATCATATGGATATCTGCCTTAAACAACTCTTGGGAGTCCAGAGCTGAGAATCGTTTTTTGTAGTATGAAATTCACAGGGATCTGTAGCATGGAGAGCCAGTTTTGGAGGGAATGGTTAGCAAGTGTGTGCTGGCTTGCTTTCTCTCTTTCTTTCTCTTTCTTTCTTTCTTTCTTTCTTTCTTTCTTTCTTTCTTTCTTCCTTTCTTTCTTTCTTTTCTTTCTTTCTTTCTTTCCCTTCCTTTCTTCCTTCCTTCCTTCCTTCCATCCTTTCTTTCTTTCTTTCTTCTTTCTTTCTTTCTTTCTTTTTCTTCTCTGGAGGAGGATTTATAATTTGCAAGTTCAGGTCAGAGTAAAATGTTTGATAAAGACAAAAGGTCATCCAATGTAGAATCTTTGCTGTGTCTCCTAATAATGCAATAGTTATTTCAGATCAACAATTAAAACACAACCATAATACACACAGACATGCACTCAATTTCAGGGACACATAAGTTCTGTTTAAGAATTCTTACAGTTGATATTATTTTTTCTTTTCTAGATTGCCATATTATCCTGCAGAGAGAAGAGGTACAGCAGAGGCTATAAAAGAAACAATTCCTAATCTATCTCCATGGTAAACCATCTTTATATTATTTCAGATAATACCCATGAGAATATGGTTTTGTGGCTATAGCTTAGTTACAAGGGTATAAGTATTAAGTATTGTCATTAGTGAATCTGGCTTTTTCTTTCTCTGCTGAGAAGTCTTGACCTAAAACAAACAAACTTCCAGGTATTTCTCTAGGAAAGATGGGTTTATTTGGGAAAAGCAGAGAATTGCAATTCAGGGTGAGTCACATGAAAGTCCCTGCAGGGCAAGGGAAGGAGAATACTTTTATAGAAGGGAAAAGGAAGTTGAGAGGACTGTGGTTAACAGGGTCCAAGGCTTTTCACTGGCTGAGTCCTTGCCAGGAAAAAAGAGCAATCTTTCTTCTTTTGGGGATCTGCTACCTTCAGAGGGCATGAGAGCTCTCCCTTTTGGTCTCCTAACTATTTAATTGAGACTTTTGTTCATTAAGTCTTTTACATTTCCCCCTTTTGATCAAGATTTTCTCTAAAAGCATCACTGATCAAAAGTCAGATTTTCTAGATTCAGTGGCTTTTTGTTCCTCAGTGTAAGGAAGGATCTTTCCTGAGTGTAGTGTCTCATGTCAGAGAAAGTGTGCACAGATTGGAAACCTACTGAGGTCACGTTCAAGTAACAAGAAGGGGTAAAAAGGAAAATTCTCAGGCATTTTTTAATCTAAAGTCCATATGTTCTCAATATCATAGACAATGGAGATCATCTGAAGCATTATACCATCATCAAAGGTTTGGTGATAAATTTTCAATAGGCCTGGTCTGAATATCTTGGGAAAGCTATCTCATCAGATGTCATCTGCTTCAGTTTTGGGAAAGCTTTACTTTCAGGTCACCAGAAGATGTGCAGGTCTATTCAGGGTTCAGTGCTCCCTTTAGGTGTGTCACATTTATCCAAGAGTCTATTTCTTGGAGTTTTGCAGCATAGAGGTTGATTAGTGGTACCTAATAGTGGACTCTCCAGAGAGGTTGAAGAGAATTCTTCTGGAGGTGTCTTTTCCAATAGACAGTATCTCCACATTGCAAGGTATGATGCTTAAAGTCATCATCTCTGAGAGTGCCCTGTGAAAAGATTGCTCTACCAAAACATGGTTACCTTTAATAGAAACAATTAAGTCCTTATAATATTGGAGTATCTCTCCTTTTCTCTGTTGTGGGTCAAAAGAAGCAGGAGCCAAGTGCCTTGGGCATCTTGTGACTATCTGAAAAGGTAAAAGTTTATGAATTCCAAAAGGGGTGGTTCTGAGATTTTGACAAACAGCAATGCTTTTGGCCAAGCTATTTGGAAAGTCTCTACAAATTTTGTCAACTGAGTCTTAATAATGTCCTCGGTGCATTCTTTCAAACCAGAAGATTGAGAATGGTAATGCAGTGGAAATGTTGTAAAGCTGACCAAACAGCACAGACTTCTTGAAATACCTGGTTAGTAAAATGTGTTCCTTGGTCAGTATGAAGTTTGAGAGGAGTTCTCCTGAGTAGAGATAATCATTTCCAAAAGGACTTAGGCACAGAAGAGACAATAGCCTGTCCAGAAAAGAAGGCTTCAGTCCAGTGTGAAAACTTCCAGACCATGACTAAAACATATTTATATCCATGAGATAGAGGAAGTTGTATGAAATCCATTTGTCAAACCTGGAATAGCCCATTAGGCAGTTTAAAAGGTCTGGGAGCAGTATGAACAGGCTTCCCTGGATTGTACATTGGGCATGTGGGACAAGTGAAGGAGGCACTTTTTGTGGTCTTGTTAATGTTTCCCCACCAATGTTGATTCATGAATGCTATTGTTTTGTCAGTACACCAATGATTTAATGCATGCACAGTGGTGAGGAGTGGGAATTTTGGAGTCTCTGTTAGAATTGGGTTGTTATTTGCTCCAAACCAAAGCTTTCTCTTATCAAATGAACAATTCTTGAATTTCCAATCTTGTTTTTCCTTTTCTGAGGCCAACTGTTGGGCTTCTCGATCCAGTTTTTCTAAGTTATCATTTGGGGGAATATTCCTTTGGATCATGACAGAGGCTTGGCTGCTGTCGGTCCCTTTAAAGGTAGCATTCCTTGTGGAAATATCAGCATAGTGATTTCCCTTAGCTTCAAGTCAAGTTTAGAATGCCCCAGAATCTTAATAATTGCTCAATAAATCATGAACTACCCCCAAAGCACATCTACTATCAGTAAAAATATTGGCAGTTTTTCCTTGGCTAAAGTACAAGCCCATGTAAGAGTGTATAATTCAGCCTGTTGGGCTCAAGCAGCCATAAACAAAGATGCTGCTCAACAATATCAAAAGGAATTGCAAAAGAATGCCCAGCACAATATTTGCCATCGTTACCTTTTAAATAAGAACCTTTACTGAAACATGAGAAGTCAGCAGTCAGCATTATTCAAAGGAATTTCCTGCAGATCGTCAAGAAGAGTCAGGAGGTGGTCCATAAGCATTAAGCAGTTGTGAGGGACTATGCCAGTGATCAAGGAGAGAAGAGTAGCAGGGTTAAGATTATTACAACATAAAAGGGTTATGTGAGGAGCATTTAACAAAAAGACTTCATAAGAAGTGAGACAAAATGTTGAGAAGAGTAGAGTGTGATAAGAATTCAGGAGAGCTTCTACCATATGAGATGGAAAAATAGTTAAAGGAGATCCCACAATGGTTTTCTCAGTGGTCTTAACCAAAAGGACAGTGGCCATAATGGCTTTAAGGCAAGGGGGACATTCCCATGCTACAGGGTCCAGTTGCTGGCTATAATATCATATGGGTCAATTGTGGTTTAAGGGCATTTTATTCCTTTTCATATACAAAAAAAAAGGGAATCAGATAGTTGGGATATCAAAGGGCAGGTGGGTTCATCAAACTCTCCTTTAAGGCCTTGAAAGCTATGTTGTCCAGTTCTTACCATAAAACTGGGTTGGAGTTTTTTGGACATAAGAGAGGAATTTGGATCCAATTTTGGCAACAAACTAGCCTGAGAAAACCTCACTGTTGGTGTTTAGTTTTGGATTTGGGGAAACTGAGGACACCATGAAGTCTATCTGGATCCAAGTATAGTCCTTGTTCTGATATCAGATGCCATAAATATCAAACCTGGGTTTGGGCAAACTGCAATTTTTCTTTGGTGACCTTATATCCTTTTAAGACTAAAACGTTCAGCAAGTGAATGCCATCTTCCTATGGGAGGCATGAGAAAGGAAGCAAAGAAGCATATCATTCACATATTACAACAAAGTAGAACCTTTAGTAAATACATATTATCCAGCTCTACCTCCAGGATTTGTAAGAAATAAGAAAGACTCTTAGTAAAACCCTACGGTATTACTGTCCAGGTGAATTGTTTTTGTTCCCATGTGAAGCCAAAGACACTGGCTACTGTCATCAACTGAAATATTAAAAAATGCACTGCATAAATGAATTACAACGAAAAATTTGCTTCTAGTGAGGATGGATGTTAGTAATGTATTAGGATTAGGAACAACAGAGTGTTGAGGAATAACAATTTTGTTTATTGCTCTGAGGTTCTGGACAAACCTCCACCCTCGGCTGTTAGGTGTTCTCACTGGTAAATTTGGAGGGTTAGAGGGACTAATACAAGGGATAATGAGGCCTTGAGCTTTGCAGTCTTCTATTATGAGCTTTATACCCCTTGAAGTGCTTCTTTACTTATAGGGTATTGTCTAATTCTGAGAAGATGTTTTGAGGGAACTATTTGAATCTTCATAGGAGGTACACTGAAATTTAACAATATCAATTGGAGATTTTGCTCACAAGAAATCTGGTGGCTGATTCAACAGGGACAAATGATTAGTACTTCCAGAATCAGCTCTAGTACTGTCAGAGACAGAACAAATAAGAGATGTCAAAGTGTCATTTAATTCACCTGGTTGGTTACTTTGATGACTACTGTCAAATTCTAGAATGATTTCCCCCTTTTGAGAGAAAGAAATTTTTTTTTTTTTTAATTTATTTGGTTGCACCAGGTCTTATCTATTTATTTATTTATTTATTTATTTATTTATGGCTGTGTTGGGTCTTCGTTTCCGTGCGAGGGCTTTCTCTAGTTGCGGCAAGCGGGGGCCACTCTTCATCGCGGTGCGCGGGCCTCTCACTGTCGCGGCCTCTCTTGTTGCGGAGCACAGGCTCCAGACGCGCAGGCTCAGTAGCTGTGGCTCACGGGCCCAGTTGCTCTGCGGCATGTGGGATCTTCCCAGACCAGGGCTCGAACCCGTGTCCCCTGCATTGGCAGGCCGACTCTCAACCACTGCGCCACCAGGGAAGCCCGAGAGAAAGAAATTTTGGCATGATACTTCTCTAAAAACTCTTGGTCTAATAAATGGGGAAGGAGCAGAGAAATTAAAGAGAAAAGGATATGTATCTCTCAAAGTGTCTAAACAAAAGGGAATGGGTTCAGAGACAGGAACTTCTTGAGGTTCATTAGAGATCCCCACTATTTGAGCTGTTTTACTACTCCAAGGCAGTTTTATAGTAGCGAGGTTGAGCACTCAGAGTGTGTCTCTGATGTCAGTTAGTATTGGAAGAGATTCATTCCCAATTTGGAAAAATGTTTCTCCAAGCCAAGTAAGAGAATGGATTGGGAAGAGCCCTGTAGCTCCTCAGCTCAATCACTGAGAATTGGCAGGATGTTGGAAAGGCTGGTTAGAGAGCTAAAGGTGCCTAAGGCACTTCAATTTGTAATAATCTCTTTTCCAATGTCCTGGCTCTTTGCAATAGTAGCAGAAACTAGGAGGTTTGAGTTTTGTTTAGGCACCTTCATTTGCTGTAGTTGAAAATTTAGAATTTTGGTGGTCTCCCTTTGAGGACACTCATCTAGGGGTGAGAGAGCTGGTTTGCCAGATTAATTGAATCTGGAGTGGACATAATTTCCCATTCCATCCTGGTCCTTTTTATAGAGGGAAAATGTTCCAGTTTAGCTCATTAATAAACATAGATTTAAAAGCTACCTGGGTGAATACATATTTGAAGGAAGACCAGAATTAGAAAAAATAATCTAAGGTCAATTGTGATAGTCATGAACAAAGTTCATCAGATTTTTTTTGTGCAAGCCTGAATTTTACTTCAATTAATAGACTTTGGAAAAGCCCTAAGATTTGCTCAGTGAAGTTGCTTAGTGATTGTTCAAGCCTGTTCATATAAGTTAGTGGGCTGGTCTCCTGGTTATAACTCTAGAAACATTTCAGGACTTTTCCAATTAGTGGTTTTCATCCAATGCTGGGCCTGGCCTTCACTAACTAGCAAGTGAACTAGCTGATTTAAGTCAAGAAAACTAGGTTGATAAGTTTGAATGACTATATTAAATTCCTCAGGAAATCTATGAGAATCTTTACTTACTTTGGGAAAATCTTTGACTATAGCTTGCAGTTCAGGTTTAGTCTAGGGAATATTAGAAATTAAGGATTTAGTCTCTGGATCCATTAAGAAGGCTTAATTTTAAAGGGACAGGTTCTGACAAGTTCAGAGAAACGAACTGTGCAGAATTTCAGAGAAAAGGGGAAGTTAGGCAAGAGAAAATTAGTATGGGGGAATTGAAGGTATAGAGGAGACATAAGCAGCATAGAAGGGAAGAAGAAAGATGGTGTCAAAAAAAAAAAAAAAAAGGCAGAATTTGACCGCAAAGAGCCAAGATGGCATCAGAGGCAGAGCCTGAAACAAAGAAGCCAAGGAAGAAGACCCTGAGGCTTTGGAAGCTACCTTATCTTTCTTTAATTGCTTGTTTGCTTCAGTTAATCTTTAAGTCTTATTTGCAAAGACACAATTTTAGGCAACTGATAATGTTTAAAAGCCTCAAAATACCAATCAAAATAGGCATATCACTCAGTTCTGGACATTTTTGAGCTATTGTAATCCAATTTGGTTTTAAGAAAATTAAGTTTGGGGATTTCAAAATTTTCTCATAATGGCCATTACTATTCTAAATTGCCTTTGGTCAGGTTGATTCATTTAGTTAGAAATGTGCATAAGGAGAGACATTGTTTTTTAAACATAAAATTGGCTGGAGTCTCTGTAGGAGAGGAGTCCTCAAAATATTTAGATACCTGGAATCCCATTTTCTCCAGAGTAAAAGAACGATTTTCAAAGAGCTCAAACAACTTATACAGCTCAAACAGCTCAACTCAAATAGCTTGCAAGCAAATACCAGCCAATTCTAAGGAAACAGCTTCGTCCTGGAGGAGCCAGACCAAAGGCTTTTTCACCAGTTTCCAGAGGATAGTCCCTAATACAAAGGAATGGGTCATCACCTGAACTGGCCCAGTTTTAGTGAAGGAGCCCTTGCTCTTGAAGAAATTGGCAGAAGGCTGGTCAGCTTCAATTGAGATAGTCTGATTTCAAAATCAGACCAAAGTGCCAAATGAGTACTTGCATACAAAATAAGGCCTTAACCTGAAAGACAAAACCTTTAAATAGGTCCTGGAGAGTTTCAAAGGCCAAGAGGGCTTGGATCCAGGAGAAAGACATACCTTCTAACTCCAGGATTGGCAAGAGCAGCAGTGAGTGACAATGGGTACTACACCTGTTTGCTCACCAGCCCTATAGCCTTCCAGGATCTTCTCTGGTTCCTGTATGGGTCACCAAAATATTGACCTAAAACAAATAGACTGCCAGATATTTCTTCAGAAAAGATGGGTTTATTCATATAACAGACAATTGCAATTCCAGGTCTGCAGCCATGGCGAACCACATGAAAGTCTTGCATGGCAAGGGAAGGAGAACTCTTTTATAGAAGGGAAAAAGAAAGTTGAGAGGGCTATGGTAAACAAAAATTTCATGGCTTTTCATTGGCTGAGTTCATGCCAGGAAAAAAGAGGAGTTTTTCTTCTTCCTAGTGAGCTCTGCTATTTTCTCATCAGAGCTCCTCCTTCTGGTCTCCTGACTCTACTTAAAAGGTTTCTGTCTATTATTTTTAATTTTTTTTTTTATTTATTTTTTTTACATAAGACAAACAATAGTCTGGCCAGAGGTTCTTTAACACTTAATTACTAATTTTATAATTAGGTTATTGGTTTGTAAGCAGCACAAATAATCTCAATATGGTAAACTGACAACCACTAGGCTCATTCATGCAGTCACCTTTCCTTATTTCAAACCCAAATGTTCACAAGGCATATTTTCCCCCATAAGCCTAGATCTGAAAGATTAAAATGGTGCATCAAATTCTGAAAGATTCCTAGAATAAAAGGCCTGGGTTTATGGATCAGATTCAACTCTTCTTGGCAGCTTGAACTTTCTAAAAGCCAGTGGCCTTATCTTTAAAAGAAAGAAATAAAGAGAAAGAAAGAAAGAAAGAAAGAAAGAAAGAAAGAAAGAAAGAGAGAAAGAAAGAAAGAAAAAAATAAAAGAACGCTTGTACTATGTTTTGTCTATCTCTTAAAGTGGTTGTGAGAATCAAATGATGGATACTGTGCTCGCCAATTACCTGTTTGCTCTCCATCCACTCTCTGCTCTTTACTTGCTGTTCTGTATTGCAGGAAATGGCCAATTCCATGCTCTCTTGCTTTCTGACATTTGCATAGTTTCAGCCAATGGGAAGCAGTTTTAGAAAATTCAATGATGTGAGTTACCCAGGCTTTCCTGGGTATTGCTCCTCCATTCCCTCTTCTTTAGGTAGCATGTCTAGCTGGGGCTCCTTCTTAGTTCCAACCTGCACAAGCCAGCCATTTGCTCCATGGTCCAAATTCTGGCAGGACAGTTCCATCGGGTTTGCATTCTTGCCATATGGTTCTTCTTCTGAGCTCTCATATTACCACCTCCTCCTGTTGTCTTTCTAGACTTAGGGGTAGCAACTTCCAGCTTTTGCACATCTTACCATCGCTTATATGACTTCTCAGTTCTCCTGTTAGCTATATACCCAATTCACTGTACTGAATTCCCTTACTGGAAAGATTAAGAGTAGTTTCTGTTTCCTGACTGGATCTGGACTAATACTGATGGAAAAACACTTTAAAGACTGTGAGCCTTCTGTAAATGTAGAGTATTAGTAGTGTAGTCATTTTAATGATTAAGTCATATATTCCAAAGTTGGATATATTTAGTTAATCTGCCATTTTGGCACTCTCCTATTATTATCTCCCTTTGTGAACATGAATATCAATGATCTATGCTATGAAAATATTTGTGAAATTATATGTAGAGAATTGGAACATTATGTCTTGTTTCTGTCATATATATATATTTCTATTAATGAAAAAATGTAGAATTAGAATTGGAATATTTTGGAATGTGTTTAGATGTCTTAATTCAAATTTATTTTAATGTGGAATAGTGAAAATGTACATTCTTCAATCTTTCACTGAAAATGAAAAACCCACCTGTCCTCTGTTTCTAGTGAAAAACGGATTGTTCTACAAAATCAGCTGACTTAGATAGGAACTAAAGTTTGAAAGACGGTCTTTCCAAGTTGCTTTTTTCATCAAATAGAGACAATTCTAGGAATATGGAATAGTAAAACCTTTCCTGAAACAGAGAATGTAAAAGATTCTAATGACTGGATAACATGCATTTATTGAATCATTTGTGGCATTCAACAAAAGGGAACAAAGACCTAATTGAGTTGTCAGTTGATAGATCATTAAAAATTATGATAGACCACAATGTGAATTTTGATATGTACTTTAGAAAATGTTCAAAGAATTGTATAGTGTTTCCACTACTAGACTTCTATTCACATTTCCTTATATAGAGAAAAAAAAAAATTTCTCAACAAACACATTTTTAAAGCAAATAAAAAATAGGAATAGAATTGTTAATGATTCCATTAACATTTTACTAAAAAGTTGTATTCTTTTATAACACATGAACTAATTAAAAATGACTATCGCTCACTTTATTAAGAAATTATTTGTAATAAAGTTTGCTTTTTATACTTAATAAATAGCTATCAAAATATTGTTTTTATCAATGTATAATATTAAGTCAAAGAGATTGTGTAATATTAAGTCAAAGTTAGAGTCAGAGGAAATTTCATAAAAATTAAAATTTCAAATTCAATTTATATTTCTGTGACAGAAAAGACAAGCATAAAATATGTTACATTAAGGTATGATTTTGTATGTAATTGAAATAGAAATATGAATCCAAGAGGTGAAAAAATAATATAAAATTTCTGATTTACAGGAAACATTGCTTACATAAATTTTAAGATGGATTGTTTGGTATCAGATTGCTATGATGCTTAGGTTTTTTTAGATACTTTATACAAAATGATACTGTTGTTTTATTTAATAAATATTAATTCTTACAGTATACCAAAAATTGTATTCTATGCAACCAGTTAAACTTGATGAAAAATTATTTAGCCAATATGTAAGCAAAAACATTTTGAAGTCCTACCCACACTGTGCTTTATTTTTTCTCTCTGAACTGTGATTGTACTTATTCTGCTTATGTGTATCTGAGCACATTAATGCATCGCATCTTGTATTAACTGTTTCTTCTTCCTCAGTTTTATCTCCATCTGGATCAGTTGTGGAGTCTAGCACTATGCTGTACTCATAGCATAATGTGATCCCAAAGTACTTTTAATATATGAGTCATCTAAAAAACAGATGATAAACTCACATACAGAAGTATTTTCTGATTTCTCATTATCTTTCTAACATTCAGAAAGTGTCCTGTTTTTGGCAATTCCCCACCCCTTTTTGCTTCTGACTTGAATTTCCATAGCCCTCACATCTCCTTTTACAATCTTTTAATCACTCCTCTTTCAAAGCCTGTGAATTTAGATTTAGTATTAGGTGACTACCAAGTGAATCATTTAGATTGTGAAAAATAAGCCTAGATCAATTTCTTTTATTTCCTCATAAACTGTTTCAAGCTTGTTTTACTTCTTCCTTATGAGAATATTACTCTGGCACACATCCCAGTTGAATGGAGATCTCCAGAAAAGAATGTTAAATTAAAAATATCAGTTACTGGGTTACCTCTTAATGAAGCAGCTGGTTTAAAAAGATATAGATTTAAATTATCTGCCCCAGCCCTGTTATGCTGTCTTAGGCAAGGCAGTGCACCAACTTCCCTATAAGTAATTGGCTGAAACTGAAAGTCTGAGAAACCTCCATTAACAGACTGATTAGAGACATTATTCGTACTGGAGGGGCAGTTATTTTAGACAAAGTCAGGTTCAGTGGTTTGAACAGTACTAAGACTGAAATTTATAAAATATGAATGAAATTAATTTACAGTGAAGCTCATATTAACGATCAGAGAATCAGTGGCCAAACTGATTTGATAGATTATTTCATTATGATCTACTGTAGATCATAGAGATTTCTATTATGTGACAAAATTTTTGTGTTGCTCATTTATTTTCCTCCCATGAGTTGTATTAGTGCCATTATGTCTTTCATCATTTTTTAAATAGAGATTTCTTATTTTATATACAGAAATTGTTGCAGGTCAGTGCAATATTATTTTATTTTTGTTGTGGCTTAGGGAACACAAGTGAATCACTCCATCCACTCCTGTATCATCACGAATGAATCCAGAATCCTGGACATCCCTGGGAGAACAAAGTACACTGTTAGTCAATATAATAACATGTATGTTTCAGTTAGATTCTGGAAACTTTAAATTGTTCTATCAAGAGGTATCTTCACCTGAAAGAATGTGGAAATGAGAATAGTCAATCCCCAAGGTCCTTTCCCCTTCTAATAGTCTATATTTCCAAGCTCGTATTTAGTGCTTAACATGTACCTCAAACTAGGTAATGAGGTCTACAGAATAAGAAGTACTTCATTAGAAAATAAATTCACAACTAAAAATATTTTCCCTATGTCATCACTGTGACCATCATACCAGACAGCACTATACTCTGATTTACAGGTTGAAAAAGAAAAAAAAAAAAAAAAACAAGTCTCAGAAAACTAATGACTAATTTAAGGTTTTGGACTACACATTAGGGTGACTACTGGTCAATTCAGATTGATACTAGGTTTTCTACCACTTCTTTCAATGCATGGTTTGCTACATTAAATAACATGATCCCTTTTTTAAAAATCCTGGATTTTGGTTGGAGGAGCATTGATTAACACAAAAGAAAAATTGAGAGAATAATGAAGTACTCAAATTCATAATATACTTACAATTTTATAGAATAGCTTTTACACAGTAAATTTGCAGTTATATTTTTTCTCGACAACAAATCAATAAAAAAGATGTCATTATTGTTTAATAATTTATAGATAAAGAAACTGAGATTTAGAGAGACTATGCAGTGAGTTTCCTCTAAATCACACTAAGTATTTAACTGGAACAGAGTGAAACAGGGAAGTAATAAAGAAGAATGAAGGAATTGGCTAGGTAGGCCCTTACCTCATGCACAGCATTCCCAATAAACAAACTCATGTCCTTAATATTCAATAAGACGTGTTAAATGGATATAAACCACAAAACCACAGTGTTCCTGAGTATGAACTCATGTCAGAAATACCTTCTTTGCAATATTCCTCCTCACTTCTCAAGCCTTGTTAATGTGGGGTGCATTTTTAGGACTGCCAATTAGTTTAAATGGAAGACTAAGGTGAAAATGAATTGGAAGCCATGGTCTCTTAGGATACAGCAATGTGGTCCCTCCAAAATTATTACAGAAAAAGCATGACGTTCTGTAGATTTCAGAGTAAATACTGTTAAAGTGGGATTCAAGTGTGTTGTTTGTTAGCTACAAAAGCAGTAGTATTTCCTAGTTACAGAGCCAAGGGTCTTTAGAACTGAAAGTGACCTTAGAAATAAATCACCTAAATCTATCTTTTCATTTTTATAGAGATTTAAATTGAGCCCCAGAGAGTCTATGAGTTGTCCAAGGTCACACAGGTGATTAATAGTAAACTTGAGATTCCAATCTTAATCTTTAAACTTTCAATGATTTTTAACTCAATTCATCAAAAATATTAGTTTCTGCAGATGACAAAGCACAGTGCTTTGCGCTGTGATCAAGGAGCACCACCATGCCTTCCAGTATACCATAGTGACAGAGAAGTTTAGGTCCCAGGTTCTTGGGAAGTGTAAAGCTGACTTAGCCACAGCCATTGGGGATGATAGAAGGAAAGGCAGAATTCCAAAAATATCTTAGGAGTATACAGTTAAAACACAGTTTTAAAAAAGATACACACATTGCCCTTTCTGAAAATTTTCGAAACCACAGAAACCTCTCTTATTGGAGATAGTGCAGGTTTCATATCTAGTATACGTTTATTCTGTAAGTATTTATAGTACCTACTATGTGTCTGGCATTGCTTTAGGAATTGGATTTGCTACAGTGAACAAAATTATGGCCTTGATGAAGTGTTCTTGGAAGAGAGTAATGAATTTGGAGAGAAAGAGGGAGTGGAGAAATTTTAGGGGAATGATAAAAAGAGATAAGAAGAGAGTGCTTTGGAAGTATTGACCATCCCTGTTGATTTTCTGCCACTCATTTAATAAATGGTATAATTAATTGAGGCCTTACAATGTTCCAGGCTATTATAAGTGCTTTACATTTATTACTTTATTAAATCCCAATGAAGTAGATAATTTTATTAATACAATTTTGCAGATGAGGAAAGAGGTATGGGGAGGTTAATAACTTGCCCAAAGTCAGAGAGCCTTAGTAAGTGCTGGAACCAGGACTGAACCCCAGACAACCTGAGTCCAGAGTCCATGTTTTTCACGGACAGGTCTCAAAGGTTATTACTCATTGAGAACACTCCAGGATCACTGTAGTTATAATCGCTATGGTCTGACTTTGGACAAGCTAACTAAATTCTCAAATGCAAAGCAAGAGTGGTTGACTAGATAATCTCTAACTAAGGTTCTTGAGAATTCTAACATTCTTTGGACCTGTGATTTCATATAAGTCGAGTCTGCTCTGTAGGACACAGAGCTGCTGACTGCTAGAGAGTATTATTTAAGGAAACTACGATATCCTGTGTTCAAACTATCTCTGCTCCATATTCCAGGATCTGACATGAGGCCTACCTTTGCTCTGGTTCATTCACTCCTTCTAGTCAAGGTATTTTCTGTCAGAAGGATATAAACTGATTAGCAGCAGTTATCAAATTATTAAGACAACTGGCTCCTAAAAGGATAATGGTGAGGGCATTCATGAGGAAGAGGGACAAAGAAAGGTCCAGATTTGGCATGCCGTGGTAAATACATCGCTGGTAACCTGGGAACAAAGACTTTAAAAGAATGGCAGTTGCCAGACTATTTTTGCCTTCATGATTTTGTCTAGAGATAGCCTTCATATATGCACAACCTCCTCAACCCTTTCTTTTCTTTTCTTCTCCTCCCCCCCACCATTCTATATTGGAATGGCAGGCAGGAGTTTGGTTAATAGAAGTTAGTTGTCAACATTTCTGAGAAGGAAATGAAATGAAAAAGAAATAAAAGTGAAAAGAATAGCTAAGCCAAAGGAGCAGTCCATAAGTGGGGAAGAGCATTTGGGACACAATAGAAATTAGGAGACTTGCTGACATGAGAAGCTATGTCCATAAGATTATAAAAAATAGATATACATTCCTTACCTTCAATAAGAGGGACATGCAAAATGTGGCAGCAGTGGAAAGAAACAGAGTTCCAGGGGTGATTTAAGTTAAAATCAAGGACAAATGAAGCAGAAACGGCAGTGTCTTTTTCCCGCTCCTGTTAAGAATCCTATCAGGTCATTAAGTGGTTAGGCCTTTCCCTAAGGTATAGTCATCATCAACACCTTTGCTTACCTCAGTCATCTTGGTGCTCCTGCTGCTACGAATATTAATGATGTTGTGAACTTATTTAGTATAACTGTGGCTTAATGTGTGTTATTACATTATCCATCAGTTGTACATTGCCCTTAGCACCTGGCATAAAGTTATCTCTAGTCTGCTGTTAATTTTATATCTATCTTGGTTGGGTCAGCTTTGCTGGTTTCTCTGCTTCATATTACTTTCAGGGTTATAACTCATGACAGTGTTATAGAAGTCATCATCTTATGAGTATAACCACAAGACATTGCAATAGAGCAATGATCCTTGGATACATGGGGTCATAACAAAGGTCTTTTATGCCCTTCTTTTTTTGTTCTTGAGGTATTCTTTTGGTAATATGGTTTGATGTAGATAAAGAACACAGATCTACCTTGTGTGGAATTCTTCATTTAGAGAAATCTATGCACAGATACTAATTTGTTATTTGGATGTCTTTCTCCCTTGAGGGTTTAAAAACTGATCTGGGGGATGTGTCTGAAACAGGACGGAAAGCTGTTCGGCTTTTCCTGGATGAGTTAAATAAAAAAAACACACCAATGAAACAGTTGGCAGTCCTAACACACAAAACGATAGAAATTTTGTAGTCTCACCATCTTGAGAAAATGTTATTTCTCTTAGTTAGGGTTGAACTCTCCACTTGATTGGTAGAGCTTACATCAGAGAATACATTTTAGTCAGTCCTATGATTCAGAAGTCATTTAACAAAATTATTATTCATTTATTTGTTTGACTAGATTTGAAGCTGAATGGGTAGCTAGGGATAAAGCCATTAAATCTGTGTGAAAGCAAATCATCTTAATTTCACATTTCACTATTTAACCTCTCTGAGTCTCTTTCGTCATTTGTAAAATGAGAAGATTTAGACAACTGATGTTTTAGGTCCTGCTTGAACTAATATACAAATAAATGCAATTTCTTCCTTTTCTCCTTCTTATAGGTTTGCATTGGGTAGAATGTTCTATACTCTGGCACATAAAGAAACTTGGTTTTGGAATAAAACAATGTGAGTCACTGTTAATAGTGGTAATGATGGTAATAATAACAATAATAATTATTATTATTAAGATTGAAAATAATACAAGCTTATAAAATTTTTACAATTAGCTCAGCTTTGATGATAATTCTAAGGCATAACTTTACTTCCCATAACTGCATTTTTTTTTTTTTTTAGTGACATTGAACAAAGATCAAAGTATATTATTTTACTGGATAGGCTACTTTCTGGTTAAATGGAAGGATACTCTGCCAAAAAGTCCTGGCACATATGTGCTGAATAGTTGATCCTTAGTGTCGATTAGACATCTTTATACATTATCTATTAGACCATTAGTATACTTTATAAGCATGCACTAGGAATTTTTATAATTACATTAAATAGTGTCTCACCCCACTTTTGGCTTAAGTAGTTAGTTTACCAGTATACATCCAAAATAGAATTTGGCATACTAGGTCATACCAAAATTCTTCTTAAACAATTCATGTTCCCTGCCTTCTGTCTCCATTCTTTGACCCCTATAGTAAAGGCTGAAGAAATGTTTCAGCTGCTTTGTGAATCCTGTTTTGCATGTTTCTGCATAGATTTGCATGTTAAATTAAAGGGACTTTAATTCCAAGATTTGTGATATAGAATTCAATTAATAAGCTCAAGCAAAGTATTCCAGTTATATTCAAAGCCAGTATTCGAGACTCAAGTTGAGTATCTTCTTAGCTTTTGTCTCTTGCCATTTCAGCCCTGAATAAAAAGCCAAAAATAATGGGAAGAAAACAATTCTATTGGCTGATAGGACATAGAATCTTAAAACTCCCTTGCGTGGAGAATTTCAGAGATTACCAGTCCAAGTCTTTACAATGGTCTATCAGACCCTATGTGATCTGCTCCCAATTTTACCTTGTTGATCTCTACTATGGACTGAATTACGTCCCCTCCAAATTCATATATTGAAACACTAATCCTCAATGTGACTGTATTTGGAGATAGAGATATGGCTTTAGGAGATATGTCAGGCAAAATGAGTTTATAAGGGTGAGGTCTTAGGATTGGTGGCCTTATAAGAAGAGGAAGAGAGATCTCTCTTTCTTTTACTATGCATGCACACTCTGAGGAAAGACCATGTGAGAACGCAACCATCTATAAGCCGGGAAGAGAACTCTCACCAGAAACCACCTCTCCTGGACTGTAATCTTGGACTTCCAGCCTCCAGACTGTGAGAAAATACATATAAGCAACTCAGTCTATGTTATTTTGTTATGGCAGCCTGAGCCAACTAGGACAATCTCATCTTCCACTACCCTCTAAATCCTCACTTCCATCTAGAAACATGGGTCTCTCTCCTGTTCCTTGAGCATAATGTGTGCTTTTCTGTCTTAGATACTTTGAACTAGTTATTTCTTCTTCCTAGAATGTATTTCCACTAGGTGTTCTGCATTGTTAATTTGATCACCATCTTCTATTCTTTGGTCATAAGTTGCTTTCTCCACGAGGTCATCCAAGACCACCCTACCTATTATTACAACTTGCCACCTCCACAACCTGGGTCCTCCTGAACCCTTTTACCCAGTCCCACACTTTACCCTTTTATTTCTAGAGCAGTCATCACCTTCTATCAAGCTTTGTATTTATTTATGTCTGGTCTTTATCATCTGTCCTTTTCTTTTTTGTTCACTGATGAATTCCAACTGTGTAAAATGATACCTGAAAACAATTGGTGCTCAATACTCATTTGGTAAATGAATGAACAAATGCTTGTAAAAAAAAACAACACACATTTAAAAGATACTCTTGGTAATGCTCCTTATATCCCTTGCTGGATTTAACCATCGCACTATGAATTGTATTCATCTACATTTTATTTATTCATTCATCTATACAGCAATATTTCTTTTTTAAAAATAATTTTTTCTTATGATATGAATGTTATAATTTTTTTTGCTAAGGGACTGATGTATTGTAAACCATTAGTAAGAAAATTTTTTTTTTTTTTCTGCTGTGTTGGGTCTTTGTTTCTGTGCCAGGGCTTTCTCTAGTTGTGGCAAGCGGGGGCCACCCTTCATCGCAGTGCGCGGGCCTCTCACTATGGTGGCCTCTCTTGTTGCGGAGCACAGGCTCCAGACGCGCAGGCTCAGTAGTTGTGGCTCATGGGCCCAGTTGCTCCGCGGCATGTGGGATCTTCCCAGACCAGGGCTCGAACCTATGTCCCCTGCATTGGCAGGCAGATTCTCAACCACTGCGCCACCAGGGAAGCCCCTATACAGCAATATTTCTTAAGCACTGCTAGACACTGCTGAGACTTGGGAATAGGAGATGAGAAAGACAGGCATGGTATATGCTCTCACTGAATTTAGAGCTGTATAGGATCATAAAGATCATCTTGTCCAATGGTTTTCAAAAACAAATTTTAGGAGAAGACCCTTTAATAAAGCAAATTTACATAAAAATTTAGAGAAAACATAAATCAACACAGCTTAATCTGAAGACAAAGAAAGAAGTAGGAAATACACCATCTGGGCTTGGAAATCACTAATAAATTTTCATTTTATAGCTTGAATTCATTCAGGACATGAATGAGTTGAATGATTCTTGGTTCCTGTAGATGAAAGCAAAAACATATTTGGCTTCAGGGCAGCTGGGTTTGTAGGTCATGATCTTTGTACTGTGATGTGCTAAATTTGCACAATCTTTCAGAAACTGATTTTTGAACTATCTGAAGTCTTCTAGAGTCTCAGAGGAATTGAGGTTTTTTAATGCAATTTGTTGTTGTTAAGGCCTTTACGTCACAAGTATCATTTGTAGGGTCTTGTCAGCTGATGCATGTGAACATGGTGTTTCCAGTAATAATCACAAATAAATTGCACGGAGACTTTATATTTTTGCTTTTTTTTTTTTTTATGCAATTTCCTGGAATCCCGAGCAACAGGCTTTGCGTGTCCTTGTACAACATTTTTACAGTTTGGAAAAGTTACTGCTAGGTCTAAGGAAGAAGGGCAGCAGTGATCTGGACTATCTTTCTAGTTCCAGTAGCAAGGACTCAAATTACTCTATGGCCTTTATAGCAATTTAATTTTGAAACAAATTGTTATTAGAATTTCTCAAAAGGTTTTTTATGTCTTATTATATTTTATTATTCAAGTTGTAAACATCATGTGAAATAAGAGATAACCTGTGTTCACTTGCTTGATTTCTACCTATTTCTACAAAATTCTATAAATAACAATTTATTTATTTCAATAATTAAATTATATAAAATTCTTTATTATGCATATACTCTGTTATGAATGGATACCATAAAACTATGGAAAGAAGCATGAAAAACAATGCTCAAAAATATCTCTGGTTTGAAAGAGATTGTAATATTTACTGGGTCTGACATCACCACTTCTGCCTATTAGCTGTCTAGTTCCTACTAAGTAATAGAGACCTTACCACTTGAGTTTTTGTAAGCTTCCCCCTCTCATTTTAGAATGTTCAATATTCTAATCACCACCCTTTGAATTGGATGTTTTAGGGTTTGTTGGTCTTTCTTAAAATGTGATGCCTAAAGGGCTAGTATCTTTATCTTGCCTTCCTCACGAACCTACTTCTATTCATATTGGCCTTCTCTGAACCTTCAAACTGCTGTTTTTCTTTCATATAACTTCCTCTTTTATTGGGTAATTCTTCTTCTTCTCTGAAAAGATAGAAGTAGAAGAGAATTTTGTGTGGCCTTTCATCTCTTCAAGGAGTTTAACCAGTTTTAATTTAAAAAATGTTTCCTACTTAATCAACTTTCCAGTGGCCAGAAACACTCCCTTGGTATGACATCAAGGTAAAAAAATGTATAGAACTTTTGATTCCCTTTGGTAGCTTTCTGTTCAAGTGTTAGATCAACAGGAGTACACCACTCCTGATGAGGGCTAGATTCTGAAAGTTTTCTAAGTCTCTATTTTTCACACCCCAACCCCCTTGAGAATCTAATATTTTTTTCCTTCCAAAGGGCTAAGGCAATCAGATAGTAATTGCCATCAAATTATCAGCTTCATTCAGTTCTTTAAAAAGCCTGCTCTCTTCAGAATGTCTGCCTCCTCACATACTTTTGGCTTTTCCTGGAATGCACTTTTGGGACTGTTCTCTTGGCTAACACCTTCTCATGAATGTTTCAACTCTCAACTGAGCAGTCACATCTATAAGATGTCTTCTCTGAACCCACCAAGCCCCAAACCCCAGACCAATTTACCTTTCTTTTCTCTGTGCACAAATCTAGCATGGAACAATGTGATAATACTGTATTGTTATTTCTAGTGTGCTTATCTATAACCCATACTAAGTATTTAGCTCTTTGAAGAGACAGAACTTATCTATTCAATTTAACATCTGTACAATGGCAGATTATAGGCATTCACTGACTATGTAGGAGTAAACTAATTAATGAATGACATGTTGTTATTCTTTATTATGAAATATATATATATGAAAGACGTAAAACATGTGTGTTTTACAGTTAAGAGAATAATAAGATGAATGTTCATTTAGCCACTTTATAGTAAAAGAAATGGAATGTAAGTAGCCATTTAGAATCCCTCAGTATAATTCTTCTTTGTCCTGCAAATTTATTCTATGTTCTGAATATGATCTTAATCATCCTCTTTTTTTTTTTTTTTTTTTTTAATTACAGATGTATTGAACACTAGATAATATAGGGTTTAGTTTTGTTTGGGTTGAAATGTATATAAAAGGAAGCACATTGTGTATATATTTCTGCAACTTGTTTGGCTCATTTTTTTCTTTAATCTATGTTGATGTATGTAGCTGAAATCTAATTTTTTACTGGTATACAATATTCCATTTTATGACTATTCTAAATGTATACATTTATTTTATTCTTGCAGGACATTTTGACTAATTCTAAGATTTTTGTTACGTTAAGCAATGCCACTATAAACATAAAAAAGAATCCCCATGAATTTTGAGAAATAAATATTTCTCTGGGGTACATAACAGAAAATATGCTGATGAAGAGAATATGCAAATGTCCAGCTTGAGTAGGTGATGCCACATTGTTGTACAATTACACACATCCCACAGATAGATACAAATTTCTGTTAACCCACACTCTAGCCAATATCAACATTGTCTAAATTTCAATTTTTTTCCCAGTATCATACCTGTGAAAAGATATCAAGATGATTTTCATTTCAATTTCCCTGATTACTAACCAGGTAGAACATATTTTCATATGATTGAGAATCTGTTGTGTTTTCCTTCTGTGAAATGCCTGTTCATTCTTTTGCCCAATTTTCTACTGCATTGTTTCTCTTTTTCTTAATGACTTGTAGATATTAATTCTCTGTACATTATATGTATAATAAATGTTTCCTCAGCTTGTCTTTTAACATTTTTATAGTTTGCTATTCACATTTAAATCTCTAATCTATCTAGTACTAATTTTTGTGCATATATGAGTTATGGGTCCAATTTCTTTTTTTATGGGTAACCAATTATCTCAGGATAATTCATTAAAAAATAAATTAAAAAAACATATTCTTTCCACTGTGATCTATAATGTCTGCATTGTTATAAATCAAGTTTCCATATACACACAGGCTTGTTCTGAGTTCTCTAGTCTGTTCCATTTGAGTATTTGTTTAGCAGTTTGTCACTCTGCCATCTTAATATCTTAGCTTTACAATAAATCTTAATATCTATGTTTCTTCTTTCTATCTTCATTCTATCTACCTTGTTGTTCTTTCTTGGAATTATCTAAACTAATCTTGGTCATTTAGTCTTCTATGCAAATTTTAAATTCACCTCACTAAATTCCATAAAAAAT
The DNA here is from genome assembly GCF_965194805.1 of Balaenoptera borealis. Classification (NCBI taxonomy): domain Eukaryota; kingdom Metazoa; phylum Chordata; class Mammalia; order Artiodactyla; family Balaenopteridae; genus Balaenoptera; species Balaenoptera borealis. The sequence continues at coordinate 121,972,118 of NC_138860.1, read as the reverse complement.
TTGTTTTACTATTTTGGCTGAAATTGCTTTTGAACTTAGGGAAAGTTTATATTTTTTATGATATTGGGTCTTCCAATCATAAACGGATATAATTCAATTGAATTAAATTTAAAACATGTATTTCAGTACGATATATACTTATTTACATCAAAATCTTGCACTTTTTTGTTGAATGTATTTCTAGGCAATTAAACTGTTTTATGTTATTTAAATGGAATATTCTATATTTGAAACATATTGCCTATTATATTTTTGCTGTTGACTACAATTTAATATATCAATATTTATACATTGATTTTGTATTGAGCAGCCTTGCTGAACACTCATTAATTTTAATAATTGATATGTAGATTCTTCTGGAATTTCTATGTTGACTATCATATTAACTGTGAGTGTTTTGGTTTTCCTTTATAGTATTTGTATTTTATCTCTTTCTTAATATCTTATTGTGCATTCTAGGACTTCCAATTAAGGGATGAATAAAAGTCATAGCATTATTATTGATTTTCTTTTAATTTTAGAATGTCCTTGGCTCAGTTTCAAATCTACTGTGTCATCCTTTATAGTCTCTTATTGTGTACTCATGCATTAAAGTTTGACTTTATTTCTTGTTCACTTATGCACTAAGTCTGTAGTGTTTCATGGATCCATCTAATAGTGGATTTCCTACTAGACTTTTCACTCTGAGATTTATTTCCTCTTCTTCTCTGTTCTCCATGCAAGTGTTGATACAGAATCGCAAGCTTTCTAGAATTTGGCAGAAACTCAATGGCCAAACAAGTGCCCTTCTAAATGTTCTGCTCTTACACTGTTCTTGGTTTCTTTAAATCTTTCTTCATGTGTCCAATCAGTAATTAAATACATATATGCATGTATGTATGCATGTGTGTGTATACACATATATAGTATCTATATATAGATACCCATTATATCTCTGTATCCTACATGTAAAATATCTAGATGTCTAATATATGTACCATCTCTCACTCTTTATATATATGTATATATGCATATGAATACATCATACTTACACATATGCATTGTACATAATTCATATATATCTATTATACATACAGCTGAATAGATTATATACACACATATATACATATATATACATAAACACATATAATTTTAATCTCCAATTATGATTATCTTTGAAACATTCAGAATATCTGCCATACTATTGAATACATAAGTCAACTCATTTATAAAACTAGCACATTCATATATTATAATCTGAAAGGTCAGTTGTTATGAGCTGAGTAACCTTGACTAGTTGACCATAAAATTAAAAAAATAGTTGAATTGCCTTTAGCCCTTGTCTGTCATTTTAAAGCCAAGTGAGACAAACTATTTCCAAAATTTAAATTACCAAGTATTTCTTTTCATAATCCTTGATAAGAACAATGCTTTACATTTGCATAGCAGTCTCATCTGCACTTGTTACTTTGATCCCTTGCCTATTCTTTGTGACAGTTAGGTTAGCCCTATCTCCAACATACAGATAAGACAGTCAAATGACTTGCCCAAGGAGCAGGACAGGGATAAATCTAGGCCACCTGTCTTGATGCTTTAAAATGCAGCATCCTTCTCTCTTCAACAGTACTTACTCTGAACATAGAGATTTCTAACTCTGCCTACAGCTATACTATTTTGGGGGGTATAAATAATTAATTGCTATATATAGTAGTTCTCCTATCAAATTATAAGAAAATATAAGTCTACTACAAGTTTTAATTGCAAAGTGGGCTTGGAAAGTATGAAATATTTTCAGCACAGCACCTAATTCAAGTGCTTTAATTTTCAACCCATCAACTCCTTTTAACCACATATACAATATTGAGCCACCTTTTCTTTCCTCACCACAGATCTGTATCCTGTGTAGCTTCAAAGAGGGCAGTTTGATCACCAGTCTATTGGATACATATGCACATCAAAAATAGACAAGAATTTCAGAAAAGAAGAAAACATGTTCTTAAGGTCCGGGAGCAAAGGTCATTCACTCAAAGACAATATACTGTACATATGTTATTTATATGCCACAAATTTTTTACTGCTCTTCAATGAAAAACATCTTGTTACCATAGCAACTGCCACATTGCATGCTGTCTTTGAGACTACTACATCATTGTACTAGACACACAGAAAAACACTCACATCCTTAAGTAATTTCAAAGTCTGTCATTTTAGTAAAGTTTAAAGAAAAATAATGAGTATGTGTTAGTTAGGCCCCTCCCCTTTTACTGTTTTGCTTTAGAACTACTTGATTTTGCATGGACCTTATTTTTTTCCTTAATTTTCAAGTGATAAAGGGAATGTTGGCAATGTATATTTCACTGTGTGTTAGAGGGAGAAGCAGACATCTAAGCAATTTAACAGAGAAAGAATTATGATCTGGCAGTTATGGCTGTATCACATCTATTTGTTTTTACATTGAGAAGTTCATTTCCTGTCATGGCAGGGACATCTCACTGAGCCCTAATGTGCTGTTGAACATATGTGTTTTCATTCTTCAATAGAGAATTTAGACACACACATCATATCTTCTGTTTAATCCTCATTTTGCAACAATTGTCTCCAAGTCCCACTGATAAGATATATCTTTACCTAAAAAAAAGTAAAGTAAAATGTGTTGTCTATAAAATTTATCTTGGTCAAATGAAACATATTTATAGCTAGTAGTGGAAAATTCTATTAATAATGATAATCAATATTTATAGAGTGTTTTCTATATGCCAACGCTGTGCGAGTACTTTATTCATTATCTAATTTAATCTTCAACTGATTTAATGAAGCTGATAATATTGTTATGTTATATTCTGGATGATGAAACTGAGATTCCCAAAGTTAAATCATTTCCCCAAGATTTTATACCTAGTAAGTGGCAGACCTGGGTCTTCTACTCATGTTACTCTGACCCCAAAGCACAAGCTCTTTACTTCTGTACTATATGGAATTCTTCGTTAGAAAGGCTGGTAAAATTCTTTGAAAACAATAAAGGAACTTTTTATTTGTCTAACATTTTAATAATAATTTCTTAATTTGTTTTAAAAGTTCTGATATTTTTAGGAGAAAAATCTTATAAAATCACAACAATGAAATGGCAAAATTAAGTACTTATAAATTGTACTCCGATCAGCTAAAACATCCCTGATTCTATTCCACCTACACCCTTTTCATTCTCATAGTGTTTTCTTTAATTCTCTACATCATTAACTTAAAAACTATAGTGATCATGATAATGGCTCATGCTAAATCTTAGTATAATTTCTACGTGGTCTTGTATTTTTTTCAAAAATTTTGCTGCCACCACTCAAACAATAAAATTTCTGACATGAAGTAGAAGTGAGGTCAACCAAGTCAACATAATAGGACCCAAGGACCCCTTTAATTACTTCACCAGGGCTCAAGGGACACCAAGTTTGAGATGACATTTTGGTGGGACACGCAGTAAAACTGGAACACATAATCTCTAACAGTGGAACATTGGCTTGCATAAGCTATCTTCTTTAAATTGTAATTGTAAACTCTTTATGTCACTTGATTACAGATGCAGATATAGGGAAGTCAGGAAATGAGAAAGTTGAGATTCTCTAGGTCATACCCACAGGATATAAGCACCCTGCGACTACAGGTAGACAATTAAAACTCTGGATCTGAAAATGACGTGAAGCACAAAAATAGCACTCCATGTATTTACATTTTTTTTTGTTCATGTCCATGTGTGACCCTAACAAACGACTAATTATTTCGATTTTATATTCAAAACCTTAGTCGACAACTCAAGCGGTAGTTCAACTTAAGTTAAAGCTTATGTAAATTAAATAAATAATAATAAAATATTAAAAAGATAATTACTTCTTTTTGGGTTTCTATTTGATGAGAGATATTGTACTAGTCCTGTCACAAAAATTATTCCAATTCTTCATAATAATCTTGCTCACTAAAACAGACCCAGAGAGGTTAATAGATTTGCTAACATCATACAGCCAAGTAAGATACCTAGTTGGAATCAGAATCAAGTACAAGAAATCCCAATGTCTTTTCTCTTTTGAGCCATTTTTAAAAAGAATACAATTCTGCCCAAAGTTTGTTTCTCTGTTTCTTTGTTCTCTTTTTAAAAGTTCATGCTTTGAAAAAACAATAAAAATTTTACTTTATAAATATCTGTCTAAGCAACTAACAAATACTTTTAAAAATTAGTTAAATAATTATAACTAAATCTATTTATTTCCCAAATGTTAATCTTTCAGGAAACATTAAGTGACTCACAGATATACAGAAATTATGCTTTGGTCACATCCTGAAGCAACTTTTCCATCTCTTTTATACTTATGGAATGAACTGAAATAATTATTCTAATAATTTAGGTAAAAAATGAAATAATGATATGTTCTTTTGGCATGAATTGTTTAAATGATTGCCTCTACATTACTTTGCTAACATAGACAACAAAATTCCACTTAAAAAAAATAGCTTTGAAACTTCTTAATGAAGAGTAGTTTAGCTTGCACATTTATACTACAATGCGTTTAAGTGATCTGTGTTCCTAATGCATAAGTGCAAATGAATAGTCAGAACCAGCCTGGTTTCTTTGAGCACCTGGGCAAGATAGTGTAATAAGGCTCTCTTTTTCCCAATTGCATTAGTCTATCTTTGGAAGGTGTTCTTATGGGCTGGCACATAGGGATACATATATCCAAACTCAATGTTCCATTTATGTGTAGGCTACTCTATGATTAAACTTACTTTTATCTCAGTAAGCAATTAAGTAAACAGTGACTTGGTAAACTGTCACATTTATGAAACATATTTATTTTATTAAATTTTAGCAAATATTCTAAAAACCACAACACCATGTGCTCAATGCCATGCATGAATATATACTTTAGACAGGTTACCCCCAAAAACTTTCTACATACTTACTCCTTAGTTTGATAATGAATGCACTTAAAATCTTTGGGTAAATACTTAGGATTTATGACCATGTAAACAGGAGATAGTGATAGATGTATGTACAGTTTGTGAGAGCTTAGTAATAGGAATGTGTATTATTTGGGAGGTTATTGTGTGTTAACTTCTCCAAAGACTATAATAGCACAGTTTCCTTTGATCCCTTGTGAAAACCTCTGTTAATTGTTCTGGGAAGTCATTGATTGCCTGTTACTGAGTCAAAACATATAAGGCTAGACAGATGGCTTAATGCCACATAGTTATTGGCTCATATAACTAGATTTTTATTACTAAATTTCAGATGAAAAGAGAAAGAGCTGTGAATAATAAATATGAAGCAAAATCATGTATATTAGATCAGGCTATTCTCCAATATTAAAAATGTGGCACTGAACATTTTAAGTGAAAGGTGTGTAAGCATTGGGGAATCAGATCTGAATATGTATGAATAATTCTAATCCTAGTTTATAAAGAGAGTGAGACACAAGTACTCAGTGTGCATAACCCTGAGAAATCCACTGACCTTAACCCACTGCCCATGTTAAGTGATATAGAGGAACGTTTTGAACATTGAATTATCATGGAAAGTGTTTTCCAAGCTTATTAATAGGAATAGTGATATAAATACATTTTTAGGTTTAATGGGGTCTTTATATGAATTTATTGATATTTATAAATAGAATAATAAACAGTTGAAATTATATCAATGCATATTCATTTCTGTATATTTCTTTCTGAAATATAAATAAAATATGTCACAAAACATCTTCATATCACTGTGATTATTTTCCTATTAACAAGCTTTGCAAAGCACTGTCTATGATAATCCAATGCTCAAAATATTTCTTTAGATCCTTTAATGTTGCTAATGGGTTAAGAATGTTGAGATCCTTCAGGGTCACACACAACAAGAAGATTGATCTTCTGTCCATCTTCTTGCCACATATATTGAGTTATTTATGGTATAAGGCTGAACACATCAGTTTAACAATGTTACACAAATTTTTTCTTTTCTCTAAATTAATTCACATTTTCCCAGTCTTTATTGGTGAGTTATTCTTGCACTTACTTAAAGAAAAATAAAATAAAAAGTAACAGCAAGGAAGAGAATGCCACTGTATGCATTTGCTTTTAGAAATCCTAAGTTTTCCATTTCCTTTTTCCAAAAAGGAAATTGAGGTAGTAAATGTTTTATTTTCCCTTTTTTCCCCATTATTCTGTATTTTAAGACATTTTGATCTGCTTCCTGAACATTCCAGTAAAGTTAAACTTCTTTTGCCTAGTCTAATATGTGCTAATACAATTTTCACAGGATCTGAGGTTGATTGTTTCTTTTTCTTTCTCTCTCTTTTTTTTCCAGGTACTTTTATTTAAAAACACATTTTTTTTGGTCCCGCTGCGAGGGTTGTGGGATCTCAGTTCTTGACCAGGGATTGAATCCCGGCCATGGCAGTGAAAGCACGGAGTCCTAACCACTAGGCCACCAGGGAACAACCTCTCTATTTTTAAAGATCATTCTGTTTAGCTTCCATTTGAAAACACTTGACATTTTTTTTTTTTTTTTGTAATCATGGAACTTAATAGAACTCTTAACCCTTGATCTTTTCCCCTTGACTTCCTCCTAAGTTATCTCCCAGTTGAACAAGTGAGTCAGACACAAGGAAGGGAAGCAGAATGAATGCATGGAAGAAGTGGTTTTCTTGGTAAGAAACAGGCATGTGAAAGCTTTCAGAACTTCCTTCCCAACCCTTATGCCTTTTTGATGATTGGGATAGCATGGGTAGTGGAAACAGATGCTATCAGATCTGCATTTTTTTTGGCTCAGGATAAAGCGAGCAAAGGCTAACAGAGTCATGCTGTTTTGCAAAGTGACATACACACTTCATTTTTCCAAAATATATCTGGCTTAAAAAAGCAAATTGCCAGGCTTGATGGTGCTTATGGATGCCACTATTCCTTTAGTTAGAGGAACATAGAGAATGGAGATTAGAAAACGAACTAGATTATTGGTTTACAGTTAGCAGTCCGCTATCTCTACTTGACTAACAGCTGCTTTTAAATTCCATTTCTGTGAATTTAAATGTGTATGCAAAGCACTTACATTTCCAAAGGGCCTTTGGTTGTTATTGTTGCCACTCAGTGGTAATGGAAGAGTTTTCTGAAAACCACCACAAGGGGCAGGAAAATCCAAATTCTCTTCGAGTTCTGTCCTTGATTATTTCTGTGTCCTCCAATGAGTCATTTTTAATTGCTTAGTCTCAGTTTCTCCAGTCACATAACCAGTATATTACTGTACTATGACTCATGCTACTTATTTCTTATAAGCATGATCTGAATGTTTGTGTATTATTTTACAATGGAGACTACTTAATTAATTAAGTTTCCTCTGTGGCTGATAAGCCTTCCCATTAAATATATGATAAACATGATTGGCTGATAGCTGTCATATGTTTTATCAGTAACCTGGTAATGATAGCAATTAAAAGTTATTTGGCTTTGAAGGTGATGTTTCCAAACAAGCCCAGCTAGGAGATATGATCTGTTGAAAGATGTTAATAAGAGACAGTGTCCCTGTAACAGTGTAACATTAACAGGATACAAACTCTGACATGATTCTATTCCATGTCCTTGGTTCTCCAAGCCACATATATCAGAATCAGGAGAGCTGAACATATCTTTTTTTATTTTTGAGTCTTGCTTCAGCTCTTTGGTTTCATCTACTGCAGCACCTCAAGAGTTAACATGCTTTGAACAGTAGGATTTAGACCAGGGGTAACTGGCTGGCTCCTCATGGGTTAAAATAAGCTAAAAGACACATGGTGTTGGTAAGGTTTGTTGCTGTTGTTATTTTGCTTGGTTTTATTCTGAGCTGTGAGCCCAAATGCTCAAAAAATCTGATGCCCTTTCCCCAGCCTTATTGACACCTTAGGGTTTTACAAGCTGCCATTTCACACTTTTGAGTTTGTAACTTCTGGCTTAGATAAATGGAGAGCAAACCGTGGGAAGAGACACATCTGGAATAAAGTCAAGGTGGCAAGAATGTCTGTTTTATTTGAGAAGAAAGACTGGGGAAGAGCAGTAATGGTGGAGAGGAGTTTTTCTTTAGATGAGTTTAGGAAGCATGTTTGCAAAAGAGTTTCTTAGGATGTTTAATCAACTGAAAGAACATCTACCTTAATGAAAATATTATCATATTTAATTTTCTACTACCATTTCAAATTGGGTAAAGTTTGAGGTAAGCTGCACAGGATTTGAATATGAAAACACAACACCTTCATCCTTTCCACCCTGTTGCATTGCTCCAGAAGACAGTATTCATGCAGTGTTTCAAAGAAATGGCCTTGTTACATGGAATGCAGTGTTATATAGTGACTAGCAAGTTCTACTGCAAGACAGGACTGATAGTCACATCTTTATTTTTTAACTTATTTTTTTCTTGAAATGCCCTTGGAAATGTTATCTTTCTGCAAATGAGGAGAAAGAAATTCTCTGTATTTTGCTAAATCATCAAGATCTAGGATAAAAGGACCTTTGTAATTAGACAAAGTCATCATAGTAACAAAGACATTAGTAGCAATATATAGTGTTCAAGTAATTCATCACACTTCCCTAAAATACAATTTTGTAAGTCATGGTGTCACAAAGAGCCAGTTTAGGTGAAAATTTTCCATTGTAGCCTTTCATTCTCAGACTAAAGAAAATTAAATTTCTAGACAAAGCTCAACTTGGGTTAAAATTGGTCTCCTAGAAGAGTATTTGATTTCACTTTTCTTATAATTTGTATTTAAAAATTTATTGTATTTTACAATTATTATTCATAAGCAAGCTTAAGCAGCTCACTGATAAAACTAATGGCATGCCACAAGATGCAATTAAAATCGCTTAGTTGATAGGATGACCATTAGAGCCTCCTTTGGAGAAACAGCAAGTGCCCAGTAGTGAAAGTGGATGTTGAGTATATGAAAAATTAAATTTGGCTAATTAGTGACCTGGTTTTGACAGGCAGTTACTTTGGTTATGAGAGTCCTTTGGTTTCTGTATCATCCTTTTTAAAAGGAAAATCATGTGATATAAGGGCTCTTAAGGGAAGGTTCACTCAGAAATCAAAGATTGAAAAATAACAAGGATATCATTTTTCCTTTGAGAATGTGCTCTTGCTGAGGCATCTTATTCCATCTGTATGCTTGAGGCAATAAGCCCTTCCCACCAACCTTTCACCTCTCACATTTTCTATTCAAAGACTGTCAAGGCAGATGGCAGTATATGTCATCTTTATGGAATCATGAACCTTAGTACTTTATCCAAAATGTGCGAGTATTAGTCAAAGTTCCACGATATGATGAAAAAAAAAAGAAAGATCAAATTGTGAGAATTGGACAAACCTACCTCTACAGGCAAACATTTTTCTTGGAATGAAGGTTGCTGAGAATATGTGAAGGGGATTTTAATGAGAGAAACTACACAGTGATGAAAGTCAACATGAACAAGAAAGGCAAGAACAACAACAAACAAAACTCATTGAATTTCCCATAAAGCTCTGAGTCTTCCATAGCTTCTTAGCTTGTCTTACTCTTTCAAAGAGACTGAAGCTCTATACTTAAGATGCTCTTTGCCAGGTGAACCTTCTTTTTCATTGAATTAGTTGCATGGTGGCAGAACAACTGGAGTTTTCCTATTTGCTTAACTGCCCACCAATTAGGGTAATACCTGTGGTTATCCAGGCTTGGAAAAATGTGAGGTATCTGAAAGAAGAATAATTTTACTGTATACTAATTAGAAGCTTATCATACTTTGGAACACAACAGAGCAGAATTGTTTCCCCGAGGCAATCTATGGAAGCAACAGAAAACAAGGGTGTTGCAGCATCTTAAGTATGTAGAAAAGTGTTGAATATTTGATTCTTTACACAGATTCTGAACCAGTTAACACTGTGTAGTAGTATTTATCTGTTTACTGTCAATATTCAGTAAGTTTTGTAAATTATTATCAGTGTGTAAGAACATGTGAAGATTCTTTGGGTGGTGGTCATGCAGAACTCTTCTGGTTTCTTAATAAGAAACACTTGTGAGTAGCAGTTTCCATTTTTCAGAAAAATAGTTTATCTTAACAGAACACACATCCTCCAATTGAAATGTATACAGCATCATAGCAACTTTATCTAACATTGAATGGATTATTTTCTCAGAAGCCATCATCCAATGAAAAAACTTTTTTTGAGTGTTTATGCTCATAACTCTCCGTTTGCATTTAAAAACTATCACCTATCAGGCAGCCATCCAGCTGGTTAGGGACCACTGCCTTTGCACGTACTTAGCATATAGAGATAGAAATAAAACCCTTTGTAGTCTACCTGGTTTTCCCCATAGAATTTCCCATATTTGGCCACACATTTGACATGTGAAACACAAGCATTGTACCAAAGAGGAAAAGCTTCTTTTTTTTCTTTTGTACAGAATTTGTTCAAACTTGTCTCTACACATCCGTATGTATTGTAGATGAATGCAGCTTCTTTCATGAAATCCCATAACGTGTTTCTGCAATGAGCAACACTCATTTAACAAGTGCACTCTGCCATGCAGGCGGGACCTGCCAGGAGCAACAGCATGCCTGGAACGGAAATGTTGTTTAATGAATATTTATTGATTATGAATATTCATTAAATTAACATCTTTATGGCCGGCCCCAGGCTTTGTAACTTATGTGGCAGTAAAGTGGTTAAGTAAAGTTTTCAAACCAGTCTTGGAGCCCGTTGAGGCCAGGATAACTATAAAAATTACCAAAACTTCACGTTTTCTTCTGGAACATAAAGCAATTCTTGAAATATTCTGATGTGGTTATATTTGTTATCAATGCATTTTGTTTTAGGATGGTGGTAAGAAGTGACCTGAACCTTTTTAGCTCAGATTTTTGGGATACTCTCTCCCAGTTGAACGCTTTGGTCACTAGCTCACTATATTTTTTTCATTTTCTCAATACTTACACTTACTCTGTTAATCTTGGGTGTTATGTTTGGCATGGATTACTGAAATGATTTACTTCTCCAGGTCTCTTTGAAGCCAGGCTTGCCATCCTCCAAACTGTTTAGGAGAGTATGATCTTCCTAAAACACTTTTGATCATGTAACTCCCCTGCTTAGAATCCATCAAATATTTTCCATTTCCTTTAGCATCAAATCCAAGGTCCTCACTTTGGATCTGGACATTACTCTTTTTTCACTTTATTTCTCACCAGTTCCTACTCTAAATTTTGGTGCCAGCCATAGTGAAGGGGAGTTCTCATGCTAACTCTTGCCTATAAGTCTTGTAACATGCTTGACTTTTGACCTAGGAATCTGCTCCCCTTACCCTATCTTTTTGCTCTGGCTTATCTTTTGGATATTGTCTTATGCAGCTTGCTACTTGGAAACCCTTTCTGGGTCCCTAAAGACTGGCATAGATGTCCCTTCTCTCTGCTCTCATATCATCCAGGTTTACTCCTATTTTAGGACTTACAAAATTGCACTAAAATTTCCTCTTTAGTCTTCTCCATAGACTTTATAGTTTCCTTGTGAGTTAGGACTGCATCTTGTCCCCCAATGAAACCCCAGCACCCAGATCAGTGTTCAAATACATGGCAGGTGCCTCATGTATGGGTATGTTTGCTAAAGTGAATTGAATCAACATGTTCAGTTCTGCCAGAAGCCGTTTCTGAGGGGCTTGCCCTACCTGGGCTTATGCTAGGCTGTTCAGATTGACTGCAGGAAGCATTGGTGAAAAACATGATTTTATGTCTGAACTTAAGTATGTAGAAAATCTTGCTCAAAACAGGAACACCATTCTATCCTATAGTATGTAGGACTCTGGTTATCAACAACAACAAACAAATAAAAATAACTAAATTAGTTAAAGCAAAAGAGAGATGTATATAGAGGTACCTCATGAAAAATACTGGAAGGTGTATGTTAGCCCTCAATCCTGAAGAAATTTGAAACTGTGAAGCAAAATTGGAACCATAAACTAGAAAGGATTGTGTGCACCTCATATTTGCTTCTTTGCATTTCCATTGCAGACTTCTTCCACTGCAGGCTTTTCTTCTGCTTTTCAGACCACATTGCAGATGCCTGAGATTATATCACCCTATTCAAAACACAGGCCCAGACTGAGCTAGAATTCATTCTGCATAACTGCTATGGAAAATACGATTGTTCTAACTTGGGAACAGATATAAATAATCAAGAGCTTTTTTCAGAAGGTAAATGGGTCATTAAGAGAGTTCACTGTGAGTTGAGAAACCACCCAAAAGATGTAATTTCTAAGAATAATGTTGCCTGATTTAGTAACATAAAAACCACCTACTATCTTTTTCTCTAAGACAGTATTATGAATGCAAAGATTTTTTTTCTTGTTTGGAATCACTTGCAAATTTCTCTCTCCTGATTCTAACATTTCATTTGTAATCATACAGTTATAGAAAATATTATAGCTTTTCCTACTATTAGTGCTATCCCAACATTAGTGAGGCTATTTCAGATCTGAGGTTTGGGTCCAAACAATTCCTCTCCATTCCTTTCACTAAGGTTATGGACAAGTCCATCAGGATTGTCGTAATGGTCAGAGGACCTACAACTCACTGACTTATTTCCATTAGATGTAACTTGCCTCTAGTGTGTTTAGTCCTATTTGACTTGTTCTCTGGTAGTTTTTGCTTTTTTATCTCAGGTTAATTTCTCAGGTATTTTGTTCCCTCTCCTTTATCCAGTGGGTTTGAATGTGGAGAATTTCGCTATGGAAACAAAGAAATTTTATTCTAAATCTGTTAGTTACCACATTTCAAATCTTTGCTTTTTGTGTCCTGTTTCCTGTGTCACAACTTCAGTTGTGTCTGCAGAAAATCTGTAATTGCAATTTTGAAGAAAAAAATCTGATCCCTTTTCTATAAGGAGCACACTCTCTTCAGTCTTGGTTTCCTTCCTGACTGAGCTTTGAGTTCACTCAGTTTACTGTGATCCCTCTCCCTACGCAGAGCTCATCTATCATCTTGAGGGTCCCTGCATTTGAGCCACTGTGGGACTTCCTGTTAGTCTTCCCAGAGCTGGGTGCTCCACTGTGTTCACCATCTTCTATTCTCCTTCCTGAATTCTTTAGTTCCCTGTGGTCTCCCTGCATGGGACAAAACAATGCCTTTGTGAACAGACTTTCTGCTTTAGCTTCAGTAGAATCAAATCATTCCAGTGTTACTGAACCAAACTGCAATGTAAGAACTGCCTTACTAACTACATCAGAGACATCAGTCCTTTCTGTTCATGTCAGAATACTTCTGCCTCAGGCTCCCTTGGGCAAGTCTGACCCCATTTGCAGTTTTTCTAGTTTCCCTGTGGAGATGGGCTTCACTGTTTAATGTTTAACAAATGCTCAGCAACACAGGGGACCAGCTACAACAGCTACAACATTTTCTCTAATCACAGTGATGTCATAGCCTGCTCCCGAAGCTGCATTTGCTTTGAAGGATGGTCTGTTTCTGCTTGCTGCGCTCCTGCTAAGACTGGGCATCCTCATGGATCAGAGTCCTGGGTGTCTGAGACCGTAGGGCTCCATGTACTATAGGTCTTTCGTGAGAAAAAGGAAGTGGGCATAGCTTGGTAAATCTAGAGGATAGAACAAGAACCCATGAGTAAAAGTTATTAGAATGCAGATTAAAATCCAACATAAGGAAAAACTGAAGAATAAATTAGGTGTATCTAAGAAGAGAATGGACCAGGTTTCCTTTCACTGTGATTGATCAAGAAGATGGGCAAACAGTAGTTAGAGGCAAAGAAGAGATTACCAAACCCGTGACCAGATTGGCTTAGAACACTTCTCAGGCTCCTTGCAGTTTTAGGATTTTAATGATTTTATCATAAGACTTTTTTTTTTTCCCTCTCCCTTCCTTCCTTCTGTCCCTCCATTCTTTCCTTTCTTTTTTCTTTTTCTTTACTTCATATTTTAAACGAATTTAATAGTTTGAAATTAAATTATACCAAAAAGTAATATACTTGCCTTCAACATCAACAGAAAAAAGTAATCGTTGAATTTTTTTCCTCCCTTTTTCTTTTTTCTCCCTTGTTTTTCTCAAAAAAATCACAATACGTTTATATGTTGAATGATTCTATTCTCAGGATACTTCACTTTCAAGATTTTTACTTAGTTTCAATATATATAGCCAGTGGAAGAAAACACATCAGTCTTTGAACTCCAGGGCTGTCAAACTTCTTCCGCAACCTCAGCGCTGAGGTTTTGACGTCGGTTTTCACGACCTCATCACGGTTGAAAGTGTGAGCAGTTACCTTAAAATTTTTCATGGTCTAGGAAACATTTGCCCTATTCCCCAGAGAAATTCAGATTAGTAATTGACCTTTTAAGCTTTCCATTACAGAGCTGGTACAAAACCTGCTTACTGAAGAGCTCTTATTTTAGAAGTTGGCTTTTGACCAAATTGGTGGAAATTCAGAAAACACTCTGATTTCTGTCTTTTTGCTGATATGTTTTGCTTTTCACTTCTCAGCCTCCACCCTTAGTTCGGGCCACTTAACTCTGACTCGATCAGAGTGCTTATTGTTGATTTCCCCAGGACGACGTGCTAGGTGTACTCCCACCCCACCCCCACTTTCAAAAGTTGATCTTTTTGTGCCAAGACATGTGGGCAATTTCTCAGAGAAATCTATGGCCTTGAGGGTAATACTATGTTTGTAGGAGAGCAGAGTGGTGGTGATCAAGCAGTGTCAAATAAATATCCTTCTATATTTAACTTTGTGTTTTTTGCCTGAAAAAGTGTACATAAATTTTGTTTGCCAAACACACTATGTTGATCTGTAGAACCAGAAAAACTTCGAAGAAACAGTTCCTTTGTAAGGCATTTTGCCAACTTGGAATGCATGGAGCAGAGTCATGGCTTTTATTGTTTCTATTCCACTACTTCCAGGCCAAACTAGCACACATTTAACATTGTTTCCCCGTTATTTTAAAGATCCTTTTATTAGATTAATTGTTTTCTAGTTACTGTGATATATCAATTTTCTCTTCGGGGAAAAAAAACCCCACACAGCTGGTAAATTATATCTGCAAATTTCAATGTAACATCTCTGTTGTTGGAAGTCTCATAGGCATCTTCTTCTTAATATGTCTAAAACTGAATTCATGACCTTCTCAAATCTACCAATTTTCTAGACTTCTACATCCCAATAAGTGGCACTTCTTATCCCTTTTATATATATTTTTAATTACCCTAAACTTTGATTCACAATATTTAATATAATTTATAAATGTATTTATATTTTTGTAATTATTTTTTAATCCTAGTCTAGGTTATAAATTCTATGAGGGCAAGAGCCTGAAACACAGTAGGCTGTCAACGAAAGTTTGCTGACTAAGTAGTATAAATAGGAAGCTATTCCATGATTTATTAACTACTTATTAACTAAGAGTCATTATCTGTGTCTCACCTTATCTTTTCAACTTGTCAAACTGTGTAATTTAACAAGACCCACTGATCTCTAACAAAGTCTTAATGAACACAGAAACTCATTCCAAGTTATTACACCAATCTTTCTTTTAAAAAAAAATCAGTAGGTGGGAAAGTTCCAATAATTTTCACTTGCTTTGTCCAAATATAATAGGAAATAATCTCTAGGGTTATATGGTAATTCTTTGAGTTACCAAGCCTATCTCTGCCAATTATATACTCAATAATTGGAAAAATAGAGAAATTTAGAGGCTTCATTACACCTATTTTAAAGCAAGTGCAAATCAAAACTCAGTTATTGTTTGATTCTCACAACTTGCTATTTTCATATACTCTAAAAGTGTGGAGAAATTTCTTTCCATGAATACGGTCACACAGTGAGGTTTATTCTGGCGGGTGAGATAAACAGTGTAGACTGAACTGTCTGCTGATTGATCAGGCCAGCTAATGCATTTGTCAGAGCAGAGTTCATCTCACTGTATGTGTGTGATGGCATGCAGATGACACAGGCTGAAATAAAGGCCTTGAGGTCCCTCTGACCACACAAATTATTAAACAGAGACTTACTTGGCTGCTTATTATAACAGCCATAATCGAACATCAAAGCCTCACCATGAAGCAGCATTACCATTTCCAGCTAGAAGAAATGTCAATAAAGATTTTTGTTTTATTCACTGCTCTTTTACCCAGTGCTTTAGAATAGAGTCTGACACATAGGGAATACTCAATAAATATTTATTAAGTAAATTAATATGACCAATGCAACAGCAATTCTTTGAGCCATCCTTGTTCCTTTTAGTACCACCGCTATTAGTCACTTTGCTTTTGTCACAATCTTAAACCTAAATCAGATTTAGACCCTACTACGTATGTACCTTCATATTAAGCCTGGTCATCAAGCTAGGTTTGGGTGTAGGATGATGGGAAGTGATTCAAAATGTTTGACGTGTGTAGTGTCCCTAAACCTTTCAGGTTCTACTGAGTCTTCTCATAAGTCTCTAATCCAACAGGTAAGTCTCTCATCAATAGCCCATTTCTCAGGATGCTCAGGGTATGCATGCTTCCTGTGAAAGGGTCATATGGTAACTGTGGCTACGTTTTATCTTGCTTTTGTCATAGCAAGCTAAGCATGGGGGGAAACACAATTCTCCTTTAATGAAGCTGATACCACACACACACACACACACACACACGCCACATATGCGAAAAAAGTACAGATCTATGTCCCATTAAACTGGCAGCTCCTCTGGGCTTCAGTCACACTCCTCAACTCCTCAGGTATTATAAGCAAGAGCTTATATGTCTTAATTTCTGTGCCACTGAGTACCATGGGGGGATAACTGTCAACAAGGGATGACAAGGAAGCTGTTCATTTCTTCTAATTTGCCTGTTCCAAATCTCCTCTGAAGATCTGTACTTTTTTCGCATATGTGGCGTGTGTGTGTGTGTGTGTGTGTGTGTGTGTGTGTATCAGCTTCATTTCCAATACTGGTCAGGGTTGGCTTGGCCACAAGGGATGGCTGTTTATGAGAATCAATAGGAATTTGAAGTAAAAGGGGATGCAGAAGTCATCTTAGAAGAATTGTGTTTCCCCTTCCCTTTCATGCTCTCCAGGTCTTGCTATGACTCCCTTTACAGGGTCTGAATGATTTGGTTTTTGTCATTCTCTTCAATCTCATCCTGAGCTGCTTATTCCTATGCTCACCATACACTAACTCCACAGGCTTTGATTTCTCTGTTTGTGCTGGACTCCTTTCCACACAGTGCCTTTGCAACTGCCATTTCTTCTTCCTTTCTCCATTTTCATCTGCCAGCTCCCACTCAAAGCTTAAATGTTTCTTCCTCAGGAAAGCTTTCTGTGATGGTCCACTCTGTGCTAGTTGCCTCATTACAAACTCTCACAATCTCTCCTAAATTAGCAGGCTCACCTAGATTTATCTCAGTCAAGCTAGAAGTACATTAGGACTCCAAGAGCTATATTTACCTCTGCTGTACCCTGGCTGTTTCATTGAATTCTGGCTTCAAATCAGAGGGAAAACATAAGGACTATGTAATTACCTTCTGTGTGACCATATGAATCTGGTTATAGAAGCTCCACCAGATCAGACAGATAATGATAAGAACAGAATTAATGATAGCTACTAATTTTATTGAGTATTTACTGTGTGAGGCATTATAATAAATTATTTGAATTGTACTTTTGATCCCCATACAGATTTCCTGTGTTAATAGCGATATGAGTCACACAAGCCCCGTTTTACACTGGAGGAAACGGAGGCCCTAGGGTTAAGTAAGTATGACAGAGTCACAGGGCTAATAAGTGGCAGAGCCTTGATTTAAACCTAGAGAATCTTCCTCCTGAGTTAGTTCATGCTGGTACACTGCCTCTTGGTGAAATATTAGCGGCTCTGTCTGTTTGCACACTGGTAAGTAAACCACCAGATTTCTCCCCGAGGAGCAGTTTGCAGCCTTGTTAGCAGGTCCTATGCCCAGCCTTGCCATTCCTGAACCCTTGCCTCTCACCTTAGTTCTGCAGCCTTCACAGCTGAGACCTCATAGGACGTGGCCTGGGCAAGACATTCTCCTTGCAGCTGGAAAGGAAAGAGAGAAGATTTGGGACAGGACGGGTGGGGATATGGGAGAGAAAGAGAAAGAGAGCAAGTCAAGGAAAGGAAGAGTGATATCTTTTCACTTGAGAAGACAGGTTAAATGTAAATTTGAAAAGTACTTAGTCATTTTTCATACGTTTCTCTGAGTATTTTCAGTGTCCCAAGAGAAGGAAAGAGGTAGAGTAAATAGTTTTATACATCTATGTTTGGAGAGTGCCTTGGTGAGTATGGTAGAAGGACGAAGAGTAAATTGAAGTCATTAGTAAGAAATTTGAAATTAGTGACAGTAGGGAACAGCTTAGATAGGGAAGTGAGTGAAGGCAGAAGCTGGTAGGTAATGGAATCACAGGAAAAAATCAAGTACTGAAGAAGTATACTCTTCTGAAGTTTGTGCTTGGCTAAGAGGCTATTTCTTTTCTTTAGGTCACCAGTTACTTTGGTAGAGAAATTACCGTCCTCTAAGAATTCCAACACAAAAATCATAAGTCCCGGGAAATTAAACAAATACTCTTTATATTATACTTCTGTTCGCTTGCCGGTTTCTCATTGATTGATACATATTTATACATATTCATGCATATGTACAAGAAAATTCATTGTAGAAAAATAAGGAAAAGCACGCAGATAAAGTTTAAAATACTAACATCATACACAACAGAATTAATAGCTGGAATATTTTCATTCTTTTTTATGTATCTGAATACATTTGGAATGTAAAATAGCATGTATGTCTATTTAAGATTTTTTAACCGAACAGTGTATCTTATAATTTTTTTCATGCCAAATAATCCTCATAAACAAGAATTTTAATATATATATATATATATATAATATGTGTGTCATAATTTCTTAAAATAGTCTCCTAATGTTGAACACTTAAATTATTTACAGTTTTCATCGTTATAAACAACTGTGTTTAAGTACATAACTCTCTGACTCTTATTGCCTATTATTCTCTCAGAACAGATTTCTAGAAGTGGAATTACTAGTTCAAAGGGTAGAACACTTTCAAGATCGTATATATATTGCTAAATTGCTTTCAGAAAAGCTGTATTAATTCTTTTCATGTCATTCATAAGAATTCTCACATCACTAAATTCCTGCTGTCAATGAATTTTATCATTATAAGTATTATACGTGAAAAAAGTACCTACTTTTTGCTTTAATAAACATATATTTGACTATTACAGACATTAAACCTATTTTTATGTTTATAAATCCTTCCTAATTCTTCTGTGACTTGTTCAAGTTCTTTGCCATTGTTTTCATAGGAATATTTGAACTTGTCTTATTGATCTGCAGAGTATTCTTTATACATAAAGGATATACATTCTTTGTCATATTTGTTGCAAATATATTTTCTCTGTTGACATTTCTTTCTAACTTTATTTTTTGGTCTTTTCAAAAAATGCAAAAGTTTTAAAGAATTACATTGTTGATCTCATTTTTGTGGCTCCTTTGCTTCTGTGCTTACAATCACAGTTATATATCACTTATATATCTTTTAATTTTATATTTTTACTTATTTTTCTTTTTTATAAATTAAAGAGTTGTAGTATATTAATTTTCTATGTAGTTAAAAATAAAATAATACCAATGCAATATAAAATAATACCAATTTAGTAACAAAAATTTTATATCCTCTCCTCCATTCCCACCCCACTTCCCAGGCCCAACAGCATTCTTTTAGCTCTTTGTTTTCCAGTGATTACTCCTATGTCTCTGAATATGTGTGCTGTTCTTTATTGATTTACTAATTTTAGATATTGTCTATTAACTATCTAATGGCAGATGTTGATTTATCATTTGAGTAAAACCTTACGTCTCATTCCCTCACCTTTCCAGTGTAATTATATTACTATTTTTAGTTAAATCAATGAAGGGTATTTTCCCTCACCTTTCCAGTGTAATTATATTACTATTTTTAGTTAAATCAATGAAGGGTATTTAGATTTTGATGATGTGGGTATTGCTCTATGTCAAGGCAAGCTGTATATATGACTGCATTTCCTTTACTTGATATTTTTTTCCAGGACTTTCTAATCATTTTTATTTATTCATGCTATTTCTTTCTTACATTAATTCTCAGATACTTTTTCCAATAAGACCACAATATCTTTTTTTTTTTCCTCCAAATCACGTCCTCCGTACAAATCCCTGTGTCTAATTCTTCCTACCCAAAATGGTTTCTTCTAGGCTTTCTGCAAAGCTATCATCTTGGGCTTCAAGGTTTAACTACTTTCTGAGATGAGTCTTCTTCCTCCTCGGACCTCATATTTCTGTCAGTCTTGGTCTTGTTATTATTAGATTCCTACTGCTACTGTAATAAATTACCAAAATATTTGGAGGCTTAAAGTAGCACAATTTATTATCTTATATTTCTGGAGGTTAGAATTCTAAAATGGATCAGCAGCAGGACTTAATTTCTTCTGGAGCCTCTAAGGGAGAATCTGTTTCCTTGTCTTTTCCAGCTTTTAGTGGCCACTTACAGTCCTTGGCTCATGGCCTCCTCTTCCATCTCCAAATCCAGCAGCATAGCATCTCCCAAACTCTTCCTCTCTCTCCTGACTGCCTGCTGCAAGCTTGTAATTACATTGGACTCACCTGGATAGTCTCCCTTTCACGAAATCCTTAACTAACTATGTCTACAGAATTCTTTTTGCCAGTCCATATAAGGTAACATATTTAGAGTTTCCTGGAATTAAGTCATGGACATGTTTGGAGTGATGTGGTAGAGATTGTTCTGTCTACCACAGTTCTGTTTTGTCTTAGGTTTACCTACATTTTTTCTGGATATCTTGAAAAACTCTTCTTAAATGTGCCTAGACCATACATTTTCTGACTGTGCACATCTAAAAATATATATAGTATAGCCTATAATCCACACAGTTTGTTGTACCAAGATGCAATATAGTTCCAAGTATTGATGTCAGTTTCAATTATTTTCATTTGAATTATGACTCTGCTACTTACTAGGTCTGTGTCTTTGAGCAAGTATGTGAACCTTTCTTTGCTTCAGTTTCTCGATCTGCAAAGTGGGTATGTTGATAGTATCTATTCATAGAATTGTTAAAGATTAAATGAACCATTCATATACTTCCTGCCACAATAAATGATATCTATTAGTATCTTCACACCTGATTAATAAGTTGGCTAGGCTTAGAATTTCAGGCTGAATATTATTATCTGTCAGAATTCTGAATTCATTCCTTCTTGTTTTTTAAGGATCTACTACTGCTGTTGAGAATTCCATTACCATTTGATTCATGTTCACACTGTAGACATGTTCTGTCATGTGAAAGCTTTAGAATCTCATATTTATATTTATTGTTCTAAAACTTCAAAGTACCTGACTATACATGGGTCACTTTTCATTAAGGTAGCAGGACATTTTTCAATTTAATTGTGGGTTTCTTATCAATGCTCAGAAATTCTTTTCCCTTTTTTTTCTCTGCTCTGTTCACTTTCTAGATTCTTCCTTGTCTGATATTGGTCCTTTTGGATCAATCCTCTATGTTTACCATCTTTTCTGTCATATTTTTCAGCATTAAATTATGATTTTTAAAAAAAATCAACTTATTTTTTTCCTAAAAATATTTTAATGTTAATATCTTCTTATCATTCAGTAACTTTTTTTTCATTGAATTTGGAACAATTTTGGCTTGAGTCCTCTGAGAAGCAGATGCCAGGGCAGAAATAGACATACAAGAGATTTTCCAGGGGAACACTTCTGAAGGAAAAAGTGAAAGGGAGCTGCACAAAGTAGGGGGGTCTTCAGACAGTAAGACAGATCTGAAGCCTGCAATGGAGGAGAAGGAAAGAGGGCAGGGGAAGCAGTCTCAGATGGCTGTGCAGTTTTGAGAAAGCTTCGGCCATGCCACTGAAATGTTCTCGAACAAAAGATACACCTTAAAGAAGTCTTGCATCTTATAGATTGGGTTTGTATTGAAACCCCCGCTGTGCTCACTCACTAGGAGGAAAGCAGCCTGTGGATACTGTGGCACTAATACAAACACAATGGTGGATCCACAAGTGCAGCAGCTGAGGAAATCAATCAGTTATGCTTCCTGCGGCAGGAGATGGGAGCCGTGCCTTTTCCTTGTCACCATGGTCCTTCTCATGTGTCTCACAGATCTGCTGGGTGGGGAGCAGGTCGTCCATGGATCCTGTGGGCCTTTCCTCCTGAGGAGCAAAAAAAAAAAAAATGATGAAGGTTAGTGAGATGAACTTGGTCTCCGTTGTGCAGTTAGTCTCAAGACTACCACTGCCACTGATCCTCTTCCTCTTTCACTATCCATTCCAAATTGTGGAATCCTCATTCTCATCTATGACCTCTGGAGGCCCTAGGGGCTTACTTCATGGCGTGACCCAAACCTTCAGTCCTGTGGGGTCTGAGCCGTAGACTGCTGTGTTAGTTTGTACTTCTATAACAAATTGCCATTGACTGAGTGGCTTAGACAATAATACTTATTTCTCACAGCTCTAGAGGCTGGAAGTCAGAGATCAGGGTTGGTTTTTTTTTTTCGCTTTTTAAAAAAAAAATATTTATTTATTTATATTTATTTATGGCTGTGTTGGGTCTTCGTTTCTGTGCGAGGGCTTTCTCTAGTTGTGGCAAGCGGGGGCCACTCTTCATCGCGGTGCGCGGGCCTCTCACTATCGCGGCCTCTCTTGTTGCGGAGTATAGGCTCCAGACACGCAGGCTCAGTAGTTGTGGCTCATGGGCCCAGTTGCTCCGCGGCATGTGGGATCTTCCCAGACCAGGGCTCGAACCCGTGTCCCCTGCATTGGCAGGCAGATTCTCAACCACTGCGCCACCAGGGAAACCAGAGATCAGGGTTTTAGCGTGGTCAGGTTCTCTCTGATGAGAGCCTTCTTCCAGGTTGCAGACAGCTGACTTCTCCTTGTATATTCACGTGGTGGAAAGAAAACTAGTTCTCTGGTCTCTTCTTATAAGGTCACTAATCTCATTCATGAGGGATGTAATTAGCTCCCAAAGGACCCACCTTTAAAGACCATCATATTGGGAATTAGGTTGCATGTATGAATTTTGGGAGAGCACACACATTCAGTCCATAGAATTTGACAATCGTACCCCTCAGACTGTGGTGGGGCTGCACATGCCCATCGCAGTTACAGTGGTGCAAGGGGGCACAGGAGACATCCTTCCTGCACCCACTGTGGAAATGACGTCAGTTATTCCTGTCTTAGCAGTGACTCCTTTTCTTAGCTGTGAGTCTCTGGATACAAAGAAGTCCAACGTGTCCTGGTAGCAGCCATAACTTGTAGTTTGATGGAACCCCATGGCTCATCCTCACCTTCCTTTGTATCTGTTATGTCCAATGTCTAAGTCTATCCTTGGTTATGAGCAGAAAATGGCTGCTCATCTTCACACTCTTGATGGAAGTTTTCTCTGGCCTGTTCCTTGTTTACTCCTCCTGCACTTGCTTTCCACATTCCAGAAATTTGATAAACTCTCTTGAGCCTTATTGATTATCCCCTTCGCACCCCACCCCCAATTTCTCTGGTCACTTTGATTTAAATTGTGTTATTTGTTTATTATCATTTCAAAGGAAGCTTTGGAGGGAAGAAAATAATATACATGGTCAGTCTGCCATCTTAAAGTGGAAGCTTCCTCCTGAATCAGAACTCTACAAATAAGTTTAATATGTAGTGTTACTTGTCATTATTGTCTAAGCATTCTCTCTAATTTTTGTCATTTTGACGTCCTGTTTAACCCAGTAGTAATTTAAGGAAATATTTTCTTGGTAATCTTTTTTCAAAATTCTCAAAATGGTTGTTGTGTGCGTGCATATGCATCATGCTTGTGTGAGTGTGTGTATAAGATTTATAGTTTTGAAAATTGCTTATTTTATTGCATTGTTGTTTCAAAAATGTGACCTGAGAATTTACTGTCTTTGTTTGTTATTTGATTAATTTCAGTGGCATAATGTAGAGAATTTGAGTTTCTGAGTAAAACAGTTTGAAGATTTATTTTCAGATTTGAAAATTTGTACTAACTAAACTCCCTATCAGTTTGTGAGAAGGCTTGTTTCAACTTATGCAAGCCCACTCTGATTATTATAAGTTAAAACTAAAACAAAACAAAAAAAATTAAAGATTAAAACCAAATTTATCCATGTTTCTATGTGAAAAATAACATCATGTTATAGATAAAGCAATATCATGTTATCAATTAAATTGATTTCTAGCCATTCAAATTTCTGTGTGTGTGTGTGTGTATGGTATTTGCAGATTTAAAAATTTAATTCGAAGTGAGGTTTTTTTCCCTTAAGGAAATAACCTTTTACCTGAATTATTGTTATAATTATTTTCCAGTTTGACATTCTGCTTTTAATTTATATTTTGGTGTTTTTGACAAACAATTTAAACGTAAATGCCATTAAATATCAAATCAATCTGAATTTATATTTTGAAATACTTCCCCTATTCTGATAAAGAAATAGAAATACATTTAGAAATGTTTCCTTCCTTCCTTCTTTCCTTCCTGCCTCCCTCCCTCCCTCCCTTCCTTGCTTTCTTCCTTCCTTTCACCACCTTTGAATCATTCAGTAAACTAATGATACTTCAAAGATGTCAGAGACCACTGTCTTCTATATAATAAATGAGTTTTGGTTGAACGTACTGGGAAAATAAAGCATGTTAAAAATGCTAGACAATTGCAAGAAGTTTTGACTTGATTGTATAGACTAAAAGGAGTCATTAAAGACTCCTGTTCACAGATGCTTAATGTTAGTTACATGCGTAATTGAGCAGAGGTTTAAAACAGCAAAAAATGGTATTCCAGGAAGGCTGTATGCTAGTAAGAGAAAGCCATGCCTAAAAATCATTGTCTTTTGATTCCTTTTCCTGATATAAATAATAGAGCATACTATATTATATTAGAACACAACAAGGCTATTCTCAGACTAGTCAGAGGTCTCTCCATTATTCACTCATTCAATAAGTATTTATTGTGCCTTTACAATATGGTCAGTATATTTTCTATATGTTAGTGTTACAGAAATGAATAAGTAATATTTCTTCTTTTAAGGAGTTTAAAGTCTGGTTAGAGCAGCCACTTTGTACACAGATATATTACAACATATCAGAGTGACCATAATAACAGAGTTATAAACAATTTGTTATGAGAACATAAAGGAGAAAGGAACTGAATCAGCTGCAGAGTTTAAGGTCTGTTTCAAAGAGAAGATGATGTATCAAATTGATCTTAAAAAATGAGTCATGAAAGCTGATCTTTTCACTGGTCACTGACTTCCAGGTTGATTTTGGAATGAACAATTTCCACGGGGAGTGAAGGGAAAAAGCCACTCTGTGAGCAGATTGACTTAAAGAGTAAATGGTAGAAAATGGGACAGCCAACTACCCTTTCTAGAATTTAGTTTGTGCTGTGCAGAGGAAGAAGGGCAATCACCACATGTCTCTGAGCCCCTGTCATATTCACGAACAAAGTCTGGATTGCTTGCTGTTCTTCTTATGGCCACATTCCCAGGAGAGTTGGTGCCAAAGTAAAATTTTTGTTAGGCTAACCTCTCTGGTTTGGACAAGTTGTACACGCCTTTCCTCTACACAGGAGGAGTATACTTTGCTATTTTTCTCAAAAGCATGGAATACATTGAGGCCTTATAACATTCAGATTCAAATCTAACTTACGTTAGTTGAACCGTACTATGTGTCAAAAGCATTCCTGAGTTTTTCCTCATGTATTTTATATCAATCAACACAGAATAGTGAAATTCCACCCTAAAATTGTGCTTTTTAGCCCCCACCAAATCTCTCAAATATAGGATTTTCTTTCAGTTGCATACAACTGCTTATGCATACAACATACTAAAATGTGGGATACATTAAGATAATTTGACCTCCAGACATTTTGTTCCGAAGCTGATGCAGCAAGCATCTTGTTGGCAGAGGGCTGAACTTTGCAGGTCCTGTTGAAAAGTTGGTTTGCATAGCAAAGATAAGCTATGAAGAATCACTCACACACATGCACACACACACGCGCACATACACACACACTTCAAACCAAAAATCATTTAGCTTCAAAATAAATAATAAGAACTTCAGCTGCTGACTCTCAGAGGAAAGACTATATCTTCCTTCAATACCTGCTTGAGAGGACTTCCTCAGAAGTTGCATAGGGTTGGTTTGTTGGCCAAGGGCAGCTGAGATAAAGTGATAAAGCAGAAAGTGGAAAGCATTCACTAGCTCCTCAAAGCTGAAATCACTTTATATCAATTTTAAATTAAATGCAAAAAAAGAAAATGGTGCAATATATTTTCTTCTGCTTCATTTCTTTTACATTGCCTTCTCCTGGGCATTTTGCTATGTAGAAGGGTAATGTGTTTATACATTTTGGAACTAAGCAGTCATAAAACTGTATAGGCACAGCTTGGAACCACCATCCACAGATTAGAAAGTTTCCCTAGACTTGCCCATTTTATAAACTCTTTAAGAAGAAGGAGAGAAAGAAAAACAAACAAAACCCCAGGAAGGTGGTTTAAGGTTTTTCCCCCTTCTCTTTCTCCATAGAACTCCTAAATAGTTTATTTGATAATTATACAGCACAGAAATAAGATGCAAAGTAAGGTAAATACAATTTTCATCATACAATGGAAAATCTTAAAAATTGCCTTCAGCAGTATCAGCTGGAATTCAATAGGTTTTAGGCATTTTTGAAATAAAAACCAAATACACTTTATATTTTATACTAAAAAGCAAAGACTAATTGAAAGAGGCATCAGTAAACATATTTTTGTTTTGTTTCTAAGGTATTTTTCTTGCTGTGAACTAAAGATTTCAGAAGTTATTAGTGGTCAGAAGTAACATTATCTTTTCCAAAATCTATCTGATGCTCTTCTGTACTTTCTAAACAATCTTCATGCTATTTGACCCATTTAATTTCAGAAAAAATGCTGAGTGTTGGTAGCTTGGACAAAGTTTCTAACACTGTTTCTGATGTACTCCCATTAAGATGGCAAGTCATTTGCATCAAAAAATGTAAAATAAACAAAGCATAAGGCACTGTGTGTTGAAAGTGTAACTCCTTCAACAAAACAATGAATAACTTATTTACTTGCAACAGCAGTAATTTCCTCAAGATTACTGCCTCACCGCTGTAGGCACTGAAATGATATTAAATAAGCAGTATTAACTGCTGCTTTTGTTTTGATTGTACGAAAACTCAAAACCATGAAAACTTGAAATAAATATAAAAATTGAAAAGATAAGTACATATTCAAGTGCTGTTAGTGTAGGCTATAGACCCAACATTCTACTAGTACACATGCTTCAAATAAAGGATATTCCATGTTTTGTATTTTGCCAAATTTTGTCATCTATCCCATCTATCAACAAATGACAAATTGAATTATGGTAAGAAGAGGGAGTGATTGTGAATGCTGGTGAAAGAATAGATAATGGTAAATAAGACTGATTTTAATACACTACTCTATCGAAGATCTAAACATGTTACAAAATTAGACTAGGTATTCGGCAGATTGTAGCTACTTAATAAATATCTGTTGAATGAATGGATAAACTGTATTCATTGCAAAAAATGCCAAAATGCTCCACAAGGAAAAGTAAGTACTGCCTAGTATGCTTCTCATCTCAAGTTTTATTTCATAGGGAATTGAGCATGCTTTAACAGAAAATGAGTGTTCTATAGAAGTTTGGGGTGTAGGTAGATTGATAACCACCTTTGATGCTCAGCAGGGAACTCATGAATAGTTAAGCATATGCAAATTACTTGAGAGAAGTTGGTCTTTGTTTGTGGTTTTAGGTCAGGCTAATGATTTTCTCTTTCAAACAGAATCAAATGGATGTGTCAAAAAAGGTAAAATTCTTAATGGGAGTGGACATAAATAGTTTCTAACCTGCTGCTAAGGTTACAAATGTCACTGGTAGTTGTCATTATAATAGAGCAGAGGGTCCTTCATTATTTCAAATGCATTTCCATATCCACAGGTAGTCAGATAAGTGACCATTACCACATGCACCAAAAGGACAAACAGATGGTGTTCAGATCATTCATTTTTTTTTTTTGAGTGTCTTATAGGATTCAAGCATTTTGGAAGTCATTCAGAGTCATGTGTTTTTTATCAACTTATGTAGAAACATTTACATATATTGAACCCTTGCCCTTTCATTTCTGGCTTTGTTTCCTCCATCTCCCCTTTACTATCTCCAAAGTGTGTAAGTGTGAAAGTGAAGTACAGACCTTTCTCCACGGTGACTGGGATATCTTTCGTGGAGATTCTAAGTGAGCATTTAATCTTCTGGTCTCCCAGAAACCTCCAGGCATAATAAACAGCCCAATCTAGATCACATGCCAATAGTCTTTCCCCCATACTTGAGTTTTCCACATTCAACAGTTTTGCCACAGAATTTGAAGTGAGGATGGTGACCACATTGACAGAACACAACCAGATCACCCTAGCGTAGCTGATTCAGAACTTCCCAGGAATTATCCTGTAGCAGACTTTCAAACAGATTGTATCCATTATTCAAACAGACAATGGATATGGCCAAGAAAACCAAATCAGCTGGGTAGAGTCCATTTTAGGGCTGTTTTGTTGTCACCTGGTCATATAGATAAAACCAGTGGGTATCCATTACACAAGGTCTCTTCCTAGCCTGTTGCAATTACATCACTACATACAGTCCACCCTAGAGCAGATGGTAAGCTTATTTGGCCCAGCCAAACCCAGCTAATACAACCTGTGATATGGAATCTTTCCAGATGTTACTGAGAATTGCGGGTTTGACAGCCAGGCATGATGGTTCTGGTAGAGGGTGATATCAGATTTTTTAGGATTGATATAGCATTTTTATCTGCAATTCTCTCCCACTCAATCCTCAAGCACATGCCCAAATGAAGTCACTCAGAATGTCCAGGATTGACATGCTAAGTACTGTGACATTAAACCACAAGCTTTCCTGGCCCAAGAAGAATGTCTTATGTTTTTTCCTAAACAAATTTCTACCTCAGTCTATGCCCTACTGCATTCTTCCCTTTAATTTGAATTTTCTGGTTAAATTGCTTACATTTATTGGATTTAGCATGATGAGTTCAATTACCTTCTGCTAAGTTCAGTCTTCAAAACTCAGCCACATTAAAGCCCACTCCCACTTGGCCTTACCTAGCTGAGAAAGGTCTGTTAGGATCAGCTTTAGAGATAAACTGGTTCATTTCATATTTAAGTCCTAGAGAAATTAGGCTACATGAATAACACATTCAACAGACATTGAGCTAATCAGGGCCAAGTGTAGAACCTAGTTTTCCCATCTCCACATTCTTTCCAATATATGACAAAATTCAGCACAAAAGTTAGCCCCCCCCCACAAAAAAGGTTTATACAGAAGTTTACTTAAATCAGTAATATGCATTTCAGTAATCTGTGATATTTGAACTAAGGCACCATATGAAAAACATTAAGGAAGCCCACAGCTATGAGTAAATCAGAGCATGTGAAGTCTCCTTGTACAGTTTTTGTTGCCACAGGATTTTGTTTTAGTTTTTCAGAACTTTTTGTAGTAATTAATATTTTTTGATGTTGCAGCTCTTCTTATGTGGAAGTATAATACTGTGACATTTGAAATGAGTACCGTAAAGTTTGGTTGAATCATCAGTGCATTTCTGACTACAAACCTTCCTGGTCAAAAAGTCTGTATTTAGGCATTACCAAGTTACTGAGGCTTAGAAATGTGCTTTTCAATGCAGAGCTAAGATGCTCAAATTTCTTTAGGTCTTGACTAAAAACTTTCTCCTATGGTGTAATATAGATAGTAACTTTCTTTACTCAGATTTCTCATGTGAATAGTTCTGCAGTCTTGTTTCAGAGAAAAGGTACTGGATGATAGATTCATTTTTGTTTCTATTTATTTACAGTATCATATTATTATGGATCACAAAGCAACTTTGAACCAACAGTAGATAATCTGAAATCTCCCTCATCATCAAATAACATACTTCCTTACTTTTCCATTTTCTTTGAAAGGACTCAGTAGGAGAAGGACAGCCTGGAACACCGAGAACTTATTCAGTTTACCTGAATACTTATCTTTCTTGTCTTGTCCAAGATCTCTCTCCTCCTACCAGAGGTGGCCCTAAAAAGTGAGTTAGAGCTCTTAGTTATGGAGATGAGGCTGCTGACTGATGTATTCACTGGGATTGGGAGTGAGGATGTTAAAGCCAGACATTAATGCACCTGTGGGAATTATCTGGAGGTGGACAAACCTGCCATTTAGGTTAAAGATGGGCAGGTAGTCCACAGATTTGCACCGATTCCTCATTCATTCATTCAACAAATTTATTAAGCACTTCTATGTGCTGGTCATACTACCAACTGCTAGAATTATATAGTAAAATAAGAGAGACATGGCCCATTCCTTCAAGTTACACATGTTTTTTTTCTACACTTTTACTTATTATTTGGTCATCACACATCCATTCAGGTTCTATCTGTGGCTTCTTCATCAATCTCAGCTTTTGCCTTGCCTACTATTCCATCTTTCCTCTACTTTTCTTTAAAACACTTCTTTTCATCCAAGAAAGACAAACACAAAATAATCAAAATCAAAACAAAAAAATTGTAAACCCCTATCTCAGATGGAACCATTTATTTTTCAATGATCAAAGTCAATGATCTTTTCCTCAGTCTTATAATTTCCTGAAATACTACCAGGTACATTACACATTGGAAGTACAAACTTTACATAAGAAGTGACCAGCTTTTCTTAACTTTTATTCCACATAATAGTAATTATTACAGTGCCTGGTACCACATCATAAACTCAATGACATCAAGGGAATTTAACTGTTTTTATAAATTTTTTATTGGAGTATAGTTGATTTACAATGTTGTGTTAGTTGCAGGTGCTCAGCTTTAAGTGTTTTTAAGAAATACATTTTTATAAGTTTCAAATTACTTAAAAGTTATTTAACATTATTTAAGAGGATCTAACCAATGTAATAAACACTGAAGGAATAACTAGTGAATATATCCTTAATTTAAAGGCAGATTCTGAAAGATCATTATTTGAACATAATGTAAATATTTACCTAGAAAATTTGTTAATCAAATGACAAGCTGAAAGAAACAATTACTTAAGTCATTTAAATGATCCAATATTTGCTTAATGTAAAAATTTGATATTGTAGAAAAATTTTGGTATTGTAAAAAATTGATAGCTTTCTTATATACTGCTAATAGCAAGCAAGAAAGAAAAGATAACAGGAAAATATAATAGGAAAAAATTTTATTGCAGTGTAAAAAGAAAATAACTATATAAAATAACTCCATGAAACTTAGGACTATAACAGAATATTTATATAAATGTAAAATAAAACAATCATAATATGCATTTTAGTGAGGGGATTCAATGTTATAATTTTTTTTTCCCTTAATTTTTGACTTTAACTCAATAAAAAGTTACATGATACTGTTTGACAGAACTGTAAACATCTTTTTCTAAATGTCATTTAGAAGAATGTATTTGCAAGAATAGCCAGAAATTTTGACAATAATACAAAAAACTTGTGTCACAGATATTAAAATAAAACAAAACAAAACATACATATAGCTAGAGAAATTAAAGCAGGTTATATTTAGTTTATTTATTTAGTTTACATTTGTGGAGGAAGAGACAAATAATTGCATTACAGAATAGAGTTCAGACAGCATACACACACACACACACACAAATCCAGATATATGGAATATTTATATAAAGCATAAAGCAACAAAACCACTGAAACACAATATAAGTAAATATTTTGATAATATTGAGGCACATGAAACAAAAACCAGAAGTAGTAAAAGAAAAGAAAAAACAAATTTTATTTCAAACATTTTAAAACATTTTCGTTATGGGAAACATACATTACAAATAAAGTTAAAAGAGAATTTCTTTGGGGAAAATCACTAGAGTCATCAGACATAATATCTATGTTACATCCACTGCTTACAGATGTAAAATATAAAATCCCAATAAAAATGGGAAAATAGTATGAAGAGAAAATTCAGAAGAAAAAACTACAAATGATCATTAAACATAAAAAAAAGTGCTCAACCTCACTAATACTCAAGGAAATGCAAATGAAAATAACAATGATACAGTTCACTATCAGAATGGAAATGGAGAAGAAATGGAAAAGCAGTCATTCTCCTAAGCTGGTCCTGACTGAATTACCTTTTATTTGTTGGTTTATTTATTTTGTACTAAAATTTATATGAATTTATTCAGCAATTCTTGTAGAACTTTGTTCAAAGAGACCCACCCATTTAAGGCCACAAAGAACATTAATTACGGAAATGTTGGCAATGGTAAAAAAATTAGAGACAAGCTAAATACCCATCAATAGGGAACTAGTTAAATAGAATTATACCTTTATAAAAATAATGCAATAAAGCCATTATAAACACTGTATTCTTTATAATATTGAAAGATGACTATTAAATGAGTGACCTCTAATGAAACCAGGTGAAGCCAAAAACATTCCAACTGAATCCTTCCTGAATTCTTATCCACAGAATCTTGTGAATAAAAAATAAAAGTGTTGTTTTAAAGCCACTAAGTTTTGGAAGGATTTGTTATACAGCAAGAGAAACCCAAAATAGCCACTAGGACAGAATAACAATCTGCCTATTTGTTATGTAGAATGGAGTAAGATTAGCCTGACTGTACAATGGAGAAAAATAAAATTAGGATATATAGTGTGGGGCAAAACTTTAGGGTCTTGAAAACTCGGCAAAAGACGCTTTGTATTCTGAAGAACAGAGAGATACTTGTTGTATAGCTGAGTTTCAAAATCATGGTTTTAGAGAAAGAAAGAAGGAATTATATTTCCCTATCTAGCTGTCTCAACTACAGAGCCTTTCTTCCTGAAGAGAGAAGGAAAAGAATTCCATTGGAAGAGTTAGTCTCAGCAAAGACAGTCAAAACTTCTCTGTCACATCTGCTGGAGAATCTGAAAGCTCTCACATCAAGCGCTTGGACCAGAAGACCTTTAGCAGTCCTTCCATTTCTTTGATTCTCTAGAAGAAGAGCTTTATTTTCCTAAATTATTTCTCAAATGGCCTGGACAGTGCCCTCAATGTCCTGCTAGCTCTCTGTGGATGCTTTTTTTGTTGATAGAGAGACATCTGGCACTGGGCGCCATACTCCTGACATGTGGCCTACATAGGGTGGTGGGCACTGAAACTCAAACAATCCCAGTTACTTTGCATGCCAGATTCCCCAAAAATTTCTAAACATTGAAGGACAATATTAATGGAATATCTAAATATTAATTAAGTAGCTAAATATTAATAATAATAGGGAATACAAAGTCTAAAAAACAATGTATTCTGGACATA
Organism: Balaenoptera borealis; assembly: GCF_965194805.1. Classification (NCBI taxonomy): domain Eukaryota; kingdom Metazoa; phylum Chordata; class Mammalia; order Artiodactyla; family Balaenopteridae; genus Balaenoptera; species Balaenoptera borealis. Next base: position 121,938,697 of record NC_138860.1, on the reverse strand, counting down.
TTTTAAAAATGATCTTATTATAGAGGTAGGTTATTCTGCTTCATATTTGCCAGTTGATCACCATTTTCTTCTTCTGTGGTAGCATCCAAATAGCATGCTTCCCAACATCTTTATCCTTTCACTCACAGCAGATTATTTCACTTCTTCCTTTTTCATAGGAAATTTATTTAATGCAGAACCCCTAAATTTTCCTTCACTTCACCTAGAAATGTTTTTGAGTGGGAGTCAGGGCCTCTTTTAGTTCTTTTAGTTCTTAGTTTAGTTCTTTTAGTTCTCTCCTTAAATTTCATCTAGATTCTGTCCCATTGCATGCAGTAAGGCTTGCTCCAAAATCACTCTTACATCCTCAGTTTTGCCCTTTATAGTGATTGACGTCCTCCACTGTGCCTACAAACACATTCCCTAACCCACTCATGGAACCTGTCATCAGATAGCCATGCTTTTTATCTTTATTTCTCCTTCACTGAAATATTTTCCTTGGTTTAAATGTATGGTCGTCTTCTGACCACTCTTCTGCTACTGATCTTTGCTACAGTGTAGCTTAATGTTATGAGCACAGCTTGGAAGTCAGTCTGCCTAGGTTCAAATCCCAGATCTGTCGCTTATTAGCTGTGTGAACTTGGGTAATTTATTTAATATCTGTGCACCTCAGTTTCCTTCACCATAAAATGGGGATACCCTCAGAAGTGATTGTGGATATTAAATATGTAAATTTTATAAAGCTTAGAACTGTATCTGGCACACAGTATAGGCTGTTGTTTTCATCTCCTTCATCCTCTACACTTTGATGGACTGCAATCTTCAGTTGGATCAGAAATACATTCCAAACGTTCTGTGATCTTCTACCCACTTAAGGATTTGTGGACATAAATATCTCTCAATTGAATATGATTGGTTGGTCTATATAGGGTTTAATTATGGTCATATCCAAGCCTTACTCCCTGAATATATATATACAGGTGAACACTAGTTTATTTCCATTCTGGGAAAGAAAGGACAGATGATGTAACTCTAGTAAAGGCATATTGAGAACCCAATTCCAATGTTAAGGTCTTTGAGTTGAACTCTGAGCAGTCATAAACACTCTCAAAAGCATTCAACCTGTGACTGGGATGTTTCCTTGAGTGAATATTTGAAATACTGACATGGAGTAAAGGGCATATATCAAAAAAGTAAAAAAATAAAAGTATGCATTTTAGAGCTAAGCAATTTGTCAAAATGCCAGATATGTTATCTGTGCCTAGAAACCTACACTTAAAAAAAATTAAGAACATCTCTTTGGCTTGCTAGACCAAAAAGAATAAACAAAACCACACCCGGAACGGTGTTAATGTTGGAGAGACCATTCAGGTAAATGGATTGTCTTTAGCAGAATTCTTTCCATATAGAACATTACTTAAATAAGCTTCCAATCTGGGAAGAAAAATGAAATTTTTAAGTACTCTACTTTTATGGCGTTGTATTTTAAAAAGGTTATTTTTATTTATTTACTTGGTCTCCGACCACAAACAGTTACTGAAAAATACCACTATAACCACTTTAAAGATAGACAAATGGAAGAAAAAGAGAAATAACACTGAGGCCTCACTTTAATCACAGGCTTAGTCAATGAAAAAGTGAGGAATAAACTCACTTTCTATTTAAGTTCTCTCAAGTCCACCCACTCAGGTTTTCTAGCAAGAAAACACATTTCAGGAGGAGAGAGGTAGCCTCTTACTAATCTGCTGGTGCAGACTTCATCAAAAAATTTCAATTTCAATATTCCTATGTTATAGAACTCTTCAGAGCTAATATGTTGGTGGTTAGGACAATACTATCAAAGTGAATTTGAGAATCTAATATAATGACCATTATCACTATCAGAATGTTTTGTATTTATTTGGATCAAGAGTGATATTACTCTACAAAATCATAGATAATTTAGTAGAAAATGGATAAAGAAAATAAATAACATGGTCCTTGAGAAGTTGTGAACATAAGGAACCACATCCTTTGGATATATGTGGTGGGAAATTTAGAATCATTGAAGTGAAGGAGTTTCAAATATTGTTCCTACAAAAATCATCCTTTGAAGTAAATAGTTAGCTAAACCTCAACAGAATCCAATATTCTACATAAAATACATATACCTGGGCAGTTAACTTCATTGAACATGAGAGTAGATCAGAGTTTAAAAGTCATCAAAATGTTCAATACAGGTATCCCCTGGTTTTCAAAAGTTTGCTTTACACCACTTCAACTTTACTAAAGACCTACCTATTTTCACAAACAGAAAGAAATCCTAAGAGGATTTTCACTTTTATGAAGAAAAAGGTAATTGCTTCTTTGCTTTATGGCCATTTTGGTTTACAAAAGATTTCATAGGAAGGCTCTACTTTTGGATAGTGGGGGAAACCTGTACTAAAATATTGAAAATACGCTACTGTAAGGAAGGGAAACTTCTATCCACCATTTGGATATATTGCATTAGCTACAATTTATTTTGTATTGTTTAATTAAGAGAATTTCCCAGTTCTTAATCGTGCTTGTTTATTCATTCACTTATTTGCCTTTATTCTAAATTTCTCTTCTCATCAATTTTGTATCGACAACAATCAATACTATGTCTAGATGTGAAACAGGAGTCAGAGCATGGAAAGATGAAATATTCTGCAATCTAGCTGGTTAGGCTCTGTGAGATTTCACTATCTAAGCACAGAAAAACTCTTGAACAAAATGTAGGGAGAATGTAAATAACATATAAGGATTTGCACTCATATGTGATAGATATAAGAAGAATGGTAGAACAGCAGACTTGAAGTGTGCTTTTTGCTAGTGTCAACATGAAATTGTTCATTTTTTACCATAGACAATCCCTCACCATCTCTGGTTTTTTTGAATTTTCTCCATTACATGTACATATACATGCACATACTGAAACACCAAGATAATTCCCATAATGCTATGCCAGAAAATACATGGACTCAAACACTATGCTTCTTCAGTTTGAATATAATGAGAGAGAGAAAGGGGATGGTAAGGCTCAAACTATGGGGACTATCCAACATGGACCTGGGATGAGAAGAACATATCATCTAGAACTTGTAGCATCAGTTGTCTCATCCTGATGGAAGCAAGCCATTAATGTATGGAACTTTGAGCTAGACTCTAAGGGGTAAGTTCTAGTGGATATAACCTTCACCATAAAGTAGAAACCCCATATTCTTCCATTTCTGTTGCTAATTTACTGTGTAATTCTGAGTAAATCACTCAACTAGATTTCTGTCCTTTCTGTCTCATAGGGTTTTGACTCCTATTTGTCATTGCACACTCCCCACATCCAACAAGTCACTTGGTACTGTCAGTTATTCCTGTATTTTATATTCGGTGAGGTCAGGGCCTCCACATTGCATGCAAAGTAGCAGTAATGGTAGATGATTAAGTTATAAAAGGGAGAATAGTGAGACAAGGATGCCTTAATTCACATTAAAAACTTATTCTGATATATAAGCCAACAGAAAAGGCATTAATTGTAGTCACAGACACAATTCATAATACAAACACAGGGTTTAGTTGCAGGATGGGGTATGTCATTTCGTATAAATCAGAATATCATTTTGTTCATCCATTCATTCAATACATAATTATTTAGAGTTTGTGTGCATGTGTGTTGTGTGTGTGTGTGTGTGTGTGTTAGCCTCTATTTATTCTTCGGAATATTTTATTGAATGGAACAAGGATTTCTGAGCTCACAGTTCTTATGTTCAAGAGGAGAGGGACAGAAAATAAACAATTAATACAATAAATAAGTAAATTATTTAATGTGTTCTTAGGTAATAAGTGTTATGGGGAAAAATAGAATAGGCCAAAGGAAATCAAGAGTACCAGGGTTTGGTGAAGGGAGTTAGACTGCCATATTAAATACTGAGGTTAGGGTAGCATCATTGAGAAGGTGGCATTTGAGCAGAAACTTAAAGAAAGGTAGAGAATTAGAGATGCATACATCTGAAGGGAGAGTGTTATAAGCAGAGAACCCAGTTAGAGCAAATCCTTTAAGGTGAGAATGTTTTCATCATGTTTAAGAAAAAGTAAGGAGATGTCATAGCTGTACTGGGTGGGGGAGAATATTAGGAGATAAATTTAGTGGGATAACTTCATTCAGGTACAGAGGTAGGAGCCATTTAATATTCAAAGAATTTTGGCTCTTAGTCTGCATGAATATGAAGATATTGCACAGTTTTGAATAGAGGAATGATATGATTTGTCTTAACGTTAAAAGCATTACTCTGGTTGCCATGTTAAGAATAGACTGTCAGAAGAAGAAAGTGGAAACCAATTAGGAGGGCATCACAGTATTTCAAGTAATAGAACGTGGTAGCCCACACCAGGATGGTGTAAGTGTGGATGAAGAGAAGTGATGAGATTCTGGCTGTATATCAGAATTTACTGATAAGATGGATGCAAAGTATGAAAAAAGAAAAGAGTCAAGGATATATACATATATATATATTTTCCTGAGCAATTAGATGGATGAAGTTTCCACCAATTGATATGTGAAAGGTTGCAGGCGGTGTAGTCTAGTGTTTATTTTAAGGCAAAGTCTAATTTTGAGATGTCCATTAGATATTCAAGTGGATAGTTAAGTAGACAGAGATATAAATGTGCTATTTGGGATAGATGTCTGGGCTAGAGATATAAATTTGTGAGCAGTTGTCATATGGGTTACATTAAAATCCATGTGATTGGGTGAGATCATCAAAGATGTGAACGGAGACAATGAAGAGAAGTCCATGGACAAAGCTGCGGGGTGCTCCAACATTAAGAGTTTGGGGAGTAGAAAAGAATCCAATAAACAAGGTTGAGAAAAGAAACCAGTGAAGAAGAACAAAAATCAAGGGAGTGGGTGGTATGAAATGCAAGTGAGGACAATGTATCAAGGAAGTGGGTATGCTGCTGATAGTGGCCACTGGATTTACCAATGTGGACATCAGTGGTACACATGATGAGAACATTTTGATGGAGTGATGGAGGAAGACATCTTGTTTGGGTTTGAAGGAATATGGAAGGGGAGAATTAGAAATGACAAGAATAGATAACTCCCCCAGAGTTTTTCAATAAATACAACAAAGTGATGGATAGAAAAGTGACAGGGAAGATGAAACAAGAGAATTTCTTTAACTGTATGTATATACACTGATTTCAACTATACAGGAGAAAGAGAGAAAAATATCTATGTAGGAGGAAGAAGGAAGAATTGCTAGAGTGATGCTGTTCAAGGAATTCCTGGAATGATGTCCTTAAATAAGCAAGAAGAAATGGGATTTATGCAAAGGGGAGGAGTTGGCTTCAAACAGAGATAAAATTAAAATCTATTGCTTACTCTCCTCAGCATTTTCTATTCCATATTACACCATGGATATTATAGAGTGACTAAACATTCACTGAGAGACTATAATGTGTCTCTATGTATTATAGAATAAGAATTCCTATTATGGTAATGATGATGAAGTTGAGAAAAATTTGAAAAGTCAGAAAGGATTAACCTGTTGTCCGTATTAGGTTTTTAATCTATAGAGAGCCTTTGCCAACAATGTGGAAATGGACATTAAAATGAATCTCATGCCCTTTAAACTGTTTATATCTTTATATTAATTTCTTATCCACTAGACCACTTAATGCAAAACAATCTTGGAACTACTTTATCATGTTTAAATCCATAGATTCCATTTCACTTTCAAGTCACCAACTAACTGAGTTTGAGCTGTCAAAAAGACCTCTAATTAAACTACTAACATCTAGAAAGATTGAGAATCTATTCTTGAATATGGGCCTCAGAATGGTTTCATTATCTGAGGCTCTTAATTAAATATCAGGTTGTGAAGAGATACCCCCCTTGCATTTAATCTTTTTTGTTGTTGTTGTTGTTCAATATTTTGATCTTGTATTCTGTGCTGCTACTCTCCTTCTGCTGTAATCTGTTCATGAAAACGCGGCCAATTTAATTTTCCTAAATTAGTAGAACTCTGTTCGTGTCACTATCGTCTGCTTAAAATCCTTTAATAGTTCACCATTTTCTAGAGAATTAAATCCAAATTGCCCTGATTCTGTAGCCTTGTTTTCATCCTCACTATCACTTAGTCCAAGCTGCTATTATGTCTTATTGCAATAGCCTAAAAATCATTCCACTCTCAAGCACACTATATACCACTGCCTATCCATTTTCCACATTTACCACTATATCAGTTATCTATAGCTATATTTATGCCACCTAGCAATCACAAATACTAGTGGCTTAAGACATTAAATATTTATTTAGCTCACAAATCTGTGGATCGATTGGGTAGTCCTTTTGGGTGCACCCGAGGAGCTCTACTGATACAAGCAGGACTTAGCAGGATTCATTCACTAGTTACAAATCAGCCAGGCTGCTTGGCTTATCTTGGCTGGGTTCTCCCAAGTGTCTGTCTGGTGGTTGGGTGGTCTGAGTTGCCCTCAGCAGAGACAACTGGGCAACTCAGCTCTGCTCCACATTTCCGCATTCAGCAAGCTAGCGCAAACATGTTCTCATGGTGGAGGGGCAGGAAGGAACAAGGGGCAAGTGCTATTTCAAGTCTCTGCTTGGGTCCAGTTTGCTAATGTTCTGTTGGCCAAAGCAAGCCACAGGGCAAGCTTGGAGTCATTGTGGGGAGGCAGTAGAAGGGCATGAATTTAGGGAGGTGTGATAGATTGGGGCTGTTAGTGTAATTAATCTACTACAAAGACCTCAGTCTTTCATATGTACTAATATGGTCTCTGGATCACAGACCAGTCTCACAGTTCTCTCCCCTTACCTGTCTAGACATGACTTCCTTTGCCTCATCGATTTAACCTAGTTAATTCTCGTTTATCCTTTATCTCACTTAAGTATCAATTTGTACAGGAAAACTTCTTTGACCTCCCAGGCTATGTCAGAATCCTTTGTCGTAACCCCTCGTGGAACCATGTTCCTATCACAGAGTACTTGACTTGTGTTGAATTATTCATGTGGTTATTCAATTAAACTAAACTAATACCTTTCTAAAAACAGGAACTTTGACATCTCTTGTGCAACATCTAGTGTCCAATATTGTGCATGGAATATAATAAATGTTCAATAAATATTTCTTGAATGACATCATTTAAGCTGACTGGATTTTCATGATTATTATTTCTTTCTTTTTCCTCAAGAAATCTTACCCATTCTGTAAGAGTTATTAAGATACTTTTTTTAATGCTGAAATGATCATCTCTTATTCCATGGATCTAATACACTGACTATTTTTCTTTTTTGCCTATTCTCTTAGACCTTTAGTTCAACTTTGTTTCTAAGTTCCTGGTCTCTCAGTGACGATTCCTTTATTAAATTGCACAATTGAAGGATAAAGTAAGAAATTAATTGTCATCCCTCAGACCACACCCTCCCCAGTTTATTGTAGTCTTTGAGAAGAAAGTAATAATGTGCAAATTGGCCTTATGAATTAGGGACACACTACTATGTATTTCTCAAAGACGTGTTTGCTGTAGCCAGTAAAACATTAGATTTGGAATTTGGAGCTGTGAGGTAAATGAGCTGTGGGTCCCTGCATGAACCATGTTATCTCTTTAGGTTTTAGTCTTATCCATAACATTTAGCAAGGACATAAAGTCAGATGAAGTCTAATATCCTTTGTAGCTGTAAGAAAAATTTCCAAGGAGGGTTTTGGCATGAACAAATCACATTTCTTCTGTGTTCTGCCTTAAATGGTTGTATATTTCTCTGATTGAACTTACTTCACTATGCTGCCTAAATTCTAGCTTCTATATTAGATTGTGATTTCTTTTTAGCATAAGGACCATATCTTCTTCCTGGCACTTGGCACAACTAGGTGTTGACTTCTTTTTTTTTACCTCAGTGAAGACTTCCATGCAATTCTTATTTGTGCCTGTACATTATAGGGCACATATTTTCAGAGAACTGCCTTGTGTGGAGGCTATTGCCTTAGGTATACGTTAGATACTTTGGAGACTCCAACTGGGAGCTGTTAACTCTCATTCATTTGTCCTTCCTTGAGCATGATAAAGTTATATTGAATGGGTGTCTTGACATGCTAATTTGAGAAACAAGTGCAAATCTAAAATGCAGAAATATAAAGAGCATTTTGCATTTACAACTTTGTCTTTTGGAATCACATATATTCGAGAGGATGCCCTTAAAACCAAGTTTTGCAATATTTAACATATACTAGAGTGACATGGAAAATGTTAATTTCAGGTTGTCAGAGTTCCAATTATTGAAGCCATCCACCAATAACTACACTGAAATAATGTCAAAGAATCCCAAGAGTGTGCCAGTGAAAAAAAGAGTTTATTATGGAAAAACTAATGGACCGTTTTCTGTAGCTGTCCCTGCTGGTGCTGCTATGATGGGTAACATACACCAAGTGAAATATCCTTCTCATATGTTAAACCACACATTTTCACCCCAGGGAAATAGAATGGGTTTCATCTCTGTTAAATATGTTTGGCTGTTTTTGGATATTTTCTCTCCTTTTCTGTTTTTCCTATCACTGTTTTTACTTTAATAAAAATATTTTATAGCATTTGTGCAAAAAACAATTCAATTGTATCTTTTTTTTATAAATAACTTTATGTTTGGAATCAAGTTAAATGGCTCTCCTGTGACATCCATCTTGTTATGATCCAGTGGTCATTAGAATTTTGCCTTGAGGGTGTTAGGCTAATGAATCTAATGCTTACCCTAATAAAAATGACCAGGTTCTAATGGTGCAAGGTGAGTGTGCTCTACTTTTTAACTGGTCCAAAAAAAAGAGGTGTCTGATGGTGGTCAATCTTTGCTACATGCATGGGAAGTTGTGTTGGTTTGCAGAAGTTTAAAGCTTTACATATGTTCTCCATTAGCATTACTTTTATGCTAAGAAAGTAATTTATGAAAATAATTTCTTCAGGAAACCTGCTTAGTCTTGATTATTCCAGGATAGTAAAGAGTTAAGAAAGCTGGAATCTCCTAGACCTTGAAAATAAAATCACAGTGTTTTCCTAAATATATTGCACAATTCTTTGCAGATGTGTAGGAGGAAATGTATCACAATGGAAAGCCCAGTCATTTGTAATTCCACAGAGCATGAATGGGAATATCAGTTCTCTGCCAAAGCTATTCCTGTTCCATTCTGTGCCTGCTTCATGGACTGTTCCAGATCCTTACAGAGCAATCAATGAGTCTACTTTAACCTATTAGATTATGGACCCAGGTCCCTTTTTGTAAAAGAAAAAAATTACTTTTTAAAGATCTATGTTTTCTTTGAGGAAAAGGAAGAATTGATCATTTCTACTTTCAATTTATTTCATTTGACAACTCTAATTCCAGCCCTTACCCCTGCAGGGTTAGTAGCTAATTAGACTAATGTAACATATAAAACCCATAAAACTTATTGCCGATTAATTTTTAACCCAGTCTCTAGTGGAGAACTTTGACAATCATTCCAAATGTGTTAGAACTCAAAGGTTGTTCTAGAATATCATTCAAAAATCAAGATTGATGGGTGTGTTATTTGTAACTCATTATCCTTAAGAGATAATTTGTGGAGGTTATTTTACTCTCAGATTCATCCAGTACAGGATGCAGGAATCATTTGCCTTTGCAGTGTTGATTAGTAATTTTTCTGCAGTCCTTTCATGATTGTTTCTGGGTTCAATTCCACAGAATTTTTACTTATGGTGTGTTTCTTTGGCTTAATTTCCCATTCTGTCTCTATGGATCACAGTGTTTGACAGAACCTCAGAGGAGAGAAAGCCTTATTACCAGATTTTCCACTTGAACTAAAGATTAAGTCAAGTTCACATTGAAGATTCCTTAATCAAAGTTGTCAACTGACATATGGTCACTAGGTTTAATGTAGTCAAGTGCATCTATATGAAATGTAAAGAGCAAATTTAGGATTCAGTGACATACCTGGAAAACACTTTGGATCACAGATTTATTCTTACTTCTTTCATGAAAGTGAAGAAGAAGAAGAAGAAGAAGAAGAAGAAGAAGAAGAAGAAGAAGAAGAAGAAGAAGAAGAAGAAGAAGAAGAAGAAGAAAAACTATTACTACCTTTTATTGAGTGTTAATTATAGCACCATTCTGTTAAGTGTTTTAATTCAAGGTAGGATTTGTGGGGCTATAGTTATTTACAATTTATAGTAGTTCAGAGAGATCAAATATCTTGCCCCTGATGATATGGCCTTTAAGTTGTTTAAAGTGGAAAATGGTACCAGACCCATCTCCCTTCAAGGTCAGTATTCCTAATCATTCAGCAATACTACTTCTCATTTAGGTGACCATAATGCTTTTCTCTAAACATGAATAACTGTGGACCTCAAGGAGCTTCCAAACTCATAACGTTGTATAAATATGTGATAAATCCCCTCTAAGGGCTTCTTTAAAGGTAGTCTCTACTAGGAGAGAGGATCAAACTAATTTGATTATATAATATGACAAGTATTGTCATATTATATGCTGTTAGTGTTGTTCAGGTTCTCCATATTGACTAACGTTAAAAACAATCTTTGGGATTTTCCTTGAGTAAAAGTCAATAGGCAAAAGCCTAGAATCCATTTTTCATAACTCCCACTTTCTGCACGTTGAATCCCTGATAGATCCATGCCCAAGTAATCACATGGCCTTTGTAGTTTGGTCATCTTGGAGAAACATGTGCCTTTGTAACTGTGCCCTCTTGGGATCCCAGACCAAGGTAAAGACATGGCTCAGTCTGGTACCTGTGATGTAAATTATGTGACATCTCAATCCTGAAACAAATTTTATAAAGATATATCCTTTGTCTACATCCCAATATCTTCTCCAAAGCCTCCAAATTTAGTTCCTTCTACCCACCTAAACAAGCCACATCCAGTAAATAGCAGCTGAGTCATTTACAGGGTAAATGAAACCTGTAAGTCTTCAAATGCATTGTCACTTATTCTTGAACAACAATCCTAAGCCTCATCATCCCCTGGTGAGCTCCAAACCAGTCATAGTTTATAAAAGTTACATCTAAGATAAGGTGTATGCATGCAATCCAGGGAATATGCAAAATGATTCATGAAATAGTAGAAAAAATATTAAGAACTTTCATTAGATTTATTTTATGTCAGCATTTAAAGCTTTTATTTTGGGGTATGTTTTATAAAATAAATTATATGTAAGTATAGTGGTACATTTAAATTATATAGTGGTATATTATAATATTATAAATACACAAATACTGGGAATTTGCATGCAAAAACATTTGACAATTTCTGATCTATAATACTATTAGGCTAAAAGAATTCTAGGTGGAAAGTATGTGGTTACTTATATCATACTATAAATCCATATGTATTGATACATCAATTATCCAAAAATTACATAAATCCTGTACTGTAAAGAGGGGGCTAAAACTCCTGATGTTATACATTAGTTTTCAATCAATCGGTAAAAACCAAACTTCTAAATCCAAGACTCTCTTTTGAGACAAGGAAAAATGTGAAAGAGATTTTCCATCTAAATGCCTTTACTTGTAAGGGAAACGATAAGGGAGTGGAGGAAGTGTGTTATATCTCAGAACAGTATTTTTCAGCAAGTGCCCCTGCATGTTACTAGTTATTCTAAAGGAAGAGAAGGATTTGTTAAACAGATTTCTTTACTAGAAGAGTTCTTGGAGCTCTTAATAGGAGCTCATGATAGACAGTGTGAATCTCTAGAGGCAGAAAATATTGGGCAAAGTTCTCTAACCATGCTATCATGCTTTTGAGAAGCATTTTATGGGGATGGTACACCATTGAATGTACTTGGAAAATGTTGGCTAAAATAAGTTGTTTTCTCTGAAGTTTTCTGCCCAGAAGCCAAACCTCTACCATTAAATTAGTGTCCATTCTAATTTAAGCTCATTCCAGTGTAATGTAGGCCTTTCCAACAGTCAAGATAGTCTTTTTCTTTTCTCTTCTACCTCATTCCTCTTACACTCAATAAATATTTATTGAGTACTTTTCATCTATCCAGTACTGTGCTAAGAATAGGAAGACAATTGTAAACCTACATGATCTTTGTCCTAATTGAATTCAATCTGATTAGAGAGATAGACATTATACATATAATTATTTACAATTGTTATAAGTGAGAAGTTTTAAGTAGGTATTACAGTGATACTGGACTTAAATTTGGTGGGTTAGGGAAATACCCATGAAGAAGAGGTGTGTCTGCTGAGACATAAAGGAAGCATTCTAAGTGGACATGCGAGGAGCAAGAGAGCTCCTGAAAGAAGAAATAAATGTGTGAATGCTCTGAGATGGGAGAGATTTGGTTATTGTCACCATTAGCTAGAGGGCCAATGTGCCTGGGACAGAGTGGGTGAGGTGGAGAACAACGTGGAATGAGATGGCAAAATCAATAGGAACCAGATTACACAGGGACTTGAAGGCTATATCAAGGTTTTGGGGTTTAATCAAGAGCAACTGGAAAGTATGAAAATGTTTTAAGTAGTGACAAGCTCAGAGTTCTCTTTAAAATGATCACTCTGGATGTTGTGTGGATAACAAATTTCAGAGAGACAAGAAAAGACACATTTCCAAATTCCTCTACATAAACTCCACAAAGACAGGGATGCTTTCCTCTCAGAAAAGTACTCAAGCATCTACAACAGAGCTTGGTACATGGTAGAAGCCCCATATGTATTTGCTGAAAAAGGGAATTAAGGTATATATTCAGTTAGGACTCCATTTTAGCAGTTCAGGCAAAAATGTTAGTATGTTGGACTTAAAGCTGACAGTGAGAGAACCCTAGACATATGATAGAGATGTCTGGTGGGAAGAGCAACAGCACTTTGTGCTTTTGGATGGTGAACAACCATTGGTTGGAAGAAATCTTAAGTTATTTTCAACACAATTTTTGTGATTGATGATTGGCTTGATCTGCCTCTACTTTCTGAAATATGTGCATTTCCGTGTGAGACAATCTTTTGTTGGAACATCAGATATTAGTCAGACACTGGCAGTGTACATATATTGGAGGTATGAGCAATTCCTAGCAGCTCAAATGCATCTCACATCATAAGCAGGTGTCCACTTAGCCTATGAACCTGAATAGCAGTGTTTAGTCACTTTTCAGTTTCTAGTTCATTTGAACTTTAAATGTTTCAAAATTTAAACAAACAACTACAGAATCTAACTTTAAGTATTTAATTTATTATTTTAAATCTATATATTTATTCAGATTTTTACATTTTTTTCTTTTTATTTATTTCTTATTTTTCAGTTTTATTGAGGTATGATTGACAAAGAAAATTGCATATGTTTATGTTGTACAATGTTATTTTTTAAAGATGTACAATGTAATAATTTAATATGTGTGTATGTCCCTGAAATGATTACCACAATCTGATTAGTTACATAAATTGCTTCACGTAGTTACCTTTTTGTGTGTGTGAGTGGTGAGAACACATAAGGTTTACTATCTTAGCAACTTTCAAGTATACAATATAGAATTGTTAACTCTAGTCATCATGCTGTACATTAGATCTCCAGAGCCTATTTATCTTTGTTTTGTTTTGTTTTTGAATTTTATTTATTTTTTTATCTAGCAGGTTCTTATTAGTTACCCATTTTATACATATTAGTGTATATATGTCAATCCCTATCTCTCAATTCATCACACCATCACCCGCCAACCGGCACTCCCCCTCCTTGGTGTCCATATGTTTGTTCTCTACATCTGTGTCTCTATTTCTGCCCTGCAAATGGGTTCATCTGAACCATTTTTCTAAGTTCCACATATATGTGTTAATATACAATATTTGTTTTTCTCTTTCTGACTTACTTCACTCTGTATGACAGTCTCTAGATCCATCCACGTCTCTACAAATGACCCAATTTCGTTCCTTTTTATGGCTGAGTAATATTCCATTGTATATATGTACCACACCTTCTTTATCCATTCATCTGTCGATGGGCATTTAGGTTGCTTCCATGACCTGGCTATTGTAAATAGTGCTGCAATGAACATTGGGGTGCATGTATCTTTTTTAATTATGGTTTTCTCTGGGTATTTGCTCAGTAGTGGGATTGCTGGGTCATATGGTAATTCTATTTTTAGTTTTTTAAGGAACCTCCATACTGTTCTCTATAGTGGCTGTATCAATTTACATTCCCACCAACAGTGCAAGAGGGTTCCCTTTTCTCCACACCCTCTCCAGCATTTGTTGTTTGTAGATTTTCTGAGGACGCCCATTCTAACTGGTGTGAGGTGATACCTCATTGTAGTTTTGATTTGCATTTCTCTAATGATTACTGATGTTGAGCAGCTTTTCATATGCTTATTGGCCATCTGTATGTCTTCTTTGGAGAAATGTCTATTTAGGTCTTCTGCCCATCTTTTGATTGGGTTTTTTGTTTTCTTAATATTGAGCTGCATGAGCTGTTTATATATTTTAGAGATTAATCCTTTGTCTGTTGATTCATTTGCAAATATTTTCTCCCATTCTGAGGGTTGTCTTTTCATCTTGTTTGTAGTTTCCTTTCCTTTGCAAAAGCTTTTAAGTTCGATGAGGTCCCATTTGTTTATTTTTGTTTTTATTCCCATTACTCTAGGAGGTGGGTCTAAAAAGATCTTGCTGTGATTTATGTCAAAGAGTGTTCTTCCTCTGTTTCCTCTAAGGGTTTTATAGTGTCTGGTCTTACATTTAGGTCTCTAATCCATTTTGAGTTTATTTTTGTGTATGGTGTTAGGGAGTGTTCTAATTTCATTCTTTTACATGTAGCTGTCCAGTTTTCCCAGCACCACTTATTGAAGAGACTGTCTTTTCTCCATTGTATATCCTTGCCTCCTTTGTCATAGATTAGTTGACCATAGGTGCTTGGGTTTATCTCTGGGCTTTCTATCCTGTTCCATTGATCTATATTTCTGTTTTTGTGCCAGTACCATATTGTCTTGATTACTGTAGCTTTGCAGAATAGTCTGAAGTCAGGGAGTCTGATTCCTCCAGCTCCTTTTTTTCCCCTGAAGACTGCTTTGGCTATTCGGGGTCTTTTGTGTCTCCATACAAATTTTAAGATTTTTTGTTCTAGTTCTGTAAAAAATGCCATTGGTAATTTGATAGGGATTGCATCGAATCTGTAGATTGCTTTGGGTAGTATAGTCATTTTCACAATACTGATTCTTCCAATCCAAGAACATGGTATATCTCTCCATCTGTTTATATCATCTTTAATTTCTTTCATCAGTGTGTTATAGCTTTCTGCATACAGGTCTTTTGTCTCCCTAGGTAGGTTTATCCCTAGGTATTTTATTTTATTTTTTTGCAGTGGTAAATGGGAGTGTTTCTTTAACTTCTCTTTCAGATTTTTCATCATTAGTGTATAGGAATGCAAGAGATTTCTGTGCCTTAATTTTGTATCCTGCAACTTTACCAAATTCATTGATTAGCTCTAGTAGTTTTCTGGTGGCATCTTTAGGAGTCTCTATGTGTAGTATCATGTCATCTGCAAACAGTGACAGTTTTACTTGTTTTCCAACTTGTATTCCTTTTATTTCTTTTTCTTCCCTGATTGCCATGTCTAGGACTTCCAAAACCATGTTGAATAATAGTGGTGAGAGTGGACATCCTTGTCTTGTTTCTGATCTTAGAGGAAATGCTTTCAGTTTTTCACCATTGAGAATGATGTTTGCTGTGGGTTTGTCATATATGGCCTTTATTATGTTGAGGAAGAACCTATTTATCTTATAACTGAAAGTTTGTATCCTTTGACCAACATCTCTCCATTTCTCTCACCTCCCAGGCCCTGGCAACCATTGTTCAACTCTTTCTATAAATTTTTGATGTTATTGTAAATGTGATTGTTTTCTTAATTTCTTTTTTTGGAGAGTTTATTGTTAGTGTATCAAAATGCAGTTGATTTTTGTATATTGATTTTGTATTCTGCAACATTACCGAATTCATTTATTATTTCTAACAGGTTTTTTTTTTTTTGGTGGAGTCTTTAGGACTTTCTCTATAAAAAATCATGCCATTTGAAAACAGAGGCAATTTAAGTTATTCCTTTCCAGTTTGGATAAATCTATGTAGTTGTGAAGAACCATCCACATACTATTCCAAATATATATTTTATAATCTATATATTTTAGGCAATAAATAAATAAAATAGTAAATAATGTTTCAAATAAAAATGAGGAAAGTGCCTGTTATGTGGTGAATTGTGTCCCCTCAAAATTTATATTTTGAAATCCTGAATCCTAATATGTCCAAATGTGATCTTACTTGGGGAGAGAGCCTTTAAAGAGGCAATCAAATTAAGATGAGGCCCATTAAGGCAGGTTCTTTTCAAAGATAAAGGGAAATTTGGAGATAGACATATACACAGGGAAAACACCATGTGGACACAAGATGGTGATCTACACGGTAAGGCAAGAGACCTGGAACAGAGCCTTCCCTCACAGACCTCGGAAGGAACCAACTCTGCCAACACATTGATTTCGAACGTCTAGTCACCAGAACTGTCGGTCAATAAATTTCAGTTTGCAGTACTTTGTTAGGGCAGCCCTAACAAATTAGTATTATATCTGTAATAGCAGCAACTTAAAGTCTTTAACTACTAACTGTTATTTGTGTTTCTTTTTCTGGTTAAATCTGCCGGACTTGGGGGAGAGGCAGCCGCCGTGATGTACGTGTTCCTCATGATCCGGCGCCACAAGACCACCATCTTCACGGACGCCAAGGACTCGAACACCTTGTTCGAGCTGAAGCGCATCGTCGAGGGCATCCTCAAGCGGCCACCAGACAAGCAGCGGATGTACAAGGACGACCAGCTTCTGGACCACGGAAAGACATTGGGAGAGTGTGGCTTCACCAGCCAGACAGCACGACCTCAGGCCCCAGCCACTGTGGGGCTAGACTTCAGGGCAGATGAAGCCTTTGAGACCCTTAGCACCGAGCCCTTCTCCAGCCCACCCGAGCTGCCGGATGTGATGAAGCCGCAGGACTTAGGAAGCAGCGCTAATGAACAAGCTCTGCAGTGAGAACCCTCCACCAACTGCCCCCCCCCCAATAAAAGAGATTTGGGTGTCCAAAAAAAAAAAAAAAATGCCAGATTTAACAACACATAGTAGTTGCTACTGAGTACAGTATAGAATAGCTCTGCTGTTTACAAAAATATACAAATTGTATTTTAAATGATATTTTAAAGTTGGAAAAATGTTGGAAAGCGGGAATAGCAATCAGCATTTCAGCCAAGGCCTGTTTCTGACCCTTTATTATTGTTAGAAATATAAAAAAGCAGAATGAATACTATTTTATATTGAGAAGCCCGTTCTTTCCCTGTGTGGTTGTTCAGAGTAAATATTATTGGCAAGGTCACTGGAATATTAGTTTGAGATGGTGCAAATGTTATATGAATTCTCAGCATTTTGCTTTTTCTCAAACATGTTTTTTTCCCATTTAGCTATGAATACACCCACTTCATTTTCTTTAGAAAAACACATTTTCTTCATTATGACTGAGTCATCATTTTTAAATATACTTAAACATTTAATGGTTGAAATGACATAAAGAACTATTTTAATTTATTTCTGCATTTTGGGGGAATGGGAGGATATAAAATTTAAATAATAATACACAAGGGTCTAAGGGTTATCTTGAATTTAATGCTGTTAAATTAACACCATGCAGATCAAATTTGTATTTGTCCTCAATGTTTTATCTTAATCGGAAGGTTCAATACTTCAAAGAATTTTTCAGATTTTATACCCTAATTTTTAAAACCACTGTTAATGCAGATGCTACAAAAAGCTAGATCCAAAGTTATATTTCTTCAGTGTTTGAAAAATTACATATTGTTCTCTTTTCATTATTTATAAATTGCCTAGAATAACAGTACATATAATGGAAATTGCCAACAAAATTGAAGATGCAACTCTTCTTTTAATAGACAAAAAAGGTTTTACAGAAGATGGCGGAAGAGTAAGACGCGGAGATCACCTTCCTTCCCACAGATACAGTAGAAATACATCTACATGTGGAACTGCTCCTACAGAACACCCACTGAACGCTGGCAGAAAACGTCAGACCTCCCAAAAGGCAAGAAACTCCCCCCGTACTTGGGTAGGGCAAAAGAAAAAAGAAATAACAGAGACAAAAGAATAGGGACGGCATCTGCACCAGTGGGAGGGAGCTGTGAAGGAGGAAAGATTTCCACGCACTAGGAAGCCCCTTCGTGGGCAGAGACTGCGGGTGACAGAGGGGGGAAGATTTGGAGCCACGGAGGAGAGCGCAGCCACAGGGGTGCGGAGGGCAAAGCGGAGAGATTCCCGCACTTCCCGCACGGAGGCTCGGCGCTGACCAGCACTCACCAGCCCGAGAGGCTTGTCTGCTCAGCTGCCGGGGCGGGCGGGGCTGGGAACGGAGGCTCGGGCTTTGGTCGGATCGCAGGGAGAGGACTGGGGTTGGTGGCGTGAACACAGCCTGAAGGGGTTAGTGCACCACAGCTAGCCGGGAGGGAGTCCGGGAAAAAGTCTGCAGCTGCCGAAGAGGCAAGAGACTTTTTCTTCCCTGTTTCCTGGTGCACGAGGAGAGAGGATTCAGAGCGCCGCCTAAACGAACTTCAGAGACGGGCGCGAGCCGCGGCTAACAGCGCGGATCCCACAGCAACAGGGGCGCAGAGGGAAAAACGGAGAGATTCCCGCACAGAGGCTCGGTGCCGAGCAGCGCTCACCAGCCCGAGAGGCTTGTCTGCTCCCCCGCCGGGGCGGGCGGGGCTGGGAGCTGAGGCTCGGGCTTCGGTCGGATCGCAGGGAGAGGACTGGGGTTGGCGGCGTGAACACAGCCTGAAGGGGTTAGCGCACCACAGCTGGCTGGGAGGGAGACCGGGAAAAAGTCTGCAGCTGCCGAAGAGGCAAGAGACTATTTCTTGCCTCTTTGTTTCGTGGCGCGCAAGGAGAGGGGATTCAGAGCTCCGCCTAAACGAACTCCAGAGACTGGCGCGAGCCGCGGCGATCAGCGCGGACCCCAGAGACGGGCGTGAGACGCTGGGGCTGCTGCTGCCGCCTCCAAAAATCCTGTGTGCGAGCACAGGTCACTCTCCACACCGCCCCTCCCAGGAGCCCGTGCAGCCCGCCACTGCCAGCGTCCCGTGATCCAGGGACAACTTCCCCGGGAGAACACACGGCGCGCCTCAGGCTGGTGCAACGTCATGCCGGCCTCTGCCGCCGCAGGCTCGCCCCGCCTCCTCTGTACCCCTCCCTCCCTGCGGCCTAGGTGAGCCAGAGCCCCCAAAGCAGCTGCTCCTTTAACCACGTCCTGTCTGGGAGGGGAACAGACGCCCTCAGGCGACCTACACGCAGAGGCGGGTCCAAATCCAAAGCTGATCCCCTGGAGCTGTGCGAACAGAGACGAGGAGGGGAAATCTCTCCCAGCAGCCTCAGAAGCAGTGGATTAAAACTCCACAAACAACTTGATGTGCCTGCATCTGTTGAATACCTGAATAGACAACGAATCATCCCAAATTCAGGAGGTGGACTTTGGGAGCAGGATATATTAATTTTTCCCCTTTTCCTTTTTTTTTGTGAGTGTATATGTATATGCTTCTGGGGGAGATTTTGTCTGTATAGCTTTGCTTTATAATAGCTTTACTTTACTTCACTATATTATAGCCTCTTTCTTTCTTTCTTTCTTTCTTTCTATTTTTTCTCCCTTTTACTCTGAGCCGTGTGGACGAAAGGCTCTTGGTGCTTCAGCCAGGCATCAGGGCCGTACCTCGGAGGTGGGAGAGCCAACTTCAGGACACTGGTCCACAAGAGACCTCCCAGCTCCACGTAATACCAAACGGCAAAAAACTCTCAGAGATCTCCATCTCAACATCAAGACCCAGCATCACTCAATGACCAGCAAGCTACAGTGCTGAACACCCTATGCCAAACAACTAGCAAGACAGGAACACAGCCCCATCCATTAGCAGGGAGGCTGCCTAAAATCATAATAAGGCCACAGACACCCCAAAATACACCACCAGACGTGGACGTGCCCACCAGAAAGACAAGATCCAGCCTCATCCACCAGAGCTCAGGCACTAGTTCCCTGCACCAGGAAGCCTACACAACCCACTGAACCAACCTTAGCCACTGGGGACAGATACCAAAAACAACGGGAACAACTAACCTGCAACCTGTGATAAGGAGACCCCAAACACAGTAACATAAGCAAAATGAGACGACAGAAAAACACACAGCAGATGAAGGAGCAGGGTCAAAACACACTAGACTTAACAAATGAAGAGGAAATAGGTAGTCTACCTGAAAAAGAATTCAGAATAATGATAGTAAGGATGATCCAAAATCTTGGAAATAGAATAGACAAAATGCAAGAAACATTTAACAAGGACGTAGAAGAACTAAAGAGGAACCAAGCAATGATGAAAAACACAATAAATGAAATTAAAAATACTCTAGATGGGATCAATAGCAGAATAACTGAGGCAGAAGAAAGGATAAGTGACCTGGAAGATAAAATGGTGGAAATAACTACTGCAGAGCAGGATAAAGAAAAAAGAATGAAAAGAACTGAGGACAGTCTCAGAGACCTCTGGGACAACATTAAACGCACCAACATTGGAATTATAGGGGTCCCAGAAGAAGAAGAGAAAAAGAAAGGGACTGAGAAAATATTTGAAGAGATTATAGTTGAAAACTTCCCTAATATGGGAAAGGAAATAGTTAATCAAGTCCTGGAAGCACAGAGAGTCCCATACAGGATAAACCCAAGGAGAAACACGCCAAGACACATATTAATCAAACTGACAAAAATTAAATATAAGGAAAACATATTAAAGGCAGCAAGGGAAAAA
Source organism: Balaenoptera borealis (assembly GCF_965194805.1). NCBI lineage: Eukaryota > Metazoa > Chordata > Mammalia > Artiodactyla > Balaenopteridae > Balaenoptera > Balaenoptera borealis. Next base: position 121,917,856 of record NC_138860.1, on the reverse strand, counting down.
CAACAAATAACACACAAGGGAATCCCCATAAGGATAACATCTGATCTTTCAGCAGAAACTCTGCAAGCCAGAAGGGAGTGGCAGGATATACTTAAAGTCATCAAGGAGAAAAACCTACAACCAAGATTACTCTACCCAGCAAGGATCTCATTCAGATGTGATGGAGAAATTAAAAACTTTACAGACAAGCAAAAGCTGAGAGAGTTCAGCACCACCAAACCAGCTTTACAACAAATGCTAAAGGAACTTCTCTAGGCAAGAAACACAAGAGGAGGAAAACACCTACAATAACAAACCCAAAACATTTAAGAAAATGGGAATAGGAACATACATATCGATAATTACCTTGAATGTAAATGGATTAAATGCTCCCACCAAAAGACACAGGCTGGCTGAATGGATACAAAAACAAGACCCATATATATGCTGTCTACAAGAGACCCACTTCAGACCTAGAGACACATACAGACTGAAAGTGAGGGGATGGAAAAAGATATTTCATGCAAATGGAAATCAAAAGAAAGCTGGAGTAGCAATTCTCATATCAGACAAAATAGATTTTAAAATAAAGACTATTACAAGAGACAAAGAAGGACACTACATAATGATCAAGGGATCGATCCAAGAGGAAGGTATAACAATTGTAAATATTTATGCACCCAACATAGGAGCACCTCAATACATAAGGCAAATACTAACAGCCATAAAAGGGGAAATCGACAGCAACACAATCATAGTAGGGGACTTTAACACCCCACTTTCACCAATGGACAGATCATCCAAAATGAAAATAAATAAGGAAACACAAACTTTAAATGATACATTAAACAAGATGGACTTAATTGATATTTATAGGACATTCCACCCAAAAACAACAGAATACACAGTTTTCTCAAGTGCTCATGGAACATTCTCCAGGATAGATCATATCTTGGGTCACAAATCAAGCCTTGGTAAATTTAAGAAAACTGAAATAGTATCAAGTATCTTTTCCGACCACAACGCTATGAGACTAGATATCAATTAGGGGAAAAGATCTGTAAAAAATACAAACACATGGAGGCTACACAATACACTACTTAATAACGAAGTGATCACTGAAGAAATCAAAGGGGAAATCAAAAAATACCTAGAAACAAATGACAATGGAGATACGACGACCCAAAACCTATGGGACGCAGCAAAAGCAGTGCTAAGAGGGAAGTTTATAGCAATACAAGCCTACCTCAAGAAACAGGAAACATCTCGAATAAACAACCTAACCTTGCACCTAAAGCAATTAGAGAAAGAAGAACAAAAAAACCCCAAAGCTAGCAGAAGGAAAGAAATCATAAAGATCAGGTCAGAAATAAATGAAAAAGAAATGAAGGAAACAATAGCAAAAATCAATGAAACTAAAAGCTGGTTCTTTGAGAAGATAAACAAAATTGATAAACCATTAGCCAGACTCATCAAGAGAAAAAGGGAGAAGACTCAAATCAATAGAATTAGAAATGAAAAAGGAGAAGTAACCACTGACACTGCAGAAATACAAAAGATCATGAGAGATTACTACAAGCAACTCTATGCCAATAAAATGGACAACCTGGAAGAAATGGACAGATTCTTAGAAATGCACAAACTGCCGAGACTGAACCAGGAAGAAATAGAAAATATGAACAGACCAATCACAAGCACTGAAATTGAAACTGTGATTAAAAACCTTCCAACAAACAAAAGCCCAGGACCAGACGGCTTCACAGGTGAATTCTATCAAACATTTAGAGAAGAGCTAACACCTATCCTTCTCAAACTCTTCTAAAATATAGCGGCGGGAGGAACACTCCCCAACTCATTCTACGAGGCCACCATCACCCTGATACCAAAACCAGACAAAGATGTCACAAAGAAAGAAAACTACAGGCCAATATCACTGATGAACATAGATGCAAAAATCCTCAACAAAATACTAGCAAACAGAATCCAACAGCACATTAAAAGGATCATACACCATGATCAAGTGGGGTTTATCCCAGGAATGCAAGGATTCTTCAATATACGCAAATCAATCAATGTGATACACCATATTAACAAATTGAAGGAGAAAAACCATATGATCATCTCAATAGATGCAGAGAAAGCTTTCGACAAAATTCAACACCCATTTATGATAAAAGCCCTGCAGAAAGTAGGCATAGAGGGAACTTTCCTCAACATAATAAAGGCCATATATGACAAACCCACAGCCAACATTGTCCTCAATGGTGAAAAACTGAAACCATTTGCACTAAGATCAGGAACAAGACAAGGTTGCCCACTCTCACCACTATTATTCAACATAGTTTTGGAAGTGTTAGCCACAGTAATCAGAGAAGACAAAGAAATAAAAGGAATCCAAATCGGAAAAGAAGAAGTAAAGCTGTCAGTATTTGCAGATGACATGATACTATACATAGAGAATCCTAAAGATGCCACCAGAAAACTCCTAGAGCTAATCAATGAATTTGGTAAAGTAGCAGGATACAAAATTAATGCACAGAAATCTCTTGCATTTCTATACACTAATGACGAAAAATCTGAAAGAGAAGTTAAGAAAACACTCCCGTTTACCATTGCAACAAAAAGAATAAAATATCTAGGAATAAACCTACCTAAGGAGACAAAAGACCTGTATGCAGAAAATTATAAGACACTGATGAAAGAAATTAAAGATGATACAAATAGATGGAGAGATATACCATGTTCCTGGATTGGAAGAATCAACATTGTGAAAATGACTCTACTACCCAAAGCAATCTACAGATTCAATGCAATCCCTATCAAACTACCACTGGCATTTTTCACAGAACTAGAACAAAAAATTTCACAATTTGTATGGAAACACAAAAGACCCCGAATAGCCAAAGCAATCTTGAGAACGAAAAATGGAGCTGGGGGAATCAGGCTCCCTGACTTCAGACTATATTCCAAAGCTTCAGTAATCAAGACAGTTTGGTACTGGCACAAAAACAGAAATATAGATCAATGGAACAGGATCGAAAGCCCAGAGATAAACCCACACACATATGGTCACCTTATCTTTGATAAAGGAGGCAAGCATATACAGTGGAGAAAAGACAGCCTCTTCAATAAGTGGTGCTGGGAAAATTGGACAGCTACATGTAAAAGTATGAAATTAGAACACTCCCTGACACCATGCACAAAAATAAACTCAAAATGGATTAAAGACCTAAGTGTAAGGGCAGACACTATCAAACTCTTAGAGGAAAACATAGGCAGAACACTCTATGACATACATCACAGCAAGATTCTTTTTGACCCAGCTCCCAGAGAAATGGAAATAAGAACACAAATAAACAAATGGGACCTAATGAAACTTAAAAGCTTTTGCACAGCAAAGGAAACCATAAATAAGACCAAAAGACAACCCTCAGAATAGTAGAAAATATTTGCAAATGAAGCAACTGACAAAGGATTAATCCCCAAGATTTACAAGCAGCTCATGCAGCTCAATTACAAAAAAACGAACAACCCAATCCAAAAATGGGCAGAAGACCTAAATAGACATTTCTCCAAAGAAGATATACAGATGGCCTACAGACACATGAAAGAATGCTCAACATCATTAATCATTAGAGAAATTGAAATCAAAACTACAATGAGATATCCTCTCACACCGGTCAGAATGGCCATCATCAAAAAATCTAGAAACAATAAATGCTGGAGAGGGTGTGGAGGAAAGGGAACACTCTTGCACTGTTGGTGGGAATGTAAATTGATACAGCCACTATGGAGAACAGTATGGAGGTTCCTTAAAAAACTACAAATAGAACTACCATACGACCCAGCAATCCCACTACTGGGCATATACCCTGAGAAAACCATAGGTCAAAAAGAGTCATGTACCAAAATGTTCATTGCAGCTCTATTTACAATAGCCAGGACATGGAAGCAACCTAAATGTCCATCGACAGATGAATGGATAAAGAAGATGTGGCACATATATACAATGGAATATTACTCAGCCATAAAAAGAAATGAAATGGAGGTATTTGTAATGAGGTGGATGGAGTTAGAGTCTGTCATACAGAGTGAAGTAAGTCAGAAAGAGAAAAACAAATACAGTATGCTAACACATATATACGGAATCTAAGGGAAAAAAAAAAAAGGCCATGAAGAACCTAGTGGCAAGACGGGAATAAAGACACAGACCTACTAGAGAATGGACTTGAGGATATGGGGAGGGGGTGGGGTGAGATGTGACAGGGTAAGAGAGTGTCATGGACATATATCCACTACCAAATGTAAAATAGATAGCTAGTGGGAAGCAGCCGCATAGCACAGGGAGATCAGCTCGGTGCTTTGTGACCACCTAGAGGGGTGGGATGGGGAGGGTGGGAGGGAGGGAGATGCAAGAGGGAAAAGAAATGGGAACATATTGTATATGTATAACTGATTCACTTTGTTATAAAGCAGAAGCTAACACACCATTGTAAGGCAATTATACTTCAATAAAGATGTTTAAAAAAAAAAAAAAGAAGTGATAGTGGAGAAAATTATAGACGCTTTAGTGACATCTTAAGTCGAATTAAATAAAGTAACTAAATGGTAAAAAATAAAAAAATTAAAAAAAATAAAGGTTTTACAGAATAAGTTGAATCTGAGTTCAAGTAAAAAAGACTCTGTGTGGTTGCACGTATGTATGTGTGTGTAAGTGTGTGCATACACTAAAAGAATAGCATGAGCCAAACACAAGAGCCATGGTGAGTACATTTTTGAAGATAAGTATATTTGTCTGATTAGAACATAGATTTGATGTTGATGAGACCTGAGTTTCATTAGGATATACGTGTGAGGAGAGGTTACTGCAGGGCTCAAATACCAGTAATGAAGTTGTACCTGAGGCTAACGATAATAGGGGACTTATTACAGAGAATCTAGAGTCTGACAACCTGCCTTTCTATGCTGGCTTCATGATTTCCTACCAATTGCATTGCATGCTCTTGCCCTGATTTATTGTTATAGCATGTATCACTCTACCAAACATTGTTATAAGATCCTTTGTTAAATTGTTTTATTAAAATGTTTAAATTTTTAATGGTCTATTTCCCCAAGAAAAATGCCCTGCTTCTAGGACAGAACTTTGTTTTGTCCACTGTTACTTCCTAGGTGCTAAGAACCATGCCTGGGACATTATAAAAACTCAATAAAAATTTATTGCTTGGATGGATGAATCAGTGACCTTGAGCAATTGTTTAAAGTATCTCTCAGTTTATATGGATATGGTGGTTATGATTATTATATTCATAATAATAACAATAATAGTACACACCTAGTGGTATTATGAGTATTACACATAAATACACCAAGCATATAATATATGCTAGTGTTTTGCATATAATATATGCTAGTGTTTTGCATATAATATATGCTAGTGTTTTGCATATAATATATGCTCAATAAATTTAGACATTGTTTTACTTATTGCAGAGTTTTGCATTGAAACCAACATTATAACAACATTCTAACAGGAGTCTTGTAGATTTATTTTAGGATGTTGATCATTTGTAATTTGTTCATTAAAAAGTGAAAAACTCAGGAGTATAATAGGTACATAGTCCTGATCCTCAAGAAACAAAATTGTTATTTGAAATTAGACTTAAATGTAAAAGTAATGAAGATAATGCAAGAATTGTGAGATCCAGGATATACCAAAGCATTTGGGAAAAGAAAAATACCAGTGAGAGCAAGGGCAAGATGCAAGAAAGTGTCCAGGAAAGGCTTCGTGGGAGAAGAGAGGGTTTGAATTTGTAATTGAATAGGCTTGATCTGAATCCATGAAGAAGATCTTTCAGTGGGAGAGGAGCAGCAAAGAAGAACAGAGTTCAGCTGGAGTGACTATGGGATAAAGGTGAGGGTGGTGTTGATGAAAAAAAAAAAGTTGGGCATTTGGAAGAGGACTATACTTGCATATGCAGGATAACATGTCCTTGAGGAAACATGAAGGATACTGTTTCAGCCCATTTAGGCTGCTGCAACAATATCACAGATGGGGTGCCTTATAAACAGAAATTTATTTTCCCACAATTCTGGAGTCTAGAAGTCCAAGATGAAGGTGCCAGCAGATTCAGTATCTGGTGAGGACTCTTCCTGGCTCAAAGATGGCCATCTTCTTGCTGTGTCCTCATATGGTGGGAGAGGTAAGGGAGCTCTCTGGGTCTCTTTTATAAGGACATTAATCCCATTCATGAGGGCTCCACCCTCATGACCTAATAACCTCCCAAAGACACAGCCTCCAAATATCATCACCTTGGGGATTAGGTTTCAACCTATGAATTTTGGGGGGCACAAACATTCAGTCTATAGCAGACACTGAAAGTCAGGCAGAAGAGTTTAATTTTGATGTCATAAGAAAGAAGTAGTTACTGCTGAATTGTGTGTGTGTGTGTGTGTGTGTGTAGTAAAATGTCATAACGTCACCCAGGAGGACTGGAATTAAGTAAAGAGCTCAGAATAAGGAAAGCTTTGGTGGGAGACAATATTCATATCCTTCATCCCATCCTCTATTTTCCATCCTCTTTCTTACCAGCATGACCAATATTCATGTCTTTCATCCCATCCTCTATTTTCCATCCTCTTTCTTACCAGCATGACCATTCTTGGATGTAGACCTAATTATGCACTTGGCTGCTCAAATTCTGATCATCTATCCCACCTTCAGGGTCAAGTCAAACTCCTTATCAAGTCATTCAAGATCCATAGTAAACCATGCTCAATATCTTTCCAGTCTCATCTCCTAACAACCCTTCCAAACCCAAACAAGTTACATAAACCCTCCCCTCCACCCCACAGGCACACCAAAGTTCTTGCCATTTCTTTAAATAAGTTAAGAATATTTATGGCCTGGAATAACATTTCTCTTTCTATTATGCCTCATATGACCTTCAACTTATCTTTCAAGACCCATCTCAAATGTTGCCTCTCCTTTTAAGCCTTTCTAATATTGCCCCATGCTTCTCTGGACTCCTTTTCTCCTTCCATAACAACTTAAACATCTTGAACTTGTAGTATACAACTTATTTAAATTTTATGTTTAACTCATGTTAAATCATGAGTTTCTTGAAGTTCAAGCGACATTGTATCTGCCTGCCAGGGTAGTGGCATATTCTAAGAAATTAATAAATGGTTGATGCTTAATATGTAAAATGTCATGACAAGTGGAAGGCAAATGTATACAAAGCACTAGAAACACTTATATTTTAAACATGAAAAAAATAATGTTGCTACATAGAGCAATAGGGTCATTAGTAAGTGGAGACTAGGTGTGGACTCTAAAGGAATGAACATGAAGGAAAATAAATATCTGATTAGAACTTGGGCTTTGTGACATGAGAGGAGCAGTGAAATCACTGGATCAGGAAACAGTGATCAAGAGAGTAATCTGAGAGGTGGGAGGAGAATAAGAACGACGTGGCACAGAGGACCTGGAGCAGAATGCATTCAAGAAGATAATGAACAACACTATCAAATGCCTGTGAGACACGGAGGGAGTTGAGTCTGAGAAATAATCAGAAGGGAGTAATTGCTAATTTTAGAGTGAGAGATTTAAGCAGTGTGATTGGAATAGAGGATGTGGAATTCAGATAACAAAGAAAGTTGTTGAGCAGGAATTACAGTTTTCATAAGTGGGTTTCAGTCATGTCCACAGCTTCAAAAATGGGAAAAAGAATGTTGTTAAGTGTGAGTATACTATCTGCAAGTATACTTTTTTGTTTGTTTGTTTTTTGATGCTACTGCATTCTAAAGGCTGAGTTTGTAACTTCAAGTTCAGTTATGGGAAAAATAGAGCATATTTGGAGTTGGGAACTCCCCAAATGAGATTTTCATTCTCTCATCTGTCACTTGTGAATATTTCAGAGTTAAGAATTCCCTTTATAAACTTTGCTTTTCTTGTAGGTAATTCTACCCTTGGACACATTTTCCTTTGCATAATCTCTAAAAGAGTTAGACTTTGTAGGTGAGTTCTGCAGAAGTACTGAGAGCAGCATTTCCCAAAATACTAGTGCCATAGGCTGTTAACAGTTATTAAAGGAAACAAAGTTATCCTAGACAAATGTATTTTTGAAATGTGAGTTGAAACAAACTCAGACAGGGTTTTATACTGCAGCACTCCTCAAAACATCTACTATATCTGCTGTGACTATTGAATAAATATATATCATTGCAGTTGTTTCTCAAACATTTTTGACCAAGAAATCATTTTGTCAGACACTCGCTTTGGGGCGTACTGCCCTAGACATATTTTATCTAATATTTTCCATTTCCTTTTTCCTCAAACTAAATGTTGCATTGTATTCATATGTTGTACAATGTACTATAAAAATAACTCAGTAATAATAATATTTATACATAAATCCACTGTCTTTCTTCCTTCCCTCTCCCTCCCTTTCCCTTCCTTCCCTGATATGTTCCCTATAAAAAGGAAATTGTTTCAGTGTACTTTCTAGTTTTTATTTAAATTAATGAATTTTTACTAGTGAATTAGATTTCAATTAATAACTATATATGGAAAAAAATATAAACAATCACTGCTGGGAAACGCCATTCACAAAATCTGTGGGACTGAGATATCTAAATTCCTTCATTTCCAGTTTGTAAGTTCTAGAATTTTAGGGTCCTAAATTTCTTTGAAAACATCTGAGGGTTTGAGGTGCTGGCATGCATCAAATTCTTCAGTAAAACAAGGATATTGAATATGCTTTTAACTTTAACACTTAGCATTGCTATGATTGTCTCGCAGCTCTTTAATCAGATATTGACTGCAGTAGATCTCATCATGTGGATTCATGAGGAGGGCATATGTCCTTAGCAAAGACATGTAGGATGACTCTGCATTACATCACCACCACCCACCTTCATTTATGTTCTGGAAAAAGACAACCTCTACCAAATGTTTCCAATTTTTATTCTGCTTTAGTCTCATACAGATACTTCTCAGGAATGTTCTTATCTCATCCACCATGACTTTTTTGTTTCTCTACTTTGTTCGTCTGCCCTTCACTGAAGTTGTACAATCAATCCCTCCTACTCCAAGTCAGCTCTGGTTATATGATCCCCTCAGTAATACCTTTCACCCCTTCTCCTGCTTTTGTGGCAGTTTCCTTGGTGCCCAGAGGCTGTCACCTTGTTTCATACTGAACTCACTTATGTTTCCTCTGTTTTTGATTTACAGCTTTTACCTACCTCTCAGTGCTTTTTCTGGGTTATGTTTGGCCTCCCTACATTTTTTAAGCCACTACAAAGGAACATTGGCATTGTCTATTTAAATTATTCAGATTGTTTTTTATAAAGACAATCTTTTGTGAAACTTACCTTTCCAAATTCCAAGGTAAATTGACCACTTGGAATTCTGCATTCCTGTGGTCTGAAATTCTTATGCTAGCTCAGCAGAAGAATATTGGAATGCTGGGGCAGAAACTGTGATAGTCTTCTCTGTGTTGTGATAAAACTTTAATCATTCCTCTTGGGACACCTTTTCCCAGAAGCCCTTCCCTAAAAAAGCCCTGTGCCCCACCCCTGCTCCTATTGTCTCCCCCAAAACAAAAAGAAAGGCCACCCCCTTCCATAAGTGGGCACCTACTTCAGATAGAGCTATTTAGGCTGAAGTCACAGGAGGTCTGAAAATACCTATTTCACAAGCATAAAACACTCTTAGTGATTGAAATAGAAAACTCAGCTTTAAGTGTTTCATTAAAACCACTGCAAATACTATGCATAACAATTTACACAGAACTCATGAAGCTGCTTGTTTAATAAATGAGGTTCATCTATAGTAAATGGCTTGGTGCAACCAAAGTGGCTCTAATCAAATTGGGGACAGATGAGTTCTGTATATGTAGCTTATTTAATTAATTTACTACTGTTTAGGGTTCACAGTCAATGACCAATTGATATTATTTGTGACAACACTAAATAAAATAAGTAAAGGAAAATAAGTTGCATGATGTATTGCAGAGATAAATCACATCCAGCATGTGGGGAGATGAAACCCTCCAGCAGAAGCATTTAGCACACCTCATTTGATTCCCATTCGTCAGCCTCAGTGCCAGTGGCTCAAAAAGAATGCAGAGGTAAATGATCACCAAAATATGATTTAAGGAGTTGGAAAACAGTCCTACCCAAATAAATCAAGGTTCCACTCCATTTCAGGCATTGGTTTATTCATAATACAATCAAACCCACCATTGTAAACAAACCCCCATGAAACACGTACCTGCCCCAGGAGATAGTCATGAAACTGTGTGCGCACAGAGAGTGAAAGAGGTTTAAAAACAACAGCATCTATTGGGTGGATTGAAAAAGGAAACAGGCAGCACGTTTCTTGCTGGTTTAAGCAATAATATTGTTGCCTTCTGCTCACATTGTTAGGGCAGGAGAAGCTACATCAACTTTCAGAATATGTAGATTTAAAATGTTTAACCAGACTGTGTTTATATACATAGCTTTCTCAAAACTCCTGTGAAGTCTCCCTGGAAGGTCCATTCTCTATAAGATTTTAAGACTTGAGCGAGGGCTGACATAAAAGGGGAAAGAGAGGGATAATTAAGGGATAAGTGAATCTATTAAATGGGTCTCCTCTAAAACGATTTAATGAAGTTTTATTCTAAGCTGAATAGATTGTAACTACCATCTTGTTACTGGAGAACTTTTCATCTATAGAAACTGAAGATAATAAAGGACAAAAATGAAGAGTTGCCCTCACAAACATATATCTCTTTAGAAAATATAGGTGGTTGTATGACATAAACATAATTCTATGTTGATTTTTAAATTAATAATAGGCTTAAAGTAAGGAAGGTAATAATTGAAAACAAATAAACAAAAAGAAAGTCTTAAGATGGTAAGATTTTAGAATGAGGACACTTACAGATCATTTAGAAGTCCATTTACCAAATTTCAAAAAGGAGATCCCAAGTGGTAAAATGAATGATTTAACCAAGGTCCCACCACAGAATAATAACAGAGCCAGTCTCCAACCTTGGGTTTCTGGCTCTACATTAAATAAATGCTGTTAGATCTACCCAGATCAAGGACTGATCACAGAAGGACTTCAATTTCTTAGAAAGTGGTAAGCAGGCACATATTGAAATCTTTATATCCCACAGACTTATTGTGATGTACAATTAAAATACATGGAAATGTTCTACCTTCTTACATATCCTTTGAGTGTGCATTCATGTGTGTGTATCACAGACTTTTTATTTTTGGTTTTCTGTCTTTCTTATAAACCTATTACCATGTTTTATTTACTTTTATTGTTTTCAAGCAATTTTCCCAGGAAGCATTTAGTGTGGCTTCCAACCTGGAAGTAGCCTCTCGCTAAGATTATTTTAAGCATTGTTGCACTTTAAATGGCTTTTGTTTCCCTCTTTCCTAATTATCTTCTGAGAAAGAGACACTAAACTGATTGGTTGTCTACTTGGTGCCTAGTCCCCAAAGGTTATTCATGGACTGTGTTTCCTCTAATATGCTGCAAAGCAACTGCCTTGAGAAGCACTGAAAGCCAAGTACAGAGTGTCTATATATATACATATATATGTGTGTGTATATCTATATCTATATCTGTATCTATATATCTATATACACATCTTTCTTGAAAGATAATGTGCTTTTTCAGTATTTGTACTACAGATACTGCTTATACTATTGAAAGTTAATATTTTATCCCTAGTTGCATAGGTATTACAAATTACTGAACCCACAAAATCATGCTGCCTGAAGTTAGGATTATACATCATTGAGGTTTGAATAGGTGTTTGCCTAAGAGCAGCATTCTCCGTAGAAAATAAGTTTTCAGAAGGAAAGCAGAAACAGTTGGGTTTTCATTCTATTTTCATTGAAATTGTTCTTCTTTTTGTTAATGATTGAATAAATCAGAATTTCAGTGGTGTATTCTCAATATTTTCTCCTATTTATTCCATCTGTTGTGGGAAAGCACCGGCATCTTGAGAAATGACCCACTTTATAGTCAAAAAGTATAGTCTGCAAATTTAAGCTGTTTATTGTGGGATAAAAATAACCATAAAACAAACAAGCTCTCCTTGAATATTTGTGCCCCTGGCTGGAAAGCTCTTCCATACCCTTGAAGGGTTTTGGCTATAAACCACCCTGAAAAACAATTTCTCACAGTCCTAGCTCACATGTAGGAAGCTGTTTCTCTCATTCTGATTAGCTTGACTTCAGGTTTGCCTGGGGATTAAATAAACCAGCTCACTTCCAAAACCCCTTTCAGGGAAAAAGGTCTCTCTTGCCTTTTGTAGCTTTCAGTACTAGCCCTTGACACCCAGGCGGGGGGTTTTACTTGGCCTGAACTGAACACAGAAATAAAACCCCAAAGAACATGAAGGCTTCTTGTGGCACTGCTGGGAAATAAGATTCTGGACCATTCCTCTTGGTTCACGTTTTCCCTACCTGTTACAAGCCATTTATTTTTATAACACCTTTAATGAAGTGACCTATAGCATGGGCATTATCTGGGCTGTGGTGAACTAAGGAAAGAAAAAGGAAGTTGGAATTATAGTGGTTTAAGTAACTATCAAGTAAATAAGAGGAATAGGAGAAACACGTTTTCACAAGGAAAGATAAGATATTAAAAAAATTATTTTAAGCAAAATAATATAACACACGACAGGAAGAAAATCTAATTGAGCACTCTTTTCAACCAAAGTTGACTCAACAAAAATGCATTCAATCCCAGCCACCTGCAAGCTTCACTTCTATCTTTGTCTATTCGGTGTCTAAATGTTACCTCTGCTATAAATATCTTTGCTTCAAAGTTTACATTTTTGTAACTTTATAAATACCATTGACCTAGGTTAAATATTTTCCCCAAATTTACAATCATTAAACAAGTTAGTATTTTGAATGACGGAGAGGCTGGCATGACACATTTTTTTTCTTATATTTATCTGATACTAAAGCTTGAGGGCAATTTCTAAGTTTTCCTTCCAAACATGCTTGTAGGTTATTTCCTTGTTGGCAAGGGAATGGAATTTACCATCACTTGGGAAAATTCTGAAGTCAAGCTGTGAAATTGAACAAAATTTTCATCAGCAAAAAGTTAAATTTGAAAAACATGTGTTTCCCCTTTGGTAACAGGAGGATGTGAGGTAGAGAGGAAGCAGAATTGGAGAGTTTAAGCCTTCATTATTCTTTCCTGTGGAGCTCTTCGGTAGCAGGCAAAGAAAGGAGAGGAATGCCAGCTGCAATGCCCAAAGCAAAATCTTTATGAGAGTGAGTGATAGAACTCGGAGAAGCAAAACAGGTGTCCACCTCCTTGATGTTAACACACAGCATTTGTATACACAACCGAAAAGGAAAGACAAGCCAAGAAAGGACAGCTCACTGGGGAAAATGGGAAAAAGGAGAGAGTAAAGAATCTTAAGAGGCTGCTGAGCCTCCTGATTGTGTTCATACAGGCTTGCAGAACAACATGTCCAAGATCACATTTTTCATAAAGGATATGGCATAATTGGCTATTTCCTTAGGTCATGTAAGCCCAGCCCAAAGGATGCATTTTTGTTGATAACAGTAGCTTAAGCTTTTATAGCACTTTATGTCATCTTGTTTGATCTTATCTGAGCCACACAACAAGTCTGTAAGATAGGTTACAATTACTGAAGAAGAACTTAATGCTCAGAGAGGTTAAATCATTTCCTCACGAGCCAGGATCACTATAATTTTTTGTACCACTGAACCAAGCAAATTTAGACTAAAAAGTAAAATGCCACAGCACCATCATTCTTAGGAAACATAAATAAGAGTTACCTAGCTTGCAATGAAGGACACATCTTTTGTAAGAATTGATATTATGAACTTTAATATATAGAAAAACTTAAGATGTGTGCTCTTTCTTGCACTCATGCCCTTAAGTGTCGGTCCAGTGGTCCTTGTTATGTAAATGTACAGTAACTTTCATGTCCCACTGCTCAAACCTATTATTCATGACTATCCTTTCACTCTTGGGTGCCGACGTTACACTGTAGATCTTAAATTCTCTTGTGAGAGAGAAAATCAACAACACCATAATCATTACCGTAAAAAACACTTAGTGAGGCCCAATCTCAACACCTGCTGTTGTTCTGCAGAGTGGGTCACCAGACGTGGTTCTTGCCCACTGGGATCTTAAAGACAAAAGAAGGCCACCTAAAGGACATACAGACAACTAAACAAGCAATGAGACTTGTACACAGGCACATATGTGCTAGTTCCTATTTGCATATGGAAATGTCGACTTGTAGATTCAAGTTAATGATGTTTCGCTTTTGTCAATCCATTATGAGTTGTCAGTTATTGAAATCTGGCCCCAAGTGGTGTCTCAGGGCAGCGACTTTCCTGATCCTGCTGTTCTGTTGTGTAGGTTAAGATCTCAAGGGCTCCTACGGAGCTTCAGGGAATTATTCGCTTGTAAAGATTGCGCATTCAGGGTCACTGATGTTTCAAGAAACAGCTCAGCCAAACATCAGTTTTTGTCTTAAATTTTTTAAAAATTAGTTTAACAACTGGTACACCAAATCATCTGCTGGCCTCTTCTTGTAAGTTAGAGTTGCAAGAAACTTTGTGAATTGAAAAAGAAGCTTAAACCAATTTCTATTCTGAACTCTGATAGAAGAATTCAGACAACATATAGCACGCTTATTTTTCAGTTTTTAGTACTATGAAAACTTATTCCTACCTTAAGAATCCTCAAGTCATATTAAAAATGTGTCATGCTTCATAGCATCATTTGAGGCATGAAAATAGGTAGAAGTAAGAAAACAGGGAGATTGTCAATTTTTACCTTGTTCAAGAGCTAATAATTTTTTTTTTTTGATGTGGTACCTTTTCAAGACAATGAGCTAGGTGGTACACATACATAATCTCATTTAATATTCAGCATTGTTGGATGTGATAGTGACTATTTGACCTCCCCTCCCCACCAGACTAATGAGGAAACTCTAAATAAGTTGACAAATGCCATACAATGAATACGAATCTGAGACAGTGTTCAAACTACAATTTATCTCATTCCAAAGCCTATATATTTATCTCTACCTAATCTGTCCACTCTTTATAGTAATTCTAAAAGTATGCATCTTAAAAGATTTCTTAAGATTATCTTGTTTTCAAGTTCCTTCCCTCAAAAAAGGTGCACCTCCTTGAGGGCACTGGGTATTGAGTACCATAAGGGCAGAGTGCGCTAGGCAGTTAGACATCCCACCCTGGCCACTTCACATTCTCTCAGCCTCATCTTTTCCTCCAGTGTCTGCTGCACCATTCAGTTGCACGTAGGTTCTGACCAGACTCACGCAGGGGAACCTACAATGTTTTATTTAGACCCCATGAGACTTGCCTGACGCAGCAGCATGATTGTTCCCTTGTGCCAGTCATACGCACGCAACTGGGTGGTGTAGGGAAGTTCCTGCCCATGAAGTCACACTTAACAACTGGAGAAAAGGAGCCAATGAATAAAATCACCTCCCGTTCCAAGGGAACAATTTTGAGACATATTTTATTGGTCCCTTAGAAAACCTGGCAGGATGGAACACCATTTACCCATGGTGGTGACCTAACCATTCATCTTTGCTCTTTGTTCTTCCTTGTTTCACTCCACTGTTTCTCAGCTCATGATCCTCGAGAGTATGTCCTCAATAAATAATCTTCATGTGAGCTCTTTCTTAAGTCTTTCATTCAGTGTACTTCAAGCTAAAACACAGGTATTGTGCATTATTTATTATTATTTGCTCCTCTCCTAATAATATGCCTGACAGAGCATATATACAGTGATGATAGAACTTTTTTTTACATTTTCTATTAAGAGCTTAGGTTAAAGGGAGTTAAGAAATTGTTATTTTTTTCATATTTGAGAAGCTATAATGATGCTTAGTTGTTGCCATGGATGTGTTGCCTTGGAGGCTGGCGAAATAAGACAAGGCTGAATCCATTATGGACATTTCTAGGGTGTTAAGTGGGCACACACATCCAGAAAAAGTAACTTCTAATTCCCTTGATGCTAAGACCAATGTACCCAGCACTACTGTTTTCTAATTGTAAAAGCCATATTCCTATTACTAAAATTTGTAATACAGTTTCTATTACTCATTCTTTTATGCCCTACCTCAAAATGAGCTCTATAGTAAATTCCTTGCTTTTTCTGATATGGATAATTATTTTTGAGTAACTGGATAGCTCATATTCTAAATTAAAATAAGCCCAGCTTATTGGTCCATATCCAATTTGTTATCAGACAGATATCAGTCTTTAAAAATAGAATTATAATTAGGATTAATTAAAATAATTTAAGAAGATCTTGTAAGGCAAGCCACACACAGAAGAGCACTTGAAACTGAACCCTTTCTCCCTGTTACTTCCTGATCAATGTTTCAATGCCTGGGGGCTTTCTGGCAATAACTGTTCTGGTGTGAAGGATTACAACTGGGCTCCCTTCAAGAGCAATAAATCCACTTAAAAATATGTAAATGTGTTTCACTTACCATTGACCTGGAGGTGAAAATTTCTGTATCAAATTACTAACAGCCTGAGATACCCATTCTCCTATTCTGATACCAATTAAAACGAGCTGAGAAAGGAGCTATGTAAGATTTGTATTATAGTGAAAATGTAAGGAAGATTTACTAAGTGTACTTGCCACACAAAGCTGTAACTGCAGGAAAACAAGAAGAGACATTGATGTTCCTTCTAAATAGTACATGTTTTAAACAAATAGTTTTACATAAAAAATAAATAAATAAATAGTACATGTTTTTCTGAATTTATCCCCCCCCTTTTTTTTTCATTTTCATCACCGTAATCTAAGAATTTATTACCCTTTTTAAAAATTTTCATCCCTGTAATCTAAGAACTTATTACCTTAAATTTATCTTTTGTAAAGGTCTTTTAATTATATTTCCTGAGACTAGGAGTTTCCTTCAAGTGTCTTTACACTCCTAGAGTAACGACCCTAAATTTTGTGTAGCACACAGCACTCCTATGTCTCCAAATTAGCAGTGGTTGACCCTTACCCAGAGTAGAAAATTCAAACTTTTTAATCCAAGAATTCTGGTTACCTTGCTAAATGTCCATCCCATAGCTAATATGACTGCTAGGAGAGGCAAATAAAAATCCTTTACTAACAATAAAATGCCTTCTAAGTTTATTGTATCATAATGGTCAATCACATTTCCATTTATTTTCCTGGTCTATAGAAACTCTGTAAGGTCAGGAAACATCTTTTTCACTCTTTTTTTTTCATAGATACTGGATACCCAAACATCCTCTTATTATTTGAATGGGTAATTGTATCTCAGGGTGTTGCTTACATGCTGTCCCACACACCTCACCTTTCATATACAATGATTTTAATGAACAAATCCACACATTTCAGATACGGTTATATTGAAAATCTACAGTAACCAGGGTAATATGGACAAATTAAGGATCGAATCCCGTCTCTGACTCAAGGCCCCTCCCACCCCCCCACCCCGGGAGAGATGCAGGATGACACTTGCCCAGCAATTCTTGGCAGCCCTGCTGACCTCTACTAACCTTATATATTTGGAAAAGTTCCTTAACCTCCCCACTTATGAATAGGGGACAGCATGCTGCTTTATGATTGTTGAGGATAAAATCACATTTTATTCCTTCCCAACACTGTTTGCAATTATGAATTTGGTGAGTATCTGACCGCCCCACTAGAATATATATCCTTCATGAATGTAGGGAGTACGTCTATTTTTGCTGATTACAACAGTACTCTTTTCTTTTGTCAGTTTGTATTGTTATGTGCCAGCTCTCAAAACAAGTATTTGGTAAGGAATGAATAAATGAATGTATAAATTAAGTCATACAAAGTACCTGGCACATAACGGGGACTAAATAAATGTTCGTGCCTTCTCTTATCCCCTTTTATTGTTTATTGAAGATGAAAGTGTCTAGGTAGATATCAACAGCATTGAAAATGTTTACAACATTTTTAACCTATGTATATGCTTCTTTAGTGTTCTAGGAAAATAGGAATATAAGATTAAATGTACTGGGTTTTCAAAGCATTGCCTTTGGAATTGATTTGAGATTTTTTTTAACATATTTATTGGAGTATAATTGCTTTACGATGGTGTGTTAGTTTCTGCTTTATAACAAAGTGAAACAGCTATACACATACATATATCCCCATATCTCCTCCCTCTTGTGTCTCCCTCCCATTCTCCCTATCCCACCCCTCTAGGTGGTCGCAAAGCACCGATCTGATCTCCCTGTGCTACGCAGCTGCTTCCCACTAGCTATCTATTTTACATTTGATAGTGTATATATGTCCATGCACTCTATCACTTTGTCCCAGCTTCCCCTTCCCCCTGCCCGTGTCCTCAAGTCCATTCTCTACATCTGTGTCTTTATTCCTGTCCTGCCCCTAGGTTTGTCAGAACCTTTTTTTTTTTTTTTTTTTATATTCCATATATACGTGTTAGCATATGGTATTTGTTTTTCTCTTTCTGACTTACTTCACTCTGTATGACAGACTCTAGGCCCATCCACCTCACTACAAATAACTCAATTTTGTTTCTTTTTATGGCTGAGTAATAGTCCATTGTATATATGTGCCACATCTTTAACCATTCATCTGTCAGTGGACACATAGGTTGCTTCCATGTCCTGGTTATTGTAAATAGTGCTGCAATGAATATTGTGGTACATGACTCTTTTTTGAATTATGGTTTTCTCAGGGTATATGCCCAGTAGTGGGATTGCTGGGTCGTATGGTAGTTCTATTTTTAGTTTTTTAGGGAATCTCTATACAGTTCTCCATAGAGGATGTATCAATTTACATTCCCACCAACAGTGCAAGAGGGTTCCCTTTTCTCCACACCCTCTCCAGCATTTACTGTTTGTAGATTTTTTGATGATGGCCTTTCTGACTGGTGTGAGGTGATACCTCATTGTAGGTTTTGATTTGCATTTCTCTAATGATTAGTGATGTTGAGCATCCTTTCATATGCTTGTTGGGAATCTGTATATCTTCTTTGGAGAAATGTCTATTTAGGTCTTCTACCCATTTTTTGATTGGATTGTTTGTCTTTTTGATATTGAGCTGCATGAGCTGCTTGTAAATTTTGGAGATTAATCCTATGTCAGTTGCTTCATTTGCAAATATTTTCTCCCATTCTGAGGGTTGTCTTTTCACCTTGCTTATGGTTTCTTTTGCTGTACAAGTCTTTTAAGTTCCATTAGGTCCCATTTTTTTATTTTTGTTTTTATTTCCACTACTCTAGGAGGTGGGTCAAAAAGGATCTTGATGTGATTTATGTCATAGACTGTTCTGCCTATGTTTTCCTCAAAGACTTTTATAGTGTCTGGCCTTACATTTAGGTCTTTAATCCATTTTGAGTTTATTTTTGTGTATGGTGTTAGGGAGTGTTCTAATTTCATTCTTTTACATGTAGCTGTCCAGTTTTCCTAGCACTACTTATTGAAGAGGCTGTCTTTTCTCCATTGTATTTTCTTGCCTCCTTTATCAAAGATAAGGTGACTATATGTGTGTGGGTTTATCTCTGGGCTTTCTATTCTGTTCCATTGATTTATATTTCTGTTTTTGTGCCAGTACCATACTGTGTTGATTATTGTAACTTTGTAGTATAGTCTGAAGTACAGGAAGCTGATTCCTCCAGCTCCGTTTTTCTTTCTCAAGATTGCTGTGGCTACTTGGGGTCTTTTGTGTTTCCATACAACTTGTGAAATTTTTTGCTCTAGTTCTGTGAAAAATGCCATTGGTAGTTTTATAGGGATTGCATTGAATCTGTAGATTTTGTTGGTTAATATAATCATTTTCACAATGTTGATTCTTCCAATCCAAGAACATAGTATATCTCTCTATCTGTTTTTATTGTCTTTAATTTCTTTCATCGGTGTCTTATAGTTTTCTGCATACAGGTCTTTTGTCTCCTTAGGTAGGTTTATTCCTAGTTATTTTATTCTTTTTGTTGCAGTGGTAAATGGGAGTGTTTCCTTACTTTTTCTTTCAGATTTTTCATCATTAGTGTATAGGAATGCAAGACATTTCTGTGCATTAAATTTGTATCCTGCTCCTTTACCAATTTCATTGATTAGCTCTAGTAGTTTTCTGGTAACATCTTTAGGATTCTCTACGTATAGTATCATGTCATCTGAAAACAGTGACTCCTTTACTTCTTCTTTTCTGATTTGGATTCCTTTTATTTCTTTTTCTTCTCTGATTGTCATGGCTAAAACTTACAAATCTATGTTGAATAATAGTGGTGAGAGTGGACAACCTTGTCTTGTTCCTGATCTTAGAGGAAATGGTTTCAGTTTTTCACCTTTGAGAACAATGTTGGCTGTGAGTTTGTCATATATGGCCTATATTATGTTGAGGTAAGTTCCTGCTATGCCTACTTTTAGGAGGGTTTTTATCATAAATCGGTGTTGAATTTTGTCAAAAGCTTTTGCTTTTGCTGCATCCCATAGGTTTTGGATAATTGTATTTTCATTGTCATTTGTTTCTAGGTATTTTTTGATTTCTCCTTTGATTTCTTCAGTGATCTTTTGGTTATTTAGTAGTGTATTGTTTAGCCTCCATGTTCTTGTATTTTTTTAAAGATTTTTTCCTGTATTTGAAATCTGATCTCATAGCATTGTGGTCGGAAAAGATACATGATACATTTTCAATTTTCTTAAATTTACCAAGGCTTGATTTGTGACCCAAGATATGATCTATCCTGGAGAATGTTCCGTGAGCACTTGAGAAGAAAGTTTATTCTGTTGTTTTTGAGTGGAATGTCCTATAAATATCAATTAAGTCCATCTTGTTTAATGTATCATTTAAAGCTTGAGTTTCCTTATTTATTTTCATTTTGGATGATCTGTCCATTGGTGAAAGTGGGGTCATAATGTCCTCACTGTTGTTGTGTTACTGTTGATTTCCCCTTTTATGGCTGTTAGTATTTGCCTTATGTATTGAGGTGCTCCTATGTTGAGTGCATAAGTATTTACAATTGTTATATCTTCTTCTTGGATTGATCCCTTCATCACGATGTAGTGTCCTTCTTTGTCTCTTGTAATAGTGTTTATTTTAAAGTCTATTTTGTCTGATATGAGAATTGCTACTCCAGCTTTCTTTTGATTTCCATTTGCATGGAATATCTTTTTCTCTTCCTTCACTTTCAGTCCATATGTGTCCCTAGGTCTGAAGTGGGTCTCTTGTAGATAGCATATGTATTGGTCTTGTTTTTGTATCCATTCAGCCAGTCTGTGTCCTTTGGTTGGAGCATTTAATCCATTTATATTTAAGGTAATTATCGATATGTATGTTCCTATTACCATTTTCTTAATTGTTTTGAGTTTGTTATTGCAGGTCTTTTCCTTCTCTTGTGCTTCCTGCCTAAAAAAGCTCCTTTAGCATTTGTTGTAAAGCTGGTTTGGTGGTGCTGAATTCTCTTAGCCTTTGTTTGTCTGTAATGCTTGTAATTTCTCCATCGAATTTGAATGAGATCCTTCCTGGGTAGAGTAATCTTGGTTATAGGTTTTTCCCTTTCATCACTTTAAATATGTCCTGCTACTCCCTTCTGGCTTGCAGAATTTCTGCTGAAAGATCAGCTGTTAACTTTATGGGGATTCTCTTGTATGTTGTTTTTTTATCCCTTGTTGCTTTTAATATTTTTCCTTTGTATTTAATTTTTTATAATTTGATTAATATGTGTCTTGCTGGGATTCTCCTTGGACTTATCCTGTATGGGACTCTCTGTGCTTCCTGGACTTGATTAACTATTTCCTTTCCCATATTAGGGAAGTTTTCAACTATAAGTTCTTCAAATATTTTCTCATTCCCTTTCTTTTTCCTTTCTTCTTCTGGGACCCCCATAATTCGAATGTTGGTGTGTTTAATGTCCCAGAGGTTTCTGAGACTGTCCTCAATTATTTTCATTCTTTTTTCTTTATTCTGCTCTGCAGTAGTTATTTCCACTCTTTTATCTTCCATGTCACTTCTCCGGTCTTCTACCTCAGTTATTCTTCTATTGATTTGGTCTAGAGATTTTTAATTTCATTTATTGTGTTATTCATAATTTTTTGTTTGCTCTTTAGTTCTTCTAGGTCCTTGGTGAACGTTTGTTGTATTTTCTCCATTCTATTTCCAAGATTTTGAATCATCTTTATTATTATTACTCTGAATTCTTTTACAGGTAGACTGCCTATTTCCTCTTCATTTGTTAGGTCTGGTGGGTTTTTATCTTGCTCCTTCATCTGCTGTGTGTTTCTCTGTCTTCTCATTTTGCTTAACTTACTGTGTTTGGGGTCTCCTTTTCACAGACTGCCAGTTCGTAGTTCCCATTGTTTTTGGTGTCTGCCCCCAGTGGGTAAGGTTGGTTCAGTGGGTTGTGTAGGCTTCCTGGTGGAGGGGACTGGTGCCTGTGTTCTGGTGGATGAGGCTGGATCTTGTCTTTCTGGTGGGAAGTAGTGTGTTTTAGGGTGTCTGTGACCTTATTACGATTTTAGACAGCATCTCTGATAATGGGTGGGGTTGTGTTCCTGTCTTGCTAGTTGTTTGGCATAGGGTGTCCAGCACTGTAGCTTTCTGGTTGTTGAGTGGAGCTGGGCCTTAGTGTTGAAATGGAGTTCTCTGGGAGAGCTTTTGCTGTTTGATATTATGTGGAATTGGGAGGTCTCTCGTGGACCAAAGTCCTGCACTAGGCTCTCCTACCTCAGAGGCACAGGCCTGACACCCGGCCAGAGCATGAAGACCTGTCAGTCACACAGCTCAGAACAAAAAGGAGAAAGGAAGAAAGAAAGAGAGAAAGAAAGAGAGAAAGAAAGAAAGAAAGAAAAATAAATAAAATAAAGTTATTAAAATTAAAAATAATTATTAAAAATAAAAAATAAAAAAGTAATAAAAAAAGAAAAAAAAGAAAAGAAAGAAAGAAGAGAGCAACCAAACCAAAAAACAAATCCACCAATGATAAGAAGCCCTAAAAACTATATTAAAAAAGGAAAAAAAAAAGAGAAACGGGCATACAGGACCCTAGGACAAATGGTAAAAGTAAAGCTATACAGACAAAATCACACAAAGAAGCATACACCTACACGCTCACAAAAAGAGAAAAAGGAAAGAAAATTATTTATCTAAATATAAAAAAAGAAAAGGAAGAGAGCAACCAATTCAATAAACAAGTTTACCAATGATAATAAGCTCTAAATACTAAACTAAGACAAACATAAGACCAGAAACAAATTAGATGCAGAAGCAAACCCCAAGTCTACAGTTGCTCTCAAAGTCCACCACCTCAATTTTGGGATGATTTGCTGTCTATTCAGATATTCCAGAGATGCTGGGTACATCAAGTTGATTGTGGACATTTAATCTGCTGCTCCTGAGGCTGCTGGGAGAAATTTCCCTTTCTCTTCTTTGTTCGCATAGCTCCTGGAGTTCAGCTTTGGATTTGGCCCCACCTCTGCATGTAGGTCACCTGAGGGCATCTGTTCTTAGCCCAGACAGGTCGGGGTTAAAGCAGCAGCTGATTAGAGGGCTCTGGCTCACTCAGGCCAGGGGGATGGAGGGGGGTACGGATGCGGGGTGAACCTGTGGTGGCAGAGGCCAGCGTGACGTTACAACAGCCTGAGGCGTGCTGTGTGTTCTCCCTCTCCCGGAGAAGTTGTCCCTGGATCATGGAACCCTGGCAGTGGCGGGCTGCACAGGCTCCCGGGAGGGGAAGTGTAGATAGTGACCTGTGCTTGTACACAGGCGTCTTGGTAGCTGCAGCAGCAGCCTTATTGTTTCATGCTGTTCTCTGATGTCTGCACTGATAACGGCGGCTCACGCCAGTCTCTAGAGCTTGTTTAGGTGATGCTCTGAATCCCCTCTCCTCGTACACACCGAAACAACGGTCTCTTGCCTCTTAGGCAGCTCCAGACTTTTTCCCGGACTCCCTCCCCGCTAGCTGTGACCCACTAGTCCCCTTCAGGCTGTGTTCACGCAGCCAACCCCAGTCCTCTTCCTGGGATCTGAACTCCAAAGCCCAAGCCTCAGCTCCCAGCCCCCACCCGCCCCGGTGGGTGAACAGACAAGCCTCTCAGGCTGATGAGTGCTGGTTGGAACCGATCCTCTGTGCAGGAATATCTCCGCTTTGCCCTCTGCACCCCTGTTGCTGCGCTCTCTTCCGTGGCTCCGAAGCTTCCCCCCACCCACCCCCTGTCCCACCAGTGATGGGGCTTCCTAGTGTGTGGAAACTTTTCCTCCTTCACAGCTCCCTCCCAGAAGTGCAGGTCCTATCTCTATTCTTTTGTCTCTGTTTTTTTCTTTTTTCTTTTCCCCTACCCGGGTACGTGGGGAGTTTCTTGCCTTTTGGGAAGTCTGAGGTCTTCTGCCATCATTCAGTAGGTGTTCTGTAAGAGTTGTTCCACATGTAGATGTATTTCTGATGCATTTGTCGGGAGGAAGGTGATCTCCACATCTTACTCCTCTGCCATCTTGAAGGTCTCCCTGATTTGAGATTTTGAGACCATGCTCTTAATAGTGTAACTGAGGCAGTCTGAACTCCATTGTAATTAATAACACATGTAGTCATTACCTATCTCACAGGTTGATGTAAGAATAAACAACATTTTGCCACTGTGACAGAGGGTTCCACACTGTGGCCCCATAGAACTCCAAGGCCTTGTGAGCTGAATCAAGGAATTATATCACTAATGTTTTAAAAGGCTTATATTTCCCCCACTTCACCAAAAAACAAAGCAAGGAAAAATATAACAGAAAAACATGAATACGTATACACTAATAAATTTTTATATTTTCCCTCTCAAAAGTTTTTTTTAATATCTTTGTTGCTTTTTATTATCATCTGAATAAATTCTAGGATGATAACTAATGTATCATACAATAATATTTCTAGTTGCATAAAATCAGTTATACTTTTGTCTCATTTTACAATGTAATTACCTCAAGGCCTTTCTAGGTCTTCTGCCACCTGACCAAGTTGAGAAGCATTACCAACAATGAACTGTGTTTGTAACTTCAATTATAAATGTCCTTTATTTTTAATACACAACTAGCCTGGATTGTCAGGTACAGACTTCAGGAAGATTTTCATCAGATTGAAGAGACAACCCATATACACAAAGACAAATAACTACAAACAGTGATACTAAATGTGAGTGAACTGCAGAGAATAGTATCAGAATTTAGCAAAGGCAGCATGACAGGACAGAGTAGTCAGGAAAGGCGTCCTGAGAATGAGTTTAAGCTGTGCTCTTTAGCTAGGGAACATAGTTCCCTTGAAGGGAATAACAAGACAAGAAAAGCTCAGAAGAAAATAAGGCATATTTTCATGATGGTGGATTGTTAATTTTTAAAGAATCAATTCATATCAACTCAGTGGAAAACAGTAAATGGGTTTTGAGAGTACCACTTCACAATTTTAAATTATTAAATATAATTTTTTCTGTTTAGTACAAAACATACATGAATCATGAGATCTTAAGTCACAAATCCTTAGTGATGGACATTACTTTTTTCCCTTTTCTGATAATATCCTGATTTTCTATGCTGTGTGCTTTTTGCCTCCAGCTGACCCCATCCAGAACCCAGAGGTAATCCCTAATTAAATTAAGCCAATTAGCATACCTTTTCCCTTGGGCAACAATGATTGATTTAGGAGATAGACAAATGACTCAAGTCAGGCTTATCATGACCAATACAAATTCCATACATTTTGAGTGAGTTACTGAGGAAGGAGATTTTCTCTTGCTGGGCATAAACCAGGAAGTATGTTGCCTCAAAGCTTTGGAACCATAGAGGGGAATGGGACCAATACCGAAGACATAAGTCTAAGAACTAGAAGGAGAAAAAAAGTGGGGTCTAGTCACACCATTTAAACACACAATCAAGCTTATTGGACATCAGATCTACTCTTGGACAGTGCAGTTATGTGAACCAATAAATTTACCCTATCTTTTCTTTCTCCTTTTTTATGAAAAGTTTCATTTGACCTACCATCCTCAGTCATCAGGAACTTTTCAACCTCCATTTGAAAGGCTTTTATCTTTCCCAAATTTGTGTCATATTTATACCAGGTATTACAGTTTTTGGTGTATATAGATTTTTTTTTTTCTTCTGTTGCTGTCTACTGAAAGCTTTGTGAAGGAAGTTTTTTTTTTTTTTAATTCATTTTTCTCTCCTTCCAGCTAGCACCATGTCTCAAAATAGTGATTCATTGATAAATATAGAATAGTATGGTGGCTAAAACTCAGGCTTTGAAAGCAAAACTTACTTGTTGCAATTCTGCTTGTACTATTTATCTGTGTAAATTTGGGTAAGTTAAACTAATTTCCCTGAGCCTCAGTTCTATCAGTGAAATGAGGATAGTAGAACCAACCTTATAAAGTTATTGTGAAACGTAGATGCAATGATATATATATATATATATATATATATATATATATATATATATATATATATAGTGCTTAGAATAGTCTGGTAGCACAAGGTAAGGTTTTTTTATATTTGTTTTGCATTATTAAGTGAGACTTTAAATGAGTGAATTAACAAATGGATGGATAAAAAATTATCTAGAAGTTGATAATGAGGAGAGTGATTAACTTAACTGTTAGGTGATAAAAATGATAAAACCTGAGAAAAATACTCCATAAACCTTCTGATCTAAAGGAATCAAATGCCAAAGACTTCAACAATTGCTCAAGTAAATGAGACAGAGACAAAGACAACAAAATAACCAATGGTAAATGTATTTACTGTAGTTTTATAAAATAATGTTAACTGAGAAAAATATCTTGGGAAAATGCTTCTGACCTTTGGGGATGAAGGGAAAAGCAGTTTAGGAAATGTTTAGCAAGATAATAGAATATACAAATGGTAGAACATTGCTCAAGAGGATTTGAAATTACTCTTAGGCTGGAATAATAACAGGATTGCAAAAACAAAGTACATGTTGCTGGAGGTGGTAGAGAGCTGCCTTTTTCATGCATTTATGGAGCAACCAATACTTTTAGAGGTTATTTTGGAGTAAGTCCTAAGATTTAAACTAACTATGATGAATTACACTGCATTGGGCAAACAGCTAAGGTTTAATGTTCTGCATATCAATTTTAGAATCACTCTGGGCTAGAGGAGCCAAGCTTTAAGACAGCTTTTAGATTTTTTTTTTTTTTAAACCAGATTTTGAAGAGGTGTATAAAGCCAAAATGTGACTGGAATAAGTATCTGTCAACAGAATTCAACACTGGAAATGTGTGAAGTTTTTAAGGATCACTGGAAAGGGTTAGATCAGTGTCCTCTCTTACCAACTCTTTCTCCTTCTTGCATTTTGGTTTAAAATAAATGGAAGTTACATAATGCGAAATCAATAGTTTGTTGTTCCAAACATTGTATTCACCTTAGGTGCACAATATTCATGTAATTCTAGTGGGAGAGTCTTTTGAAGGAGAGTTGAGAATAGCTGGAAAAATGTTGAGATTGATCAAAAAGAGTAACCTCCCAGTACAGTGCTATCTTTCTAAGTGGTAGTCAAAAAATTTGAGAAACAGAGACCCTTATTGAAGCTGACTCTTTATGGCTTTAATTTAAGTCTTAAGCCTGAGATAATTCCTGCCTTAAAGCCATAAATGCTCAGGATCTTTGTAAGAATAAACATTTTAAAAGATAGGTGTACTCCAGTCTGCAGGTCGAATTCCAGGTATCACCCAAGGTCAGTGACTCATTCTCCTTTACCACCCTGGGATGTGTTGCACTGCCAGATCTCCCATGAGCATTCTTGGAAACAAGGCTAGGTAGAAGGTAGGTAAAGGTTTTCAGTTTCTGAAATAGCAATCAAGTCCAGGGGTACATTGTCAAATTGTTTGAGAAATTCTATTAAGGCATCCCTTTACAAAATACCTCTCATTCATGCATTCATCTTTCCATTCATTCAATCAGTCAGCAATTATATCTTGAGCAATTTCTATAGCCTAGACACCTTTATTGCTCCCATACTTGAAATTCCACATAGAAATTAATTGCTTGGAATCCTGTTTAATCTTCAGTAGTCCTCCCTTAAAATGAAATAGCTGTGAAAAAGCATCTTATTAATACATGCTTGTTTTTCATAATAGCTAGTTCTGAGTGAGTGAATGATGAAGTAAGTTCTTTCTTAAAGAGTCTATACTCAATCATAATTGCATAGGGTGAGTTTTTGGATAAGGCATGAAGATTAGTTGGTTGGATGGTAAGAACATTGCTAAATATTTTTGGCTTGAGGATGCTGAGATCCATGATTACTCATAGGCTGGGTAAAGTCTTATATTTACAAAGGTGAAACAAAGGAGAAACCCAACTCCTGTGATTAGCTAGACAAAGAATCTGCAAAAATGGACAGAGAGAAGATGATATATCAGGTGACAGAGAAGTAGAAGGGAGAATGCCAAATACAACACTGCTTATTTTAACATTTTACTTAGAATTTGCTCCTATCAAAATCCTTAAGAGTGAAAACTTGTAGGAAGAAGAGAATAAGCAAAATCCTTTCTATATGTCATTTCATTTAGATCCTGTAACATCTCTGTGATGTTGGTGCCTATATGAGGTCTCTGGAAAATTTAATGGTGAAGACCTGGACCCCAAGTCTTGATCCAGCCACCAACTGTCTACTATTACTTGGTTCCCAAAGGCTCTATGGGCAAAGTTTACTATAAGCAGAGACACACATTTTACCTATAGCTCGTCTATCTGCCCCATATCTGTGCTCAGCATACTGCCTTTATGGGGGCTGAGCCGAATAAGGTTCTTGAAGATTCTGCTCCATGTATTCTTTTTTTTTTTTTTTGGTCATGTATTCTTTATTTAGCTTCTATCTAGTTCCTATTTTTGATACATGGGTGGAGAGAGATCCCAAATCCTCCCTGCTCACTTTGCCACATAAGCCACAACAAATATACAGGTGGAAAGAAAGAAGATGTTGTCTAGATCTATTAAAATGACTTTAATTATCTCAAAAGAACTTCCCTCACCCTTATCACAGTGTGTGCTTTGTGATTTTTATTTTGTCTTTGCTTTCTTATCAGGGTTCTTCCTTCATAGGCTGGGGGCAGGGAAGGTCATGATGTTAGACTCCCAAGGAAGTCTGATACTCCCTAATAGAACCTGCAATTGGCAGATAAAAAACTGAGGTTCAGGGAGGTGAAATAGCTTAGCCCAAGTACCCAACTAACCAGTTAGCAGTATTTGGACTCTGGTCTGACTAAATCTAATGCCTCTCCTCCTTGTACTCTTATTCTTTATAGGAAGGGCAGAGTGAGTATTGTTTGTGATTGTAAAAGCTTTCTAAAGTCTCTCCAAAAAAGCATAATGAGATTATCCCACAGAAGATGTTTATATATAGCATTGCTCAGCATTCTAGAGTGTAGAGACTCTTAACAGTTTGTAATCTGTATAACCGCCAATGTTCATTGTATTCACAGGGTGTACCAGACAGGACATAACGGCTCTACATGAGTTAATTCATTTTAATCCTGGAGGTGAAGTATTATCACCTCCCACTGTCTTATTGATAAAATTGAAGTTTGGAGAGAAAGCAGAAGTAGCGTGTCATGCCAGTCAGGCCTGCTCGCTGGGCACGAGCTCTCCTGCATTCAGCACGCATTTTCAGACAGCTTGCCATAACTTGCTAGTTGCCCAGCAGTATATGATACTAATGAGGCTCTCAAAAATCCCACTAAGTTAAGACCAAAGATCTAAATCAACAAAACTTCATAAATATCTTCTCTGAATTACTCTACAAACTTTAGTAGAAGCAAGAGGAGGCCATCGAATAATCAGATTTTCAAATATATACACAAATCTCATTTCAAGGTAAATGTAAGAGCAAACTTCAATCAGTATTCTACTATTTGCCAGTAGAATAGCAAGCACTGTGCTATGCAATGAGAGAAACAACAGTGATCAAAGTTCATGATTTCATGAAGTTTTCTGAGAAATAAACAGTCAATAAATTCAGTATACACATGTGAAAGACAAGAGAAGAATTATGTAATAAACCACAGTAATTTAAAAGAATGAGTTACATCCATAACTATTGACATGGATATATTGCAAAAACATGTTGTTTGCAACACAAGTGGTATATTTCTCTAAATGTACAACATATACAATGCAATGGTATATTATTTTCAGTGACATTTTTGTGTGTACGTGTGTGCAAAAATTAGGAGTGGATTTGAAATGTTGAAATTTAACTCATGACAGTAGTTATCTTAGGTCAAGGCCAGAGGCAAATAGGACTAGGGATAGAGATTGAATTCTTCTGGACTCCACACAGAAGAATTAAAATTAAATATTAATTAATTCTTAGTTGCGGATCAATTCATTATAATCTTCCTTACCCTTCTGTGAGTATGTATAAGTAAATTTTTCTAGCTAAAAAAAAATCAGGAAAAATACAAAATATAACAGAAACACATGAAAGTGGCTCCTGCCTAAATGAGCAGGTTACTACTGAAATCTCTGTAGATAAAGTGATGCTTAAGTTGAGACTTAAAGAGATAATAACAATTTTCTGAATATAGAAGAAGAAAGTGTATCTTAGGTAAAAAAGTAGCATGTTCAAAAGCCTGGAATGAGAATGAGCTTAGTTTGTTTAGATCCTCTCTGGATTGCTCTTATATCCCAGTTTAGGGTTAGAAATTAGAGTAATGCTAAAAGAGAGGCAGCAGGGACTAGTGGGAAATTCTCTTGTATCCATAGGAAAACTCTTATTCAGCAGGTTACCAAGCCTAGGAATGTTTGCCATGTGGTCCTGCTCTGGGCCACACTCACTGCGAAGGTTGAACACAAGGATCTCTCTGCTGGATATTGCAGGCGTGAACAGCAACTGTGAGTAAGCAGGAAGTTTTGGGCTCTATTCCAGCGGATGTTAACACTAAACTATTTCCTGACTGTCAGATCTAGGCTAGCAATATGTTAAGGAATGCTTCTTTCTGCATATAAATACAATTCTGACAATTCACAGGCCAAAGGGTGTGTACTTCAATATAAATTTGTTTTTTGCTTTTTTATTCATTTTCTGTGCTCTCTCCTCCACCCACAAATTGTGATAAGAGATATGATGCTACACTGGGCCCTACTTCTTCTCTGACAAAATAATGAACCTGAGTGACAGCTGCCTGGGGTTAAAGATTTAGTTTTTGACCTTAGGACAGATTCAACTGTCTGGTTCACACTCTGGTGCCACCATCACCATGTTCTAATTCAAGGTTTTCAGAATGATTCACAGAACCTGAACTGTCTAAAAATGCTTGCTCAGATTTTGAGAAGTGACTTTTAAAAGGAATTGTTTTTGAAGTGTTTTGTAAACTCATTGATTAAAAAAATAATTGCTATAGAGATATCATTGAGATTTAGGAATTCAGTTTTATAGAGTTGATATAATAAGCTGAAATCATTTACAAAAAGAACAAATTGATACGTTCATTGGGTATTTTTCCCTGGTCTAAGCCAGTAAAATTCTTTTTGATAAAGTTCACCCCCATCCTCTTATATGGGAATGTACTATACAAGTATCAAGGGAATTTTGGATTGGAATCAAAGTCAGGTTTCCTGGAATGAGCCAAATTTAAACTAAAAGCAAAGATTTCTGCACTTTGAAAAGTATTGCCTTAGCAATACTCAGGGACATCTGATAGCAGTCATTGCTCTCAGAATGTTCTGTCATGTTGTGTGGAGTTAAACTACCCTATTTTTCTCTGCATTCTCTTCACTTCTGCCACCAGGAGTATGGATTTTTCCACACCAAGCAGTTTTCCAATTCTCAGTGGACACACACTGGGTGTGTTACAATTTAACTCAGTTCTGACACTAACTGCCCGGGGTTAGTACAGACCTTACAGGTTAAGGGCTCAGTCCCACAAGACAGTCCCTGACCCCCACTACAAACGCTAATCGCAAGTCTCAGGTTGTCACCTGTACTTCTGACTAATGAGCTATCGATTGGGGGTTCCCACGACCCCCTCATCAGGTTTGATATTTTGCTAGAAAGGCTAGATATCTCAGGAAAACAGTTTATTACCAGGTTACCAGTTTATTATGAAAAGATACAACTCAGAAACAGCCAGATGGAAGAGATGCATAGGACAAGGTGTGGAGGAGGGGGTGTGAAGCTTCCATGTTCTCTCTGGATCTGTCATGCTCCCAGCACCTCTATGTGTGAGCAACCAGAAACTCTAAGAACCCCACTGTTTAGAGTTTTATGGAAGTTCCATTATATAGGCATGGTTGATTACATTATTGGCCATTATAATTGAGCTGAATCTTCTGCTCCTTTTCCCTCCCTGGAGGTCTGGGGCTGTAGCTAAAAGTTGGTTGGCTCGCTGGCAACCAGCCTCCATCACCCATGGTTTACCTTATTAGCATAAACTCAGGTATGATTGAAAGGGGCTTATTATGAATAACAAAAGATGCTTCTCTTACCCCTCTAAGAAATTCCAAAAAAACAAAAAACAAAAAATACCCAAAAAACAACAACAACAAAAAAAAGAAATTCCAAGGATTTTAGGAACTCTGTGCAGGAACCAGGGACAAAACCAATTATATGTTTTTTATTATATCACAATATCACAGGAGTTTAAAAGACAGTAAGCTCTTTGAACACACACTATTGTGTAAATGGCACACAATATGGACACAATAATGGACAAAAGTTAGCCAAAAAAATCTTATAACTGGCACCTCTGGACTTTGCATCTGCAATAATTTAAAACTTCACAAAATTGAGTCAGAATAGCATTTTCACTTAATTACTGTCTATTTATTCCCAGGGACAATTAAATAGCTCACCAGAAAGTGTGTGTTGTATGAATATTTCTGCCGTGAGATCAGAGGTTCGTATCGTTCCTGCTATTATGTCTCAAAACATATAAGATAATAAGAAAAGGGTTATATCCTTCAGCCCTATTTCCCTAGGTTAAAATTTTTAAATTTTAATTTCACTCATTTCTGATTTAAACATTGAAATATTATAAGTATCCAAATCATCTAATATTTTTCTTGAGCTCTAGAAAAACAAGTTTATCTATCTAACTGAAAATTAGCAGAGAAAAGTAGTTCAGCTAAGAAATGTGGAGCCGGGGCTTCCCTGGTGGCACAGTGGCTGAGAATCTGCCTGCCAATGCAGGGAACGCAGGTTCGAGCCCTGGTCTGGGAAGATCCCACATGCCGCGGAGCAACTAGGCCCGTGAGCCACAACTACTGAGCCTGCGCGTCTGGAGCCTGTGCTCCGCAACAAGAGAGGCCGCGATAGTGAGAGGCCCGCGCGCCGCGATGAGGAGTGGCCTCCGCTCGCCGCAACTGGAGAAAGCCCTCGCACAGAAACGAAGACCCAACACAGCCAAAAATAAATAAATAAACAAAGTAAACAATGTGTTTAAAAAAAAAAAAAAGAAATGTGGAGCCGGACTGCTTGGGCTTTAATCTGCTTCTGTCCCTTAATAGCTGTGTGAACTTGGGCACGTAACTTGACCTCCATGTGCAAAATGAGGATAATAAAAGTAATAGCAATACCTTCTTCTCATAGTGTTGTCATGACAATTAGTTAACCATTTGCAAAGTACTTAGAACATCAAAAAAATAGTAATACAATTATTTGATTTATAATCTTATCTTGGGTATCTCTTAGACATCTATATACATCTGTATACCTATATATTCAAAATCTAGCTTGTTGTGTTCCCCTCAGATTGGTCTTCCTCCTGTTACTTTCTCCATACCACTAATGATAACTTCATCCCTTCATTTAATTAAGTAATGCCTTTGATGTCCTGATTCCCCTC
Source organism: Balaenoptera borealis (assembly GCF_965194805.1). Lineage (NCBI taxonomy): Eukaryota > Metazoa > Chordata > Mammalia > Artiodactyla > Balaenopteridae > Balaenoptera > Balaenoptera borealis. The sequence continues at coordinate 121,884,028 of NC_138860.1, read as the reverse complement.
AATTTCCCACTCACATGCCCTTTTAAAATGTGACTTTGCAATTTGTCTATCAAGGGGTTGAAGTCTACTTCCCCTTCCCTGAATTTTAGCCAGCTCTGCAACCTGTCTGATGAAGAGAATGTGGTAGAAGTGACACTGTGAGACTTCTCAGCTTAGACCTTAAAAGGGCTCACATCTTCCATTTTTATTCTCTTTGAAGCACATCACAATGTAAAGAAGCTTGAGCCGGATTACTGAGTGATCAGAGACCATGTACAGAGAGGTAGAGAGGTCACAGGCAGGAGAACCAGGTTCCCAGCCGACAGCCAGCACCATGACCTCAGGTACTGAATAAGAGTATCATGAACTTTCTGACCCTGGTTAAGCCATCCCAGCTGACACCATCTGAAGCAAAAATGGGCAGTCTCTTCTTAAAAATGGATAAATACTTGACCCGTAAATGTATGAGTAATAAAAATAATTTTTACTATTGTTTTATACCAGTAAATTTTGGGATAGTTTGCTCATAGGTAACCAAAATAATCACCAAGTGCTATTCATTATAACTTTTGAATATCTTTCAAAATTATTCATCTCTTTTTATCTCTGTAATTTTCCAAGGTCATGTCATTATCTCTTTCAAATATTATTGCAATATATCTTAACTGGTATTCTTTATTTAAACAAATTTTTATTGAATTATAGTTGATTTAAAATGTGTTAGTTTTTGGTATACAGCAAAGTGATTCAGTTATATGTATATATATATATATTCTTTTTCATATTCAGTTATATATATATTATTTTTTATATTCTTTTTCATTATGTTTTATTACAAGATATTGAATATAGTTCCCTGTGCTATACAGTAGAACCTCATTGTTTATCTGTTTTATATATAGTAGTTTGTATCTGCTAACCCCAAACTCCTAATTTATTCCTCCCCTACTGCCATTCCCCATTGGTAATCATAAGTCTGTTTTCTACATCTATAAGTCTGTTTCTGTTTTGTAAATAAGTTCATTTGTATCATATTCCACATATCAGATTCCACATATAAGTGACATCAGTTGGTATTTATCTATCTCTATGTGACTTACTTCACTTAGCATGATAATATCTAGGTCCATCCATATGGCTGCAAGAGGCATTATTTAATTCTTTTTTATGGCTGAATAGTATTCCATTATATATATATATATCTTCTTTATCCATTTACCGGTCCATGGACATTTAGGTTGCTTCCATATCTTGGCTATTGTAAATAGTTCTGCTATGAACATTGGGGTGCATGTATCTTTTCAAATTAGAGTTTTCTCAGGATATATGTCCAGGAGTAGCATTGCTGGATCATATGGTAGCTCTATTTTAGCTTTTTCAGAAACCTCCATGCTGTTTTCCATAGTGGCTGCACCAATTTACATTCCCACCAATAGTGTAGGAGGGTTCCTTTTTCTCCACATCCTCTCAAGAATTTATCATTTGTAGACTTTTTAATGATTTCCATTCTGACTGGTGTGAAGTGATACCTCACTGTAGTTTTGATTTGCATTTCTCTAATAATTAGCAATGTTGAGCATCTTTTCATGGGCCAGTTGGCCAACTGTATGTCTTCTTTGGAGAAATGTCTATTTAGGTCTTCTGCCCATTTTTTTGATTGGGTTGTTTGTTTTTTTGTTATTGAGTTGTATGAGCTGTTCATATATTTTGGAAATTAAGACCTTGTCAGTTGCATCATTTGCAAATTTTTTATTTCAGTCCATAGGTTGTCTTTTTATTTTCTTTATTGTTTCCTTTGCTGTGCAAATGCTTATAAGTTTAATTAGGTCCCATTTGTTTATTTTTATTGCGTTGGGAGACTGACCTAGGAAAACATTGTTACAACTTACCTCAGAGATGTTTTGCCTATGTTCTCTTCTAGGAGTTTTATGGTGTCGTGTCTTATATTTAAATCTTTAAGCCATTTTGAGTTTATTTTTGTGTATGGTGTGAGGGAGTGTTCTAACTTCATTCATTTACATATGGATGTCCAGTTTTCCCAATGCCACTTATTGAAGAAATTCTTTTCTCCACTGTATATTCTTGCCTCCTTTGTTGAAGATTAATTGACCATAGGTGTGTGGGTTTATTTCTGGGCTCACTATTCTGTTCCATTTATCCATATGTCTGTTTTTGTGCCAACACCATACTGTTTGGGATACTGTGACTTCAGTATTGTCTAAAGTCTGGGAGAGTTATGCCTCCAGCTTTGTTATTTTTCCTCAGGATTACTTTAGCAATTCTGTGTCTTTTATGGTTCCATGTAAATTTTAGGATTATCTGTTCCAGTTCTGTGAAAAATTTCATGGGTAATTTGATAGGAATTTTATTAAATCTGTAGATTGCTTTGGGTAGTATGGCCATTTTAACAATATTAATTCTTGTAATCCAAGAGTATGGGATATCTTTCCATTTCTTTAAATCATCTTCAATTTCCTTTATCAATGTTTTACAGTTCTCAGCATATAAGTCTTTCACCTCTTTGGTCAGGTTTATTGTTAACTGTTTGAGGTGTTTTTTGATGCAATTTAAAAAGGGATTGTTGTTTCACTTTCTCTTTCACATATTTTGTTGTTAGTGTAAAGACATGCAACAGATTTCTGTATGTGTCCTGCTACCTTGCTGAATTCTTAATCTTTTGATTTCTTGTTACATCCTGCATTAATCAATTCTCTATGAAATATTTTAAAAATGCATATATAATTATGTTACTCCTCCTCTTAAAATACATATGTGGTCTCCATATTCCTAAATGTGGCTTACAAAATTCTGCAAAAACTGGCCCCTTATTACTTTTTTTTTTTTTCTTTTTGCTGTCTTCTTTTTATTCTCTGCTTTGACCAGAAAAAATTCCTTAAAATATTAGGGCTTACTCTTCTCTAAATATAATTTTACTCATCATTCATTTCTCAACTTGGAAGTATCATTCTTACTATTTCTTAATGTTCCTACAATTTTTTAGGAAAGAATTTCTCATCAAAATCTGGACTAGGAGTCCCTTCTCTTTTACCTCATTGTTCCAGGAGATTATCCTTATTATGATAACCCCTTCCTTCCATAATGAAACTTTCTATTTATTTACCAATCTCTTACTCAATCCTAAGAGTTTCGGGAGAGCAGTCACTGTTATATTCATAGTTGTATCTACAGTGATTACTATAGTACTTGACAGCTAGTAAAGGTCAATAAACATTTGTTGAATGAACAAATGATATTGCACCACTTTTTAGATCATATAATGATTTTTCTAAAATACCATAGGAAAGGAATTCCCTGGCAGTCCAGTGGTTAGGACTCGGTGCTCTCAGTCGGGGGACCAGGTTCGATCCCTGGTTGGAGAACTCAGATCCTGCAAGCTGTGTGTCATGGCTAGAAAAAAATAAAAATAAGATACCATAAGAAAAGTGTCCATCAGTTTTTTAAAAAAAACTTGGATATTTGATTGTTTGAGGTGGGGAGAAAGGTGGGGATAAAACCCACTTAAGTTTGTCAGCATTAGGCCAACCTCAGTCTTTGACATAGGAGGTGTGTTGGTCTGGGCATGCTTAGACTCCTCACTCTTACATTGGTACAATATGCCTGTAATCTCTTTTGATTATTGTGAAATATGTGGATACTGAAGCAAGCTAAAATCAAGATGTCAGCAGGATTGTGTTCCTTTCTAGGGACTCCAGGGGAGAATCCATTTCCTTACATTTTCCAGCTTCTACAGGGAATACATAATCCTTGGCTTATAGCCCACTTCCTCCAACTTTAAAATCAACACTATTGCATTTCACTGATCATTCTTCTGTAGTCATATCTTCCTCTCTGACCATAGTCAGAAAAGGTTCTCTGATTTTAAGGATTTATGTGTTTAGATTTGGCCCATCTAGATAATCCAGGATAGTCTCCCTGGACTGATAAGTCTCCATCACTCATATTTACTAAACAATTTGCATTTCTTTTCTATTTGCTGCCACAAACTTGATGGTTTAAAACAACAAATTTTAGTGGTGATGTTGGCAAGATGGTGAGTAGGAGATACTAGCCTTCCTCCCCCAATGAAGACAATAATTAAGCAGCTATGTATGACTGAAAATAACCGTGGGAAGGCCCCAGAGTCTAATTAAAAACCCATAGCAGAACAGTGGAGCAAAAAAAGGAGAATAACTGCACAGAAATGATTGCTAGGGAGATCAGCTCAGTGGACATATCTGGAGACAGCTAAGAACAAAGAACAGTGGGGACTGTTTGAATCAGCAACCTGGTGGGTGCCATCATGGTCCCCAGTGGCTGGCTCTGTAGAGGACCCTGGCAGCCCTTTCCACTGAAGATCTCAATAATCCCCATGACCACCACAGAATTTTCACAGCTTTCACAGCAGAGGACCTTGTAGTGTTTGTCAGTGTAGACCCCAGTGGCCGGTTCTATAAAGGACAGCAACAACTTTTTTCATTGAGGAAACCAACACTCATCACTAACACAGAACTCTGGGAAGGGAGATGCTGCTGAGACCCCCCAACCCCAGAAAAAGCTGCTGGGATGAGGGCTGTCAGCTCCCCACAATCTTGTTCATGCTTCAGACCCCAGAGCCACAGCTTCTCCATATGTGCCTGTGTTCCAGACCCTGGTTCTGTGTCTGTTCCATGTTCCTCTGTGTCTCAGGCACAGAACCCTCCACCACTATGAAAAATCATCAAATCACAAAGGAAGACAGCAAAAGAGGAAGAAAGGCACAAAAAGTTACAAAAAAAAAAAAGCCAGAAAACAATTTACAAGATAGCAATAGCAAGTCCTTACCTATCAATAATTAATTTAAATTAATTTAAATGAATTAAATCCTCCAATCAAAAGGCATAGAGGGGATGAATGAATAAAAGCAACACCCATTTATATGCTGCCTAAAGAGACTCACTTCAGCTTTAAGGGCACATATAGACTGAAAGTGAAAGAATGGAAAAAATATATTCCCAGAAAATAGAAACCAAAAGAGATCAGGAGTAGCTATATTTGTGTATCAAACACAATAGACTTTAAGTCAAAAACTGTAACAGGAGACAAAAAACAAAGATAAATATGTCAATCTACCAAGAGGATATAACTATTATAAATGAATAATATATATATATATATATATATATATATATATATATATATATATATACACACACACATCCAACATAAGAGCACCTAACTATATTAAACAAATATTAATGGATGTGAAGGCAAAAATAGACAGCAATGCAATTATAGTTGGGGACTTCCGTACTCTACTTTCAACAATGAATAGATCATCAGACAGAAAATCAACAAGGAAATATTAGACTTCAACAAAACTTTAGACCATTGGACCTAATAGACATATTTAGAACATTCCATCCAACAGCAGCAGAATATACATTTTTTTCCAGTGCACACGCAGCATTCTTCAGGATAGATCATATGTTATGTCACACAAAAAAACTTGTTAAAACTTGTTTTAACAAGTTTAAGACGTTTGAATTCATGTTAAGTATTTTTTACGGCCACAATGGTGTGAAACTAGAAATCACTAATAGAAGAAATCTAAAAAATTCACGAATATGTAGAAATTAAAAACACATTCTTGAACAGTCAGTGCATCAAATAAGAAATAAAAAGGGAAATCAAAACATATCTTGAGATAAATGAAAATGGAAATGCAACATACTGAAACTTCTGGGAGGTAGCAAAAGCAAGTCTAGGAGGGAAATTTATAGTGATAAATGCCTACATTAAGAAAAAAAAAAATATCTCAAATATCTTAACTTTATATCTCAAGTAACTAAAAAAAGAACAAAGTCCAAAGGTAGCAGAAGAAAGGAGATAGCAAGATCAGACCAGAAATAAATGAAATAGACTAGAAAAACAATAGAATAGATCAACAAAACTAAGAGCTAGAAAAGATAAACAGAATTGAGAAAACTTTAGGTAAATTAATTAAGATAACAAAACAGAGAAGCCCCAAATATGTCAGAAATAGAAGAGGTGATATTACAACAGATATACCACAGAAATAAAAAGGATAAAAAAAGACATATATTGATTAATGGAACAGAATAGGGAGCCCAGAAATAAGCTCACACATATATGGTCAACTAATATTTGACAAGGTAGCCAAGAAAACACTCTGAGGAAAGGATAGTCTCTTCAGTAGATAGCTTGGAAAATGGTGCTGGGGTACCCACATGTAAAATAATAAAATTGTATGCTTATCTTACACCACTCACAAAATTTAACTTGAAAAAGATTAAAGACTTAAATGTAGAACCTGAAACTATAAAACTTCTAGAAGAAAACATATGGAAAAAACTCCTTGACGTTGATCTTGGCCTTGGTTTTTTGGATATGACACCAAAAGCATAAGCAACAACAACAACAAAAGCAAGTGAGACTACATCAAACTAAAAAGCTTCTGCACAGCAAAAGAAACAATCAACACAATGGAAAGGCAATCTGTGGAATGAAGAAAATATTTACAAACCATATATCTGATGAGTGATTAATAACTAAAATATATAAGAAGCTCACAACTCAATAGCAAAAACCCAAATAACCAGATTAAAAAATGTAAAGGGAACTGACTGGACATTTTACCATAGAAGATATACAAATGGCCAACAGATTCACAAAAAGGTGCTCAACATCATTAATAATCAAGGAAATTCAAATTAAAACCACAATGAGATATCACCTCACACCTGTTAAGATGGCTACTATCAAAATGACAAGAGATAGTGTTGGTAAGGATGTAGAGAAAAGGAAACCTTTGTGGACTGCTAGTGGAATGTAAATTGGTATATAGCTATGATGGAAAACAGTATGGAGGTCTCTCAAAAATTTAAAAATCAAACTATGATCCAGCAGTCCCACTTCTGGGTGTATATCTGAAAGAAACTAAATCAGTATCTCAAAGTAATACTTGCTCTCCCATGTTCACTGCTGCATTATTCACAATAGCCAAGATATAGAAACAACTTAAGTGCCCATCAATGGATGAATGGATAGAGCAAGTGTAATACACACACACAATGGAATATTATTCAGCCATTAAAAAAGGAGATTCTGCCTTTTGTGACAACATGAATGAACCTGGAGGGTATTATGTTAACTGAAATAAGAGAGATAGACAAGTAGTGTATGGTATCACTTATAAGTGTAATCTAAACAAACAACAACAACAAAATCAAACTACTAAAAACAGTATAATGGTGTGTGTGTACATGTGTGTACCTGTGTGAGATGGGGCCATAATGAATAAAAGGGAATATTCACTTTTTTCTTACATGCTTCCATTTTATTTTAATTTAGGAATGTGCTTGTGTATTATTGATATAAAAAAAGTATATTGTGGGAGAAAGATTTGGAAAACTTCAAAGCAAATCAAATACTAGCCAATTTAAGCACTCTACTAGTTGTCATACATTCACACACCAGTACATTTTAAAGTTTCTGCAGAAGAATGAAGGCCTTCTTTAACATTTTTATAATACTTTTACTTTTATTAACTGCAAAATAATATATGTTTATAAGTAAAAGATACAGAACAGCAAGCTTTGAAAAAATACTTGAAAAAAGAGTCTAAGGAGTCAAATTGAATTGCCCCAAAGAGATTCATGGTTTGCCTTCTGTGAAAATGTAGTATTTTCTTCAGATCATATATTAAATTTTTAGTTCAATAATTCACTCTGACATATGCTACGTGTACTTACGGATTTACTATACATTATGCAGGGCAAAAGGGCAAAAGACTAGGAAACTACACACGTCTTGAATTATGTGTGAATACAGGCTGATAAATTTTTAAAAACTCAATTGACAACATGAATCACATTTAGATCAATATAGTTTGAAGGACAAAGTTTAATATCTAATTGTTTAAAGAAAATTGAGTGGATCTAGGGAAAACTGAAGTAGAAAACAAAAATCTATTAAATGACACGTATAAGGAGTTGTTTGTTCTGACATTTATAAATCTATGTTTAGTAGAATAGGGTAACCAGGAAAGTGTATATATCAATATTAGTAGAAAATTAGAAAAATTTTCCTTTGAATTAATTAAAGGAAAAAATAACTTTCTATAAAATAAAGTTAAAAATTAAGTATTAAAATGTAAGTTTTTTTTAAATGAGTATGTGAGGATATGAGGTATGACATGTGCAAATGATAAAGTTAATTACCTTAAAGATTAATTCCAGACATATATTCAATAGTACCTAGAAAAAATGAGTTCAACAGTAAGGAGTTAACAACCATTTCTACCAATGTATTTAATTTCAGACATCCTTGAAACTAAGAAGGGACTAACATAACAAAATGATTTTTTAAATACCTAGAGACAGAAACAAACAAACAAAGACCCTTAGACTAGGCGACTTCCTTATAAAGCATGGAGAAAGTTCTGGAATATCAAATATAGAAAACACAAATACAATGGTTAATAAAAAAGTATCAACAGAAGAGGGTAGGCATCGGGAGCGGGTACTGATGGAGGAGATGAAAGACCATCACTTTTATGAATTCTTATAGAAGACTTTTACTAAATAGACCTGAGAAATAAAATAGTATACTTTGTGGCATGTTGAGAAAGTTCCCAAGCTTTAGGGAAAATTATCAAGCCCATTTTTATATTTATTCCTAGTCTCTGTACCTGTTGTGTTTTAAGGGTGACACATTCTGTAGTAGGTTTACATTACTGTTTTGGTTTTCAAGATTGATGTTTTTTAACTGAAATGTTGCTTTGTCACAGTTCAAATTTTAAAGTGTGACAGGATTAATTCTTGTGAGGCCTAAAACAAAACATTCTGATCAGATTTTGGAGAAATTAAAAATTCCAGATTATCTTGGCATTAACTGGGAGTTTTTAGGTATTCCCTTATTTCTATTCAGATAAATCCATCTTCTCTTGACTTGAGGACAAAGTAGTATGTTAGCTCTCGGCTTATAAACAACACTCCTCTTTGACAAGCAAAGTAATTCAGACCTCCCTACACATGTAATTATAGGACTCAATTGGCAGGAAATATGAAACTTGGGAAAAATTATTATTGGGTTCCATGAGCTAAAAGAGCAGGCTACAGCAGCAGGCTACTCTCGCTCAGAAATCTTTTCTTTCCTGCTGTTGTCTCTTCCTTGCGCTTGTCTGCTCTCCAGTCAACCCAAATTGCTCTGTTCATGTCATTTCCCTCTGCTGGCCTTCTTAAAGATATTCTGGCTTCAAGAGGCACAGTGAATGTGCAAGGAGCCCAGGGCTTTCCCACACAAGCTCTGGACTTAGGAACAGGTTATTCTGTAAATTGTGGATAAACACCTTCTTGGCTTCTTAGGCAAATGATACCAATCATATTGCTTTCATGGGCAACAAAACTTGAATTTGGTTGGGCTAAGAACAGAGTGGGGATGGAGAGATTTTTTTTTTTTTTTTCTTTAGGTGTGTGGAGACATCATTTTGACAGTTGGCCCCCCTCCCTTCTCTAAAGGCACCTGCAGGATCTGTGTCAGTCAGCATTTTACTGTGTACCAGTGATAGAAACCCACCTCAAAGTACCTTTAGAAAATGAGATAAGGGAAACATATTACAGAATTAAAGAAACATTAGAACAACCAAGCCTTGAGAAAGCAGGGATTGAGGCAACTTCTGGGACTTTAGGATATAAATCACTTCCGGATTCTCTGTGTCCTATTCTCCATGCTTCTTGCTGTATGTTGGCTTCATTCTCTCAAAACAGCTTTGCACCTGAGGCTGAACTATGGCCACTTAAAGCTCCAGACTAACAATTTTCTAGCTTGGCTTCTTGAGCGGAAAAGCTCTTGTTCCATAAATTCTAACTTGGAAAATTTTAGGCAAAGTCTCTGATTGATCCAACCCAGACCAGCCACTGTGCCTGACAGAAGAGAATGTAAGAGTTCTCATTCCCACACATGGTGGTCAACGTGGAATCTGAAGAGCAATTCAGACTCCATTAGAGAGGTGAACACACAAAATTAATGCTCATTTCAGCCTCACGGTATCCAGGCAACGAAGGCACAGTGGGACTGGCAGTCCCTCATCTTTATTTTCTAATGGTCGCTAATTCTTGCAGAGTGCTTTACAATTTTAAACATATTAAGTACAGTGTCTCTTGAATTTGCAAATAATCCTGTTAGGTTATTACCCCCATTTTCCAAATGGCTAAACTTTAGAAAGTACAGTTGTACAAGAGTTTATGTCACCTTCCCAAAATAAATGGAAGCATTATTCAAATCTCAGCCTTGAAAGCTCTGACGCCAAGCTTTTTGTTCAAACAATGTGACCTAAGGAACACATACTGCTACAACCCCCTAGATGTTAATGGGACATCTGAGTATTTTTGCTGCTGGTGACACTTCATGGATACAGAACAACCACTAAAATACTACAACATTTTTTTTCTTTACCAAATATCAAGCAAGAAGCAGAAGAAAAAGGAAAAGAAGAAAAGGAAGAAGAGAAGGAAAAAACAAGAAACAAAAAATAAACTAACCAGCTTAGATTTCCTCAATAATAATAACATTGATACTATGCTCTCTGGAAAGGTTGCATAAACTATTTCACATAAATTATCACATTAAATGCCACAACAGCACAGAGAAGAAAAATCATGCTTCATCCTTATTTTGCAGATGAACTTTAGGGAGGTTAAGAAATGTTTGCACATAAACAGTAAATGTCGGGGTTGTATCTAAATGTCAGATGATCAACCTTTTGCCGCAGAGGATGTAACCCTGGTTGTTGATACTCCATTGTTCTTCTTCTGATTTCTTTTTACTTTAGAATCTCGAGTATGTGAAAATCTCAGATGAGGACCATGGCAGCAACTTAGGTGGGTAACAGGACCACTTAAAGTAATGTAAGTTTTTGTGTGTGCATGTCCCTGCAGGGAGAGTTCTTAATTTTCATCCGATCATCCAAAACTCTACAACACATCCCGCACAAGTAGCTTAAGAACTACAGTTTCCCTTGCTTTTAAATTCACTTCCATTAAATACGCGCTGACTGAGTGCTCATTGTGCCAGCATCGTCCTTAAGTATTCAGGGTGCTGGGAGCCTCGGTCTGTGTCATCAACCATCACAGCCAAAGAGACACTCAACGCACAATATCATTCCCTTTGTTTCTTTTATAACTTGGACTGTAGCTTGATGCTCCTCATAGCTGTACAATTACATTCTATCCCCAGACCAGTCTCATTTAGCAATTCTCCAAAATGCAGCTAAAATACCACCAGCTCAGTGCTTGGTGTTTACACAAGCGGGCTGACTCTTCAGCACCTGCTCTGGGAACACAAATAGCTTTTCACAGATTCATGGCCGCCCAATAGCTCCTTCTGTCATGTTCACTTTAGATTTAGCGCCCATGAGGACCTGCACATGTGATACAGGAGCACTTCAAGTGGACATGGAGAGCAAGGGTGGGCAGATCAGAACAAGGAGAAGAATAAAGGCAGCTACGCAGTGCGTCTGCTGATTGCTGCAGAGTGGTAGCAATGGGCATGGCTGGAAAGAGGTCAGAAGAAAACCTCCAGCTGCGCCTTACCAACTCAGGATAGAAGAGGGACACTCAAGTCGTGAAAGATGACAGAGATCATTGAGATGTACAAAGGAACCAGTGCCTGGGTGGTGGTAGGGTCTGGCAATGGAAGGGCGCTGCTGTCGCAGCAGCCTGAAGTCTGATTAAAGTGCAAATGCCAAGTGAAGAATTTCTTCAAAAGAACAGCACTGTAATAGCAATATATCGAAGTTGTTTGGGCTATTCATTTTCAAAATGCAGCCTATTACGCAACGAAAAATAGGGCAACCTGATAGAATAGACAGAGGACCCTTTCAGACAGAAAATATCAATAGATAAGATCATACCTGTAAGTGGGAAAAGGGCAGAGCGATTCTGAGCAGCAAGTATTTGAAAAGTACTATTCCAGCCCCTTCTTTTATAGTTCAATATTGCACCACCACATTCAATACAAAATTCAGTACAGTATTAGATTTCAAAGTCTGGCCATATTGAAGTCACCTAAAAGGCAAGGAAGCAAAGTCTTTTATCACCCTCATTGTGAATGTGACAGACTTTCAAAGGAAAACTGCCTTCGGTTTCTGATAGTTCATTGCCATTTCACAAAGATGTGTTGGGATCAGCTCATGCCTCTGCCCTCATACCCACTGCTTCTCCCGACTGAATCTACTAATTTCTTGCTTTCACATGTAGACCTGAGCCTGGACTTCCCCTGGAGACTGGAAGTTGCCTCAGTAGGAAATATATTAAGATGCTTTTCAGCTGACGCAGATGGTTTGCTTCATACCAAAGATGCTTTGCTTCTGCTGCCCCTTACCTGGTTCTTCACTCAATAGTTAGTTCTCATGGTCCTCAGACAGATAAGAAAGTTAGTGACATAGAGTAGAAAGAGATGAGATTTAAGGTCAGGAAGAGAAATTCTAAATCTGGCTTCTTTACTGATAGCCAGATGAATTTGTCCAAGTTACATAGTCTCTCTGAGCTTCAGTCTCTTCTTTTCACAATGATATTAATTTATGCTTAATTACATTTTAGAGAGGAGTAGATGAGACTCTACATTTGAAATACCTTGCATGATGCCTGTTTTACAATGGTTTTTGCTCATCCTGCTACTCCTTGATTTTCTACTCTCCTTTTGGCTCCAGCGTTTTGCCTCATTCATGGCTACTTGTTTGGCTCTTGTCTCAGATGTGCTCTCTTGGTCTCCGCCTGTCTGTTGCTTTTGTTCAAATCTGTGGCACCTGCTTATAGTTACATATTAGACAGCTCTTCTGGTGCTGCCTTGATCACTGCTTTAGTGTGTGTGAAGCTGCTCAGATCTGCTGCAGAGACCATAACTGACGGGGGGTCCAGCTGCCGCTGCACTGCCTCTATCCCCTACTGCCTTCATGCCCAAGCCACACCTCCGGTCAGCTGGTCCCCACCAATGACTGGTTATGATAGCCATACTGTGATGGGCAATTTTGTGTGTCAACTTAAACAGATATTTGGTCAAACATTATTCTAGGTGTTTCTGTGAAGGTATTCTTTTTTCAGATGAGACCAACATTTAAATCAGTAGTCTTTGAGTAAAGCAGACTACACTCCAAAATGTGGGTGGGCCCATCCGAAAAGCCTTACTGAAAAAAAAAAAGACTGACTGCCCTGGAGGAAGAGGGAATTCTGCCAGCAGATGGTCTTTGGATTCAAACTGCAGCTCTTTCCTGGGTCTCCTCTCCAGCCGCCTCCACAGTAACATGTGCCAATTCCTTAAAATCTTTCCCTCTCTCCTCCCTCTCTCTCTGTCTCGCTCTCATTCTCTGTCTCTCTCTACATACACGTACACACACACATATGTGTGTGTATATATATATATATATATATATATATATATATATATATATATATATATATATATATATATATTCTACTTTGTATATATGCATATCCTGTGTTATACATTCTATTGGTTCTCTATTATGTTTTTCTCAGGTAGAGAGCTTCCAAGAAAAACAGTAAAGCTCAGCTCCTTGAGCCCTTTTGTATTCTCTGGAGTGGGCCAGGGGCAGAGCAGGGAAAGAATTTAGAAACAACATTTCCTCTGCCAAACAATGGTGACTAGTCCCTAAAATAACTGCTTTTTAAGGTATTGATAAAAAGACGCAACAAAATGCATAGCAAAGTTCCTGGTACACGATAGTTTGTTAATAATGATTAAAACCTCCCAACCCTTCTTCCCTGCTTCCTTTCCTTTCTCTGAGGTCTTCTCTTCAACTTTCATTGCTGCTGGATGGGCGTAGTTGGAGTTAAATAGACATTTGTTGGGAGTGGTGTGGGCAAGGTAGACTCTAGGAAGAAAATCATCGCTTCCTTTGTTCAACCCTCCCACTCCCCCAAGCCACACGTAAGTACCTACTGAGTGCCCCGCAGAAGGAAAGCATATTACTAGACACCGAAGAGGAAAGGGGGAAGGACACAAGGGTGTGTAAGACAAAAATCCCTGCTTTCTAGGAATACATAGCCTAATGAGAGAGACAGACACATAAATTAATTCAAATATGAGAGCGACTGAAAAGCCACTTAGAATACACGTTCACACACCGTCTCTAATAGGATCTCACGGAGGAAGTTTAATCTCAGCTCACCCCTGTGAATGTGTAACCCAGGTGACACCTTGCTCAGTAGTTGGTATCTGGCTCAATGACATTCCATGCAGGGAGCTGTTAATGTTAGCTGTGAATTACATAAGCATTTTCCCTCCTTCTCATTTAGATTTTGTGTTATCTAAATTCACTTGAATGCTTAGTATTACAAGAAAGAGTGAGGAAGAGTACTCAACTAGACTTTTTCTTTTAACATTTCACTTTTTACCCTCTTCTAGCAAATTTCCTTTTTCTCTCCTTGCCAAATGAAATAATCCTGGCCTTTTCCATCATTTCTCGCATGCATCTAATCATTTCACTTGCACTTCTGTAGACTTTTCCTAGAGTCTTTCTGCTGTGAGCAGATACGTTTACTGAGATATTCATAATGACTGTTAGACCTTTCTCCTGAAAGGTTATAGTTAATTCAAAATCCACCAGAGTGCATCAGTAGCTTAAGTTATTCTTTATAACATGAAGTGCCATTCTCTTGTCTTGGCTCAATTTTATCTGACAAAAGATTACTTTACTACCTATTTTTTGTTGGGTTCTTCTGGAGTTCCTCAAATTGTTCCCTATTCCTCATTAACCTAATAGTTCACTGTTACCCACATATTTTGCAACCTCATTATTCAGAAGGCTTTCCAGATTGATTGATGTTAACATATATAAGAAATCCGGTTCCAGTACCATTCCCTGGGTCACTTTCTTGTTAACCTCCCTTCAGGCTAATAGCATCATTTATTCCAACTTTTCATTTTCATTGTTATCCATTTTTTTTTAACTCCAAGTTTTTATAAGAAAAAATTTTACTTCTCACCTCTTGGGCCCTACATAAGGCTGAAATGGATCCTAAATGTCTCTGGGTAGGTGCCTGATCAAAGGCCTTTTGAATGTCTAAATATTTAATACCTACTTCTTCTCTACACTTCACTATTTTGTTAACTCTTTCAAAAATTCCAAATAGATTAGAGAGGCATGATTTATCCAGGCTGAAGCTGCACATACTACACACTGAGGTTTTATAACCCTCAGGAATGATTTTATCAGCTATTTTTTCTCATCCTGAAGGTAACACTCATTGGTAAGTAATTCCCCAGGTAACTCCGAGCTCATTATTTAAAGATGGGCACTCCTGCCTGTTTGTCCAGACAAATAGGAACCTAATGGAAATTCAGACCAAATAACATAAAACCTATTTTCTCTCTGACATATCCAACCACCGTCCTAAAACACCTTGGGGCATGTCAGAGCAAAAAGAAAGCCTTAGTTCGACTATTAAATGAACACTGTGTACTTTGCCTGTCCTAAACGGAACATTAAGCTAGATTTAGTTTAGATATAAGAAAAATTCCCTGACAGGCCTCTTAACCCTGAAAGGAGTATGGAGGGAGCCTGTGAATTCACCTTTCTCCAGAAATCTCTGGAAATAGTATAAGGCTTCCTTCCTCAGAGGTGGTTTCCTTGCAGTCCTTCTGAAGAGGGAAGGCATGTAATAACCTCGGAAAGCCAGCTTTCAGTACTATTTTATGATTTTGTTTTTGAACTCAATATATCTTAGGGGAAAAAAAAGGGAGAATAAGCATGCAGAATATCTTATGGAGCAAATTGAATGATAGCTGCTGTCAAAGGGTACAAGCAAGTTAAAAAATGTATTTAAATTAAAACTGAAGTACCCTCAAGATGATCCAACTACATTTGCTGAAAGGGTGAGAGGAGTTGACAAAACTAATCAACAAAAGTAATCACCTGAATGTACATTAAGTGTGCCACGTACAGTGCTGCAAAAGGATCCTTCACCCAGACAAGAAGGGTTCAAATGGATGATAATCAATCAGAGGTGGAGAGAAACACCTGAGGGGGCTGGACACAGATTAGGAAGAAGACAGGACAAGTGGCAGAAGATTGCTCTTTTTCTTTCCCTTTTTGACTTCTAGTGATTCAAGTTTATAATACGATTACAATATGTACATAATAATTGAAAACCAATGCTTAAGCGTGATTGTATTAGCACACAGCATTCAGGTGGGGTCGACAGACACTAGAACTCACAGCAGGAACAGAAGTTAAAGGGTCAACCTTCTAGGATGTAAATCTGATCATGCCATTCCTTGATGAAAACAGTTTAATGGCTTCTCACTGATCTGTGAAAGAATAAAATATTATTAGGGTGATCATATAATTTACCCAGGCCTAGTTACAAAATCTGTTGGGACCTTATTCAAAAAGCGGGGAAAAAAGAGGGGAGGGGCCATAAAGGATACTAAAATGTAAAATTGGTCTTTCTTCTACATTCTTTTTCTTATCTGCCATGGTGTATTATATTTGCTATTTAATGCTGTTTTTCTTCAGGAATGAACTTATTTCCCTTCTCAGGCATCTCTTCTTCTCCTAGGCCTGATGCCGCAACCCACAGCTGACAGGCAACTCCTACAGGATTTCAACCTCTGTGCTCCTACATGGATCAGGGTTGGACAAGAAGCTCAGGAGTTGTGCTGTGCCGTATCCCAGCCCAGAACATCACGGAGCACTCAGCTGACCCCAACCATCCCTGGACCTCGGACAGAGCGTGGCAGCAGTTAATGGACAGTGGCAGGCTGAGCATCTTCAGATGGCCAACAGGCACATAAAGAAATACTTAGCATAGATAATCATCAGGGAAATGCAAATCAAAACCACAGTGAGATATCACCTCACACATGTCAGAATGGCTATCTTCAAAAAGAACACAAATAACAAATGTTGCAGAGAAAATGGAGAAAAGGGAACCCTTGTACACTGTTGGTGGGAATGTAAATTGGTGCAGCTACTGTGGAAAACAGTATGGAGATTTCTCAAAAACAGAAAATAGAACTACCATATGACCCAGCAATTCCACTCCTGGGAATATGTCTGAAAAAAACAGAAACACTAATTCGAATAGATACATGAACCCCAACGTTCACAACGGAATTATTTACAATTGGCCAAGATATGGAAGCAACCTAAGTGTCTATCAACAGATGAATGGATAAAGGAGATGTGATATTATATATATATAATTTATATATATATATATAATGGAATACCACTCAACCATAAAACGAACAAAATTTTGCCATTTGCAGCAACATGGATGGACTTGGAGGGCATTATGCTAAGTGAAAGAAGTCAGACAAAAACAAATACTGTATGATATCACTTACACACTTATAAGTGGAATCTAAAAAATACAGCAAACTAATGACTACAACAACAACAAAAAGAAGCAAACTCCCATATATAGAGTTACTAGTGAGGAGGGCAGGCAATATAGGGGTGAGGGAGTGGGAGGTGCAAACTATTGGTTATATGATAGGACCAAGGATGTATTGTACAACATGGAGAATATAGCCAATATTGTGTAATAACTGAAAATGGAGTATAACCTTTAAAAATTGTATAAAATTTTTTAAAAAATGAACAGTAGCAGAGAGTAGGGGGCCAGGTGGGACCCATGACACCAGCAAGTAGAGAAACAGGGAGCCAAATTATACCCAGGAAGGTGAAGAGGGTGCATGAGGTAGGACCATATAGGATCCAAGTCTCCAAACCTCTCTGCCCCACACATATCCCATTGTTACCTCAACTTCATTTCGAAAATACTAATTCACGGATAATATAATTAAGAATATCAAGACAGTCACTGCACAGCATTAAGCTCCAAGAATGTAGCCCATCTGAAAGTGGCACCTTCGGTGACTGTTCTGGTAGCATGCCCATGAAGCTGGCCCTGACTTTATCATTCCAAACTTTGACCCATTTGAGAGTGGAAGGGAGAACCAACCAGGTGGGATAAAGAGATAATAGGAGGAAATAGAGACTGTCCCAGGTAAATTAGGAGTCCAGCTGCTCCAGAGAATTCCTCTGTATGATTGTATAATTATTTATCTATCCATTCTTTGACTTAATAACATTTAGACTAATCACACATTTCATTATTGCAGATACCTTTGGGCGATTCTAAGCATGTGTGGGAATTTTTCTAACAGGATGATTTTCAAATTAAGGGACATGTTCAATTGGTGTTTTAAAATCAACTGAATGGCTTGTGACCAGAATGGGATAGATTGGATTGAAGTAAAGGGGAGAGTAAAATGGATGGGATAGAATGGAATGGAATGGAATAGAATAGAATAGAATAGAATAGAATAGAATAGAATAGAATAGAATAGAATAGAATGGAATAGTAGAATAGAATAAAATTCTATCAAATAGGCATGTAAAAGTATATGTATTATATTGTGAAATTATTTCAGTTATGTGCATGAGTATGCATGTGTATGTTCTGATTTGCAATGTGAATATATATATTTTCTAGATATATATCTATATATTTTCACACACACACACACACACACACACACATATATATATATATATATATATATACACTTTCCTAGAGTTTATAAGTCAGAGTCACTAGGCCATTGAATATTTTCAACTCTTGTAGATATTAACAATTTCTTTCAAGGCGTTTGCTCCAGTATTCCCTCTTGATACTATATAAATTTCCCAGTTCTTTTTTCTGCTCACTAGCAAATTGGATAGTAATATAATTTTTGCCAACCTGATGGACAGGGAATTTCACCTTATTTAAATTTGCACCTTTCTAATGAATGAACAACTTTTCACATGTTTATTGAACAGAGACATTGTCTCCTTAAAACTGCCTGGTAAAATCTATTGCTAATTTTTCTCTTGAATTGTTTGTCAATTATTTTCAAATGTATAAGTTCAATGAAATACATTTTATATGTTCATATATACACATTTTTTCAAAGAACCATTTATAAAAATTGTTCATGTTTGTAAATGGTCCTTTGAAAAAAATATATTATCTAAATTACAGGTATGGGGGTATATTCCTATCTATCAAGCATGTTGATTATTTATTCTGTTCAAATTTCTATTCTTAATAATATTTGATCAAATTGATGTCCAGGAAAGAGATGTGTTAAAATGTCCAATTATGATAATGTGTATTTAAATATTTCCTGTAATTCTGCTAAATTTTTAATTTATATATTGAGAGTCTGGGTCATAACTATTATATCATTCTGTCATTTTCCCACTATACTGTTAATTTACTGTTTATTAGTTTAATATATGTTACTATGTGACCTTCCTTTCAATTATTATTTGACTCATGTTTTGTTCATCCCTTTACTGTCAGCATTTCTTTTTTTTTTTTTTTTGGAATTTTTGAATTTTATTTTATTTATTTTTTTATACAGCAGGTTCTTATTATCCATTTTATACATATTAGTGTATATATGTCAATCCCAATCTCCCAATTAATCACACCACCCCCCTCTCCCCCATGCCACTTTCCCCCCTTGGTGTCCATACGTCTGTTCTTTACATCTGTGTCTCAATTTCTGCCCTGCAAACCAGTTCATCTGTACCATTTTTCTAGGTTCCACATATATGCGTTAATATACGATATTTGTTTTTCTCTTTCTGACTTACTTCACTCTATATGACAGTCTCTAGATCCATCCACGTCTCTACAAATTACCCAATTTTGTTTCTTTTTATGGCTGAGTAATATTCCATTGTATATATGTACCACATCTTCTTTATCCTTTCATCTGTCAATGGGCATTTAGGTTGCTTCCATGACCTGGCTATTGTAAATAGTGCTGCAATGAACGTTGGGGTGCATGTGTCTTTTTGAATTATGGTTTTCTCTGGGTATATGCCCAGTAGTGGGATTGATGGGTCATATGGTAAATCTATTTTTAGTTTTTAAAGGAACCTCCATACTGTTCTCCATAGTGGCTGTATCAATTTACATTCCCACCAACAGTGCAAGAGGGTTCCCTTTTCTCCACACCCTCTCCAGCATTTGTTGTTTGTAGATTTTCTGATGATGCCCATTCTAACTGGTGTGAGGTGATACCTCATTGTAGTTTTGATTTACATTTCTCTAATAATTAGTGATGTTGAGCATCTTTTCATGTGCTTCTTGGCCATCTGTATGTCTTCTTTGGAGAAATGTCTATTTAGGTCTTCTGTCCATTTTTGGATTGGATTGTTTGTTTTTTTAATATTCAGTTGCATGAGCTGTTTATATATTTTGGAGATTAATTGTCCGTTGATTTGTTTGCAAATATTTTCTCCCATTCTGAAGGTTGTCTTTTCATCTTGTTTGTAGTTTCCTTTGCTGTGCAAAAACTTTTAAGTTTCATTAGGTCCCATTTGTTTATTTTTGTTTTTATTTCCATTACTGTAGGAGGTGGATCAAAAAAGATCTTGCTGTGATTTATGTCAAAGAGTGTTCTTCCTATGTTTTCCTCTAAGAGATTTACAGTGTCCGGTCTTACATTGAGGTGTCTAATCCATTTTGAGTTTATCTTTGTGGGGTGTTAGGGAGTGTTCTAACCTCACTCTTTTACATGTAGCTGTCCAGTTTTCCCAGCACCACTTATTGAAGAGACTGTCTTTTCTCCATTGTATATCGTTGCCTCCTTTGTCATAGATTAGTTTATCATAGGTGTGAGGGTTTATCTCTGGGCTTTCTAACTTGTTCCATTGATCCATGTTTCTGTTTTTGTGCCAGTACCATATTGTCTTGATTACTGTAGCTTTGTAGTAGAGTCTGAAGTCAGGGAGTCTGATTCCTCCAGCCGTTTTTTCCCCTCAAAACCACTTTGGCTATTCAGGATCTTTTGGGTCTCCAAAAAATTTAAGATTTTTTGTTCTAGTTCTGTAAAAAATGCCACTGGTAGTTTGATAGGGATTGCATTGAATCTGTAGATTGCTTTGGGTAGTAGGGTCATTTTCACATTATTGATTCTTCTAATCCAAGAACATGGTATATCTCTCCATCTGTTTGTATCATCTTTAATTTTTTGCATCAGTGTCTTATAGTTTTCTGCTTACAGGTCTTTTGTCTCCCTAGGTAGGTTTATTCCTAGGTATTTTATGCTTTTTGTTACAATGGTAAATGGGAGTGTTTCCATAATTTCTCTTTCAGATTTTTCAACATTAGTGTATATGAATGCAAGAGATTTCTGCACATTAATTTTGTATCCTGCAACTTTACCAAATTCATTGATTAGCTTTAGTAGTTTTCTGGTGGCATTTTTAGGATTCTCTGTGTATAGTATCATGTCATCTGCACACAGTGACAGTTTTACTTCTTCTTTTCCAATTTGTATTCCTTTTATTTCTTTTTCTTCTCTGATTGCTGTGGCTAGGACTTCCAACACTATGTTGAATAATAGTGGTGAGAGTGGACATCCTTATCTTGTTCCTGATCTTAGAGGAAAAGCTTTCAGTTTTTCACCATTGACAATGATGTTTGCTGTGGGTTTGTCGTATATGGCATTTATTATGTTGTGGTAGGTTCCCTCTATGCTCACTTTCTGGACAGTTTTTACAATAAATGGGTGTTGAATTTTGTCAAAAGCTTTTTCTGCATCTATTGAGATGATCATATGGTTTTTCTTCTTCAATTTGTTCATATGGTATATCACATTGATTGATTTGCGTATATTGAAGAATCCTTGCATCCCTGGGATAAATCCCACTTGATCATGTTGTATGATCCTTTTAATGTGCTGTTGGATTCTGTTTGTTAGTATTTTGTTGAGGATTTTTGCATCTATATTCATCAGTGATATTGGTCTGTAATTTTCTTTTTTTGTAGTATCTTTGTCTGGTTTTGGGATCAGGGTGATGGTGGCCCCATGGAAGGAGTTTGGGTGTGTTCCTTCCTCTGCAAATTTTTGGAAGAGTTTGAGAAGGATGGGTGTTAGCTCTTCTCTAATTGTTTGATAGAATTCATCTGTGAAGCCATCTGGTCCCGGAATTTTGTTTGTTGGACGATTTTTAATCACAGTTTCAATTTCATTACTTGTGATTGGTCTGTTCATATTTTCTATTTCTTCCTGGTTCAATCTTAGAAGGTGATACCTTTCTAAGAATTTGTCCATTTCTTCCAGGTTGTCCATTTTATTGGCAAAGAGTTGCTTGCAGTAGTCTCTTAGGATGCTTTGTATTTCTGCGATGTCTGTTGTAACTACTCCTTTTTCATTTCTAATTTTATTGATTTGAGTCTTCTGCCTCTTTTTCTTGATGAGTTTGGCTAATGGTTTATCAATTTAGTTTATCTTCTCAAAGAATCAGCTTTTAATTTTACTGATCTTTTCTATTGTTTTCTTGTTTCTATTTCATTTATTTCTGCTCTGATCTTTATGATTTCTCTCCTTCTGCTAACTTTGGGTTTTGTTTGTTCTTCTTTCTCTAGTTCCTTTAGGTGTAAGGTTAGATTGTTAATTTGAGATTTTTCTTGTTTCTTGAGGTAGGCTTGTATAGCTATAAACTTCCATCTTAGAACTGCTTTTGCTGCATCCCATAGGTTTTGAATCGTCGTGTTTCCATTGTCTTTTGTCTCTAGGTATTTTTTGATTTCCTGTTTGCTTTCTTCAGTGATCTCTTGGTTATTTAGTAACGTATTGTTTAGCCTCCATGTGTTTCTGTTTTTTACGTTTTTTTCCCTGTCATTGGTTTCTAATCTCATAGCTTTGTGGTCAGAAAAGAGGCTTGAGATGATTTCAATTTTCTTAAATTTACTGAGGCTTGATTTCTGACCCACGATGTGATATATCCTGGAGAATGTTCCATGCGTACTTGAGAAGAAAGTGTAACCTGCTGTTTTTGGATGGAATGTCCTATAAATATCAATTAAATCTATCTGGTCTATTGTGTCATTTAAAGCTTGGGTTCCTTTATTAATTTTCTAGCTGAATGATCTGTCCATTGGTGCAAGTGAGGTGTTAAATTCCCCCACTATTATTGGGTTACTGTCGATTTCTTGTTTTATAGCTTTTAGCAGTTGCCTTATGTGTTGAGGTGCTCCTGTGTTGGGTGCATATATATTTATAATTGTTATATCTTCTTCCTGGATTGATCCCTTGGTGATTATGTAGTGTCCTTCCTTGTCTCTTGAACATTCTTTATTTTAAAGTCTATTTTATCTAATATGAGTATTGCTACTCCAGCTCTCTTTTGATTTCCATTTTCATGGAATGTCTTTTCCCATCCCCTCACTTTCAGCCTGTATGTGTCCCTAGGTCTGAAGTGGGTCTCTTGTAGACAGCATATATATGGGTCTTGTTTTTGTATCCATTCAGCAAGCCTGTGTGTTTTGGTTGAAACATTTAATCCATTCACGTTTAAGGTAATTATCGAGATGTATGTTCCTATGACCATTTTCTTAATTGTTTTGGGTTGTTTTTGTAGGTCCTTTCCTTCTCTTGGGTTTCCCACTTAGAGAAGTTCCTTTAGCATTTGTTGTAGAGCTGGTTTGGTGGTGCTGAATTCTCTTAGCTTTTGATTGTCTGAAAAGCTTTTGATTTCTCCATCAAATTTGAATGAGATCCTTGCTGGGTAGAGTAATCTTGGTTGTAGCTTATTCCGTTTCATCACTTTAAATATATCATGCCACCTCATTCTGGCTTGTAGAGTTTCTTCTGAGAAATCAGCTCTTAACCTTATGGGAGTTCCCTTGTATGTTATTTGTCATTTTTCCATTGCTGCTTTCAATAATTTTTCTTTGTCTTTAATTTTTGCCAATTTAATTACTATGTGTCTCAGTGTGTTTTTCTTTGGGTTTATCCTGTATGGGACTCTCTGCACTTCCTGCACTTGGGTGGCTGTTTCCTTTCCTGTGTTAGAGAAGTTTTTGACTATAATCTCTTCAAATATTTTCTTGGGTTCTTTCTCTCTCTCTTCCCCTCTGAGACCCCTATAATATGAATGTTGTTGTGTTTAATGTTGTCCCAGAGGTCTCTTAAGCTGTCTTCATTTCTTTTCATTCTTTTTTCTTTATTCTGCTCTGCAGCAGTGAATTCCACCATTCTGTCTTCCAGGTCAGTTTTCCGTTCTTCTGCCTCAGTTATTCTGCTATTGATTCCTTCTAGTGTAGTTTTCATTTCAGTTAGTGCATTGTTCATCTCTGTTTGTTTGTTCTTTAATTCTTCTAGGTGTTTGTTAAACATTTCTTGCATCCTCCTGATCTTTGCCTGCATTCTTTTTCCAAGGTCCTTGATCATCTTCACTATCATTATTCTGAATTCTTTTTCTGGAAGGCTGCCTATCTCCTCTTCATTTAGTTGTTTTTCTGGGGTTTTATCTTGTTCTTTCATCTGGTACATAGCCCTCTGCCTTTTCATCTTGTCTATCTTTCTGTGAATGTGGTTTTTGTTCCACAGACTGCAGGATTGTAATTCTTATTGCTCCTGCTGTCTGCCCTCTGCTGGATGAGGCTATCTAAGAGGCTAGTCAACATTTCTGTATTCTTACATTTTATGTGTTTCTTATAAATTGTATTTAGTTTGATAATGGGATTTTGTTCATCCAATTATAGAATCCTTATTTTTTAGATAGGTACATACAATCATTTCTATTGTTGCAATTATTGATATATTTAGAAGTATTACTGTCATTTTAATTTGTATTTTCTATTTAATTTTTTTTTCCTTTTTTCCCCTCCTTTCCTGTCTTCTACTAGGAAAATAAAATTCTCTTAATCACTCACCTCTATTTTTCTTCTATTTGGTTTGAAGTTTTCAATTCATTATTTAAGATTTACTTTTAAAATTAGCATTTTTACCTAGGTTAATGAAAACTAAATGAATACCTCTATCCTTATAACTAGTAAAAGAGCTATTCCTCATATATTAGCAATTTATTTCCACCTACTGTTATACCTTTCCTAAACTGTTAATTATGATTATGAATTTATAGAATGTTTATTTAGATTCCCTAATATGTATACGTTTTTTAATGCTCATCATTATTTCTTGTATGCAACATATTTCTTCTAAAGTAGCTTTTCATTAAGGGCCTGTGAAGAGTAAAAAAAATTAGTTTTTTTTTCTTGCAAAAATCTTCATTTCCTCTCAATTTAAAGATTTCTTTATAGAATTCTATGCTGTTGGTTCATTGTCTCTGGTTGTCATCTGGCATGTATTATTGCTGATGAGAAGTCTGCCATCAGTCTAATTTTTATTATTTTGGAGATAAACCATTTTTCTCTCTAGTAATTTTTAATATAGTCTCTGTGTTCACGAGCTTCTGCTATTTTAGCATGATATATCTGACTTTTCATTGATTCACTGTGCGTCTTCAATTTGAAGACTCATTTTCAATTCTAAAAAATTCTTAACTATTCCTTCTTTGAATAGCCTTTCTCTTCATTTTCTTTATTATCCTCTTCTGGAACTTTATTAAATACATATTTTGACCTTTCATTCAATGATATACATTTCTTGATATTCTCTTCAAACTTTTTACCTCTTCATTTCTCTGTGTTAGTTTCTGAGTTATATTCTAATATTTATTTTTTTGTTAATTAATTTTATATTCAAAGATGTCTGTATACCTGACCATTTGCTTTTTAATGTCCATGAGTATATTTTCTTATTTTCAGAAAGTCTGCTTGCTCTTTTCACAACATATCTTATAGCTTTTCATATAGTATATTTTCTCTTTAAAATTTAATTTTCTTAAAAATATCTTTAATCATGTTAAACATGCTTATTTTATATCCTTCAAATTATTCTTTTTTTCTTGGGTATGTAGGGGATTATTTCTATTTCTTTGGCTTTAAAATCTTTTTATTTGTTCTGACCAGTGGTTGATCTAGGTTTGGTGGGACTTGATATTTGTACAATTTTTAAGGCCTTCTATAAGTTAAAAATACAAAATTACTAATATAAATTTAGATATCAAAGTGAATATTTTTTAAAAATGATAAACAACAAATTATAATTTTTTTTCTTTTTTCATTCTGTATTTCCCAAGTTTGTATCTTTTCCTAAGTTTGTATTTTTATTTCCTAGAATATGTTGCAAGAATAGTACAATGAACTGAATCTTGTCAATTGTTAACACTTTACCCCACAACCCCCTTTTCCCTTCTGCTACCCACATACCAGGGGTGCCTGGTTTTATAGAAAGACAAACTCTGCAATACAAGCTCTGTTCCCGCACCTTAAATCCACAACAAGAAGTGAGTTGGTCCAGTGGGCCATAGGAGTATGTCTGGAAGCCATTCTTACATTGAGTCAGTTAGTAATAACTTACCTAGACAAGAAAGTGACTGGGAACCACATGAGGATATCCCAGTAAATGTAAGCTTCTCTTAGGTGAATACAAAAAGTATTCAAGGTCACTCTACCACCATTCAACACAAGAGGAACCGTGATGACAGGGAAATTGAAGTGAAAATAGACAATAGTATAAATTGATCGTCCTTAAGAAATCATACTTTATTTTTATTTTATTTTTTTGGCCACGCTGCTTGCAGGATCTTAGTTCCCCAACCAGGGATTGAACCTGTGCCCCCTGCAGTGGAAGTGTGGAGTCCCAACCATTGGACGACCAGGGAGTTCCCAAGAAATCTTACTTTAAAATTTTATGAAGACAAATATAGCCATGAGAACATATTACCAAGGCTTCTGCCACAAACTTTGAAGAGGTTTATGCAACTAAGGAGCCTTGAAACTTCTTAAGTTTCTTTCACTTCATGGAAAAGCTGCTTCTTCTGACTTTCCCCCATGGTGGTTTATTTTATGATACGACTTTTCATTTTTAACTGGGCATTCATCTTCAGTGTAATTTTAAATTTTAAAAAAAAATTTGAGGTATTCATACACCTTAGATTGTTAATATTTTCTTACAAATCATGATGGAATATTCTTCTGCTGGAAGCCTCAGGGTTGTCCATTGTCCACTGAAGAACTTCTTGTTTTCCTTTCTCTGCTTAATATTTCCACATCGCTTAGGTAGTGTTCATAGCTATCTCACATCTTGACCTGGAGCAGGTCTGCAGTTTTTACTTTTCCACGTGGAGCCTGACTCAAGTGGAAAGTTTGATAGATATTTCTATAGATCAGTGAGTGGGTATATATCGAATCTTTGAGGATGAGAAAACATTGAGCCCCTGGGCCTTCTGCAGAGAGTGTGGTCCTATCTCACACCTCACACAGCCCACAGGCATGTGTCTTGTCTCTACATGAGCTTTAGAACCTTAGCTCCCACCCAGATGGTCAACATCTAGTCTGAAACCCTGATGGATCCCTGCAGTGTAAGACTTAACCACCCTAGCGTTCCTTTTTCTCTTTCATTCTGACTTATGGAAATTTCTTTTGCTTCCTTTTGAAATTGGTAATATAGTTAAAATCACCTTTTATTAAATGTCAAGCATTTATATCTTTTTTGGGTGAAGAGGTCTGTTCAGATCAGTTTGTCCCACCATATTGCTGGAGACGATGCCTTTTTCTTTGCCATGACACCGTCCTCCATATTCTAACTCACTTTAATTCACCCTACTCCCTCCTGGCTCCCGATCCTGACCATTTCCCTCACAGGGAATACTGCATTAACTTATAATTATCCTATTAATCTGAGTTCAAATGGCACTTCCCCAGGGAAATTGCTGGTCCACACCATGGCCCTTGGTAACACATTCCTATTTTACCATGCACTTTTCCTGCCATGGCACTTGTCAGCGTTTACAATGATATATTTGAGTGATAGATTAATATCTGTCATTCCAACTAAAATGTGCATTATGGTATAGGGTATTGAATAGGATCTCTCCTTTGGTGGGGAGCTGGGGAAATGGGAATGATTGAGAACAAAAGCACTCAACAGCTTGTGTCAGAGCTCTGCCAGCTCAGACTCAACACAGCAAATCAGAGTACAAAACTACCCCATACATTGTTTTTTTAGAAGTCTACTATAGTTTTGCTTGTAATCTGTATGGCTGTGCTAAGATAACCAACATTTTTCACCACCAAATAACTCTTCAGGGAAGTGGTATCACAAAACATTTTTCATCTTGACTATGTGTTTTACATGCATTATCTTACTTAATTTTCATAAACAATCTTAAAGGGTAGGGAATACTTAATTCTGTTTCTTGTTGCAAAGAGCATCGACTAATATAACCTGTAAAATGTGAACTTCTAGATGGTAGAATTACTGTTTCAAGTGTACAGATCTTATTATTGTTCATATCACCAGCCTGATGAGTTTGCTAAAAGGAAAAGGAATATGGAGTATCCCCTGTTGAAAACCAGGAATGCTAGAAGACACCTCTATGGCTTACAAGATGAGGCATGACGTATTTTCTTTATAAAGAAAGTTTTACATTTATTTAAGTGTTTGTTTAAAAAAATGCATCAACTTTTGATGACAAATTAGGATGGTTTGGGTGGTTGTATACTGTGGCCCCAGTAGTTTTAGATTTCACAAACTAGTAAAATTGTAAGCAACACACTAAAATGAACATCTATTATTAGCACTATTTCATTAAAAAATTCTTGTGTTTTAAATATCAAACAGGAAGGAAAAACATAATCTCAGAATAAAACAGAGCCATGTAATTTGAATAATTTTTTCTTCCAAAAATTGACTTCTTTTTCTTTGCTTTTCTTATTTCACCACAGCCTGGTGAAAACTTCATTAAGAACTAATATTTAGGAATCACGAGCATCAGAAAGGAAGTTGGACCCCCTGTGGCTCAGACAGAGGATCTTAAAAGTTAAATATGAAGAGCCATTCCTATTGAAGATCAGTCAGAAAAGATGAATCATTTCTGGTTTTATGATGGGATTTGATTTGCACAGAGCTTTTCAGGAATGCACTATGCAAAGGGAGGTGCAGCTGCATCTTTCTCATGTGTATCCTTATTGGCACTGGAGGAGCACACATGTGTAGATCCCTTAGTCTGTAGTAGCAAACGGTGTGTCTTTCTTAATTCCTTCTCAGGAAAGTTGGCTACCAGTGCCACGTTATTGCCTTCTCCTTACAAACCTCTGAATTCTAGATGTACAACGTTGAGTGCCACCCAGCGCTTTTTAATTCTTTCTTCACAGCTGGCTATTTTCACCTTCATTCTTCACGTTTGTTTTAGCTCTCAGACATGTCAACATGTTCCCTTCAGCACTACATATCATAATAGATCTCTTGCAAAGTGACAAAAAATACTCAGAAAAAAATTCCCATACCAATTATAATGCCACACTTTAAAATAAATGCTGTCTTGACTGGTTAACATATTTCTAGATATATTCTAAAATCATTATCTTCACACCCCAATTTCCTCATTTGGTTTCGGAGTGCTTTGTTCTCTGACCTTGTTGTGAGTAAAATGACTGCTTCGCATATTTTTTGGGAAGAGAAAGCATCGTTACTTTGTGAACATCACAGTGATACATGCACTGCAGGGAGGGAGGGCAGCACATTCTCCGGGGCACAACCCTTCCCCAGTATCTCAGAGAGTAACATTTATTTTTACAGGTCAGGAGAGTAGCTTTTACCTCATAACGTTGTATGGGTTCAGTGCATCTGAACAACACAAGTCTAAGAGGAAAAAAATGGGATGCACAATGTAATTGGTGCCATTCATTCTCAGCACAGTGAGTACTGATACAGGGGGCCACCAAAAGGGCAGTCAGCAGGGACAAGAACAACCTTTGCACACTGTCCTCTTAGCCTCTGAATTCTCTAAGATGTAGGGGAGGCCGAGAGTGGAAAACTACTAGTCGTGTGGGACAAAACACCACTAAGTGGTGCAGAGTTTGGTGAGAAAAGCTATTTTGAGCAGCATTTTTCATCCTGAAATTTTATGATTTTTTTTCCGGTTTATCCTCTTTTGTTTTCCTAAGAATACATCTTCATCAGCCCTTTGAAAATAATCTAAGCTAGGAAAAAATGTAATTTCATTGAAAAAAAGCACTTCTGTTCCCACTGTCTACTGTTATATACTGTACTGTTGTTACTAAGGAAGAGATTTGTGTCATGAATGGAATATGGTCTCCTGGGACGATAACTGCATGGTTACAAATTTTAGAACCCTATGTGTGTATGTGTGTATGTGTGTGTCTGTGTATGCAGACACACATTATATCATATATATTATAAACATAATATAGATTAACATTAAAATCTATGCATATAATCTATATGTTGTATATACATACACATATATATTTAATATATATGTTTATATACATACACACATATATAATCTTTTAATGTCTTTATAAGCTTGAAATTTTTCAATGAACTTTGCCTTCAGGCCCAAGTCAAATTTTGCTAACAGTCATCTGGTCACTTGTTTATTCCCTGCCTCAGAGTATATAACTCCTTTTGGATTCTTTTCCCACATTTTGTGTTTATGGATCTAGTTTTCTATAGGCCTTTAGAGAAAAATTTTAAAATGAAAAATTATTTGTCTTTTTCTAATCTCAATACATCACACTTGCCTTTATATAGATATTTTATACATAAAGGTATACTAATATTTATATGTAAATATGACTAACATAATTTTGGGAAAAAAGCGGTTATTTATGAAAACACTGGAACTCTCCAGTTCAGGATTCTGATCTTGTTTCTATATTCAAAATAAACATGAAAACCTATTTCATATTAGGTCCATGTATCTGAGGGTGAATTAAGCATGAAGGTCAGCTAAAGTTATACTGGTGATGATTCTCCCTGATGGCTCACTGGAGAAGTGATTTGGAAGATAATATGTCAGGTTATCTCTTATAACCGAATGTCAGGGAATTGGTAATGTTTGATAGGGAGCAAGAGGTCCCTCATTTTTGACAGTTTACTTAAAGTATTTATGCACTGATTTATATTTATAGAAAAGATAGATTGGGTCCTTCTCTCAAAAAATTCCTAGTCTAGTTGGCGGAGATGGCAAGATCAAGAGGTATTTATAATTCAGAGTAGTTCTGCAAAACTTCTCTAATTAAGGGGTACTGAATTCCCTGTTGGGCTTAGGGAGGGATGATCAGGATCCCATCTCAGTCTATAAAGAGAGTAACAAGTAACTAGGAGCAAACAAGACTTCCAGTGTTCACTAGAGTTCTTTTTTTTTTTTTTTTTTTTGATTTCTGCTGAACAGTAAAGTTACTGTTATTATTTTATTTTATTTATTTATTTATTTTTTTAAACATATTTATTGGAGTATAATTGCTTTACAATGGTGTGTTAGTTTCTGCTTTATAACAAAGTGAATCAGTTATACATATACAATATGTTCCCATATCTCTTCCCTCTTGCATCTCCCTCCCTCCCACCCTCCCCATCCCACCCCTCTAGGTGGTCACAAAACACCGAGCTGATCTCCCTGTGCTATGCGGCTGCTTCCCACTAGCTATCTATTTTACATTTGGTAGTGTATATATGTCCATGACACTCTCTCACCCTGTCACATCTCACCCCACCCCCTCCCCATATCCTCAAGTCCATTCTCTAGTAGGTCTGTGTCTTTATTCCCGTCTTGCCACTAGGTTCTTCATGGCTTTTTTTTTCCCTTAGATTCCGTATATATGTGTTAGCATACTGTATTTGTTTTTCTCTTTCTGACTTACTTCACTCTGTATGACAGACTCTAACTCCATCCACCTCATTACAAATACCTCCATTTCATTTCTTTTTATGGCTGACTAATATTCCATTGTATATATGTGCCACATCTTCTTTATCCATTCATCTGTCGATGGACATTTAGGTTGCTTCCATGTCCTGGCTATTGTAAATAGAGCCGCAATGAACATTTTGGTACATGACTCTTTTTGAACTATGGTTTTCTCAGGGTATATGCCCAGTAGTGGGATTGCTGGATCGTATGGTAGTTCTATTTGTAGTTTTTTAAGGAACCTCCATACTGTTCTCCATAGTGGCTGTATCAATTTACATTCCCACCAACAGTGCAAGAGGGTTCCCTTTTCTCCACACTCTCTCCAGCATTTATTGTTTCTAGATTTTTTGATGATGGCCATTCTGACCGGTGTGAGATGATATCTCATTGTAGTTTTGATTTGCATTTCTCTAATGATTAATGATGTTGAGCATTCTTTCATGTGTCTGTTGGCCATCTGTATATCTTCTTTGGAGAAATGTCTATTTAGGTCTTCTGCCCATTTTTGGATTGGGTTGTTCGTTTTTTTGTTATTGAGCTGCATGAGCTGCTTGTAAATCTTGGAGATTCATCCTTTGTCAGTTGCTTCATTTGCAAATATTTTCTCCCATTCTGATGGTTGTCTTTTGGTCTTGTTTATGGTTTCCTTTGCTGTGCAAAAGCTTTTAAGTTTCATTAGGTCCCATTTGTTTATTTGTGTTCTTATTTCCATTTCTCTGGGAGCTGGGTCAAAAAGA
The DNA here is from genome assembly GCF_965194805.1 of Balaenoptera borealis. NCBI lineage: Eukaryota > Metazoa > Chordata > Mammalia > Artiodactyla > Balaenopteridae > Balaenoptera > Balaenoptera borealis. The sequence goes on along the minus strand of NC_138860.1, from coordinate 121,851,649 downwards.
ATCTTGCTGTGATGTATGTCATAGAGTGTTCTGCCTATGTTTTCCTCTAAGAGTTTGATAGTGTCTGCCCTTACACTTAGGTCTTTAATCCATTTTGAGTTTATTTTTGTGCATGGTGTCAGGGAGTGTTCTAATTTCATACTTTTACATGTAGCTGTCCAATTTTCCCAGCACCACTTATTGAAGAGGCTGTCTTTTCTCCACTGTATATGCTTGCCTCCTTTATCAAAGATAAGGTGACCATATGTGTGTGGGTTTATCTCTGGGCTTTCTATCCTGTTCCATTGATCTATATTTCTGTTTTTGTGCCAGTACCAAACTGTCTTGATTACTGAAGCTTTGGAATATAGTCTGAAGTCAGGGAGCCTGATTCCCCCAGCTCCATTTTTCGTTCTCAAGATTGCTTTGGCTATTCGGGGTCTTTTGTGTTTCCATACAAATTGTGAAACTTTTTGTTCTAGTTCTGTGAAAAATGCCAGTGGTAGTTTGATAGGGATTGCATTGAATCTGTAGATTGCTTTGGGTAGTAGAGTCATTTTCACAATGTTGATTCTTCCAATCCAGGAACATGGTATATCTCTCCATCTATTTGTATCATCTTTAATTTCTTTCATCAGTGTCTTATAATTTTCTGCATACAGGTCTTTTGTCTCCTTAGGTAGGTTTATTCCTAGATATTTTATTCTTTTTGTTGCAATGGTAAACGGGAGTGTTTTCTTAATTTCACTTTCAGATTTTTTGTCATTAGTGTATAGAAATGCAAGAGATTTCTGTGCATTAATTTTGTATCCTGCTACTTTACCAAATTCATTGATTAGCTCTAGGAGTTTTCTGGTAGCATCTTTAGGATTCTCTATGTATAGTATCATGTCATCTGCAAATACTGACAGCTTTACTTCTTCTTTTCCGATTTGGATTCCTTTTATTTCTTTGTCTTCTCTGATTGCTGTGGCTAACACTTCCAAAGCTATGTTGAATAATAGTGGTGAAAGTGGGTGACCTTGTCTTGTTCCTGATCTTAGTGGAAATGGTTTCAGTTTCTCACCATTGAGGACAATGTTGGCTGTGGGTTTGTCATATATGAACTTTATTATGTTGAGGAAAGTTCCCTCTATGCCTACTTTCTGCAGGGCTTTTATCATAAATGGGTGTTGAATTTTGTCGAAAGCTTTCTCTGCATCTATTGAGATGATCATATGGTTTTTCTCCTTCAATTTGTTAATACGGTGTATCACATTGATTGATTTACGTATATTGAAGAATCCTTGTATTCCTGGGATAAACCCCACTTGATCATGGTGTATGATCCTTTTAATGTGCTGTTGGATTCTGTTTGCTAGTATTTTGTTGAGGATTTTTGCATCTATGTTCATCAGTGATATTGGCCTGTAGTTTTCTTTCTTTGTGACATCTTTGTCTGGTTTTGGTATCAGGGTGATGGTGGCCTCGTAGAATGAGTTTGGGAGTGTTCCTCCCTCTGCAATATTTTGGAAGAGTTTGAGAAGGATAGGTGTTAGCTCTTCTCTAAATGTTTGATAGAATTCACCTGTGAAGCCATCTGGTCCTGGGCTTTTGTTTGTTGGAAGGTTTTTAATCACAGTTTCAATTTCAGTGCTTGTGATTGGTCTGTTCATATTTTCTATTTCTTCCTGGTTCAGTCTCGGCAGTTTGTGCATTTCTAAGAATCTGTCCATTTCTTCCAGGTTGCCCATTTTATTGGCGTAGAGTTGCTTGTAGTAATCTCTCATGATCTTTTGTATTTCTGCAGTGTCAGTGGTTACTTCTCCTTTTTCATTTCTAATTCTATTGATTTGAGTCTTCTCCCTTTTTCTCTTGATGAGTCTGGCTAATGGTTTATCAATTTTGTTTATCTTCTCAAAGAACCAGCTTTTAGTTTTATTGATTTTTGCTATTGTTTCCTTCATTTCTTTTTCATTTATTTCTGACCTGATCTTTATGATTTCTTTCCTTCTGCTAGCTTTGGGGTTTTTTTGTTCTTCTTTCTCTAATTGCTTTAGGTGCAAGGTTAGGTTGTTTATTCGAGATGTTTCCTGTTTCTTGAGGTAGGCTTGTATTGCTATAAACTTCCCTCTTAGCACTGCTTTTGCTGCGTCCCATAGGTTTTGGGTCGTCGTATCTCCATTGTCATTTGTTTCTAGGTATTTTTGATTTCCCCTTTGATTTCTTCAGTGATCACTTCGTTATTAAGTAGTGTATTGTGTAGCTTCCATGTGTTTGTATTTTTTACAGATCTTTTCCTGTAATTGATATCTAGTCTCATAGCGTTGTGGTTGGAAAAGATACTTGATACGATTTCAATTTTCTTAAATTTACGAAGGCTTGATTTGTGACCCAAGATATGATCTATCCTGGAGAATGTTCCATGCGCACTTGAGAAAAATGTGTATTCTGTTGTTTTTGGGTGGAATGTCCTATAAATATCAATTAAGTCCATCTTGTTTAATGTATCATTTAAAGCTTGTGTTTCCTTATTTATTTTCATTTTGGATGATCTGTCCATTGATGAAAGTGGGGTGTTAAAGTCCCCTACTATGATTGTGTTGCTGTCAATTTCCCCTTTTATGGCTGTTAGTATTTGCCTTATGTATTGAGGTGCTCCTATGTTGGGTGCATAAATATTTACAATTGTTATACCTTCCTCTTGGATCGATCCCTTGATCATTATATAGTGTCCTTCTTTGTCTCTTATAATAGTCTTTATTTTAAAGTCTACTTTGTCTGATATGAGAATTGCTACTCCAGCTTTCTTTTGATTTCCATTTGCATGGAATATCTTTTTCCATCCCCTCACTTTCAGTCTGTATGTGTCTCTAGGTCTGAAGTGGGTCTCTTGTAGACAGCATATATATGGGTCTTGTTTTTGTATCCATTCAGCCAGTCTGTGTCTTTTGGTGGGAGCATTTAATCCATTTACATTCAAGGTAATTATTGATATGTATGTTCCCATTCCCATTTTCTTAAATGTTTTGGGTTTGTTATTGTAGGTGTTTTCCTCCTCTTGTGTTTCTTGCCTAGAGAAGTTCCTTTAGCATTTGTTGTAAAGCTGGTTTGGTGGTGCTGAACTCTCTCAGCTTTTGCTTGTCTGTAAAGGTTTTAATTTCTCCATCAAATCTGAATGAGAACTTTGCTGGGTAGAGTAACCTTGGTTTTAGGTTTTTCTCCTTCATCACTTTAAGTATATCCTGCCACTCCCTTCTGGCTTGCAGAGTTTCTGCTGAAAGATCAGATGTTAACCTTATGGGGATTCCCTTGTGTGTTATTCGTTGTTTTTCCCTTGCTGCTTTTAATATGTTTTCTTTATATTTAATTTTTGACAGTTTGATTAATATGTGTCTTGGCGTGTTTCTCCTTGGGTTTATCCTGTATGGGACTCTCTGTGCTTCCAGGACTTGATTAACTATTTCCTTTCCCATATTAGGGAAGTTTTCAACTATAATCTCTTCAAATATTTTCTCAGTCCCTTTCTTTTTCTCTTCTTCTTCTGGGACCCCTATAATTCAAATGTTGGTGTGTTTAATGTTGTCCCAGAGGTCTCTGAGACTGTCCTCAGTTCTTTTCATTCTTTTTTCTTTATCCTGCTCTGCAGTAGTTATTTCCACCATTTTATCTTCCAGGTCACTTATCCTTTCTTCTGCCTCAGTTATTCTGCTATTGATCCCATCTAGAGTATTTTTAATTTCATTTATTGTGTTTTTCATCATTGCTTGGTTCCTCTTTAGTTCTTCTACGTCCTTGTTAAATGTTTCTTGCATTTTGTCTATTCTATTTCCAAGATTTTGGATCATCCTTACTATCATTATTCTGAATTCTTTTTCAGGTAGACTACCTATTTCCTCTTCATTTGTTAGGTCTGGTGTGTTTTGACACTGCTCCTTCATCTGCTGTGTGTTTTTCTGTCGTCTCATTTTGCTTATCTTACTGTGTTTGGGGTCTCCTTTTCACAGGCTGCAGGTTCGTAGTTCCCGTTGTTTTTGGTATCTGTCCCCAGTGGCTAAGGTTGGTTCAGTGGGTTGTGTAGGCTTCCTGGTGGAGGGGACTATTGACTGTGTTCTGGTGGATGAGGTTGAATCTTGCCTTTCTGGTGGGCACGTCCACGTCTGGTGGTGTGTTTTGGGATGTCTGTGGCCTTATGATTTTAGGCAGCCTCCCTGCTAATGGATGGGGCTGTGTTCCTGTCTTGCTAGTTGTTTGGCATAGGGTGTCCAGCCCTGTAGCTTGCTGGTCGTTGAGTGAAGCTGGGTCTTGATGTTGAGATGGAGATCTCTGAGAGATTTTTGCCGTTTGGTATTACGTGGAGCTGGTAGGTCTCTTGTGGACCAGTGTCCTGAAGTTGGCTCTCCCACCTCAGAGGCACAGCCCTGATGCCTGGCTGGAGCACCAAGAGCCTTTCATCCACACAGCTCAGAATACAAGGGAGAAAAAAATAGAAAGATAAAAAGAGGATAAAATAAAATAAAATAAAGCTATTATAATAAAAAATAAGAAAAAAAATTATTAAGTGTAAATGTATTTAGAAAAAAAATTTTTTTTTAATTTTTAAAAATAGATTTATTAATTTTTTATAGTAAAAAATAAGAAAAAGATTTTTAAGAAAAAAATTTATTAAGAAAAAAAATTTAATTTTTTTAAAATAAAAAATATGAAAAAACTTATTAAAAATTTTTTTAATTTCTAAAAATAGAAAATACGGAAAAAATTATTAAGAAAGCATATATTAGGAAAAAAAAAATTTTTTAAGTAAAAAAAAAAAAAAAAATGGACGGACCTAACCCTAGGACTGATGGTGAAAGCAAAGCTATATGGACAAAATCTCACCCAGAAGCATATACATATACACTCACAAAAAAAAGGAAAAGGGGAAATTAATATATCCTGCTCCTAAAGTCCACCTTTTGAATTTGGGATGATTCGTTGTCTATTCAGGTATTCAACAGATGCAGGCACATCAAGTTGTTTGTGGAGCTTTAATCCGCTGCTTCTGAGGCTGCTGGGGGAGATTTCCCTTTCTCTTCTTTGTTCGTACAGCTCCCAGCGTTCAGCTTTGGATTGGACACGCCTCTGCATGTACGTTGCCTGAGGGCGTCCGTTCCCCGCCCAGACAGAAAGGGGTTAAAGAAGCAGCTGCTTCGGGGGCTCTGGCTCACTCAGGCCGGGGGAGGGAGCGGTACGGAGGAGGCGGGGCGAGCCTGTGGCGTCAGAGGCGTTGTGACGTTGCAGCAGCCTGAGGCGCGCCGTGTGTTCTCCCGGGGAAGTTGTCCCTGGATCACGGGAGCCTGGCAGTGGCGAGCTGCACAGGCTCCCGGGAGGGGCGGTGTGGAGAGTGACCTGGGCTCGCACACAGGCTTCTTGGTGGCGGCAGCAGCAGCCTTAGCGTTTCCTACTAGTCTCTGGGGTCCGCGCTGATGGCCGCGGCCCGCGCCCGTTTCTGGGGTCCGCGCTGTTAGCCGCGGCTTGCGCCCGCCTCTGGAGTTCGTCGTCTAGGCAGCACTCTGAATCCCCTCTCCTTGCGCGCCGCGAAACAAAGAGGCAAGAAAAAGTCTCTTGCCTCTTCAGCGGCTGCAGATCTCCTCTCCGGCTCCCTCCCGGCTCGCCGTGGCACGCCAACCCCTTCAGGCTGTGTTCACGCCGCCAACCCCAGTCCTCTCCCTGCGATCCACCGAAGCCCGCACCTCAGCTCCCAGCCCCGCCTGCCCCAGCGGGTGAGCAGACAAGCCTCTCGGGCTGGTGAGCGCTGCTCGGTGCTGAGCCTCTGTGCGGGAATCTCTCCATTTTTCCCTCTGCGTCCCTGTTGCTGTGGGATCTGCGCTGATAACCGTGCGGCTCTCAACCGTCTCTGGATTTCGTTTAGGCAGCGCTCTGAATCCTCTCTCCTTGCGCGCCGCGAAACAAAGAGGCAAGAAAAAGTCTCTTGCCTCTTCGGCAGCTGCAGACTTTTTCCCGGACTCCCTCCCGGCTAGCACCAAAGCCCGAGCCTCAGCTCCCAGCCCCCACCCGCCCAGGCGAGTGAGCAGACAAGCCTCTCGGGCTGGTGAGTGCTGGTTGGCGCCGAGCCTCTGTGCGGGAGTCTCTCCGCTTTGCCCTCCGCACCCCTGTGGCTGCGCTCTCCTCCGCAGCTCCGAAGCTTCCCCCCTCTGCCACCCGCAGTCTCTGCCCACAAAGGGGCTTCCTAGTGCCTGGAAACCTTTCCTCCTTCACGGCTCCCTCCCACTGGCGCAGGTCCCGTCCCTATTCTTTTGTCTCTGTTATTTCTTTTTTCTTTTGCCCTACCCAAGTACGTGGGGATTTTCTTGCCTTTTGGGAGGTCTGACGTCTTCTGCCAGCGTTCAGTGGGTGTTCTGTAGGAGCAGTTCCACGTGTAGATGTATTTCTGCTGTATCTGTGGGAAGGAAGGTGATCTCCGCGTCTTACTCTTCCGCCATCTTGCCCCTACCTCACTAGAGTTCTTTAAGGGTAACTACCTTTCATGGTAGATATTAATACTCTCATTTCCAATGAGGAAATTGAAACTTGGAAAAGACACACTTACTGTGAGGTAGAGGCAGAATTCGAGTCCAGGTCGGAGTCACTCTAAAATTCATACTACCTCTTCTCTTTATTGATTTTCACCATGGCAAACTCTCTACTTAAAAAGGCAATTCTTAATGCCATAATTAGTACACTGAACTATACACCTATATGTGGTTTTGAATATGCCGTATGGTACTATTACTGCACTCAGCAGCTATTACAGATATATATGTATGCTATGCAAGTTGTAAAAGAAATAATAAAGAAATAAATTTACAAGATGCATGCTGTACTTTGATGATGCCAATTTGTTTTCTTTCCCAAATGCTGCAAATGTCATTGTCATCTCTACTGCCAGAGGCATTTCTGTATAACCTGTCTGCTGCCATGCTCATTTAGAAAAGGAAACCTATCAGTACAACAGAATAGAAGTTTCCCCCCTCCTTTCCCACTATGAGTTCCATTTCAAAAAGCTGTTTGTTTTGTCCTAATTGTAATTGAATTAATCTTTGTCATCCATCAGTGTCTGCATTTCACAAACTGAGGTTGATATCTCATATTCATCTTGGGCATAGTAATGGCACCAAATGACACACATAATAACTCTGCTTAAAGCTAAGTTGGTTCACTCAAGGAGGAGCCACCGCCTGTAGAAGTCACATGTCTGGCCTTAGTCTCACAGGTTCTTCCACAAATTTAGGGCTCTTATCTTCTGGCTCTAATGAAAACCCAGAGAAGGAAATAAACAACCTACCTTGGAAACATACTGCACTGGGAGATAGACTGAAAGGATCAAGCCCTGCAATGCAAATGGTGGCAAGGGAAAAGGTGTTGGCCCCCGAGGATTTCTTGATCCCTGACTTAAAAGCTCTGGGAGCTTGAACCAAACTCACAAGTATATTCAAGATCAATTCTATGTAACTTTATAAAAATGGGGGAAAATGAAGAGAAGGAAGGAAACAGCATGGGTGGATGGTCCCATGTATGCCAGGCTCTGTACTGGGCATACTGCATACACTCTCTTACTGAGTCCTCACAACTCTGTTAGGAAAGTACTAGTGGACACATTTCTATTATTCAGAAGTTCAAAAATTGGCCAAGGTCAGAAGTCATGGCAAATCCATGATTCTCATTTGAGATGTCTCATTCAACCTGCTTTTTGCTGTATATGGTAGGCAGGAAATATGCAGTGGAAGGCAAAACATGTGCTCAAGAAATCCCCCCAACACATCCATCCTATTTTCCTGCCTATTCTCCTAAAGCAAACCTTTCCTGCCACTTGATCATTTCAACTTCTACCAACCTGACCCAACTTGTGGCTTCTATTTCTAGGTCTCTTTAATTCTGAAAATTCACTCACTAATCACTGAACTGGGAAATCATGTTAGAATCAATTGTTTTCCAGGTGCGCAATAGATGAGACAACCTCCAACTGCTGTTCTTAGGTTGTTAACAAGTACAACAGGGAGGATATATCAATTGCCCAGCCCTTATTCTTGACTGGGCTTCTGTCTCAAGCTGGCTGTCCTACCACAGTGATGGGCTAGATGATGGGGAAGCTGACAAGGGTCTTTCTCTTGTCCCCTTGAAACTGAGCTCAAAGCAGTTCCTTTCCTAAATGTGCCCGCATCGTGGTGCTCCTTTTAATTGTTCAGGACCAAAGTCACCATTCAAGAAGTTTTCAGCCTTAACCCTCAGGTCTAATCACTAATAGAAAATCGGCAAAAGTGAAGGAATCCCAAGGATTAATTTGCATTCCAGGATCTGTAAAAATGGAAAAAAAATAAATAAATAAACTTTCTGTGTTTCCAAAAAGCATATATGGGAAAAGTCATAGGCAAAAACGGAATCTGTTGTTTTTACTGTAGTTACTATTAGCGTTGGAGGAAGTCTTCATTTCAACTGATCCCCATCTCCTTGTCTCTCTCTCTCCCTCTTTCTCGCTCTCTTTTTTTTTTTTCTTTTTTTCTGTCTTAAGGCTTCTAAGAGAAGAAGTGCAATTACAAAATGCACTTTTTAAAATGCTAGTTTTGGTTCAGGCTATCTGAGCTGTCCCTTCCAACCTACAGGGCTGCCAAGATGATACACGTTTACTTTCACTGCTGCAATCTTAGTCTCCTCTGTTCTCTTGTCTGTCTGAAATTTACCGATCTCTTTTTCACTGACTACTTATTTTAAAAAAATGGCTGTCTCCCTCCCTGTGAATGTTAACAAGCTTTTTCTTCATTTTAAATCCTGCCTTACTACCTCCCTGCCCTCAGAACAATTCTCTACTACATGCTACATTTATGAGTTTTACTCTACAGAGATGTGGGTCTGAGTAGAAGGGCCCCTGAATTCTGAAAACACTAAGACTATGATCAGGAAACATTATAACCCTGAAAATTGCTGGGATAAATGTAGTCATTACTATTGTTCCATTGTGGTTCAGTTCAAAATTAGTCCTCATGTGTGACTTTATCTTTTTCAGAGAGTTCTGGGCAGAGAGGTGGGGGGGGGGGGTTGGGAATCATCTATTCCTGATCATTGTAGAAATGGAGAGAACTGATATGCAAGTCATATGTCAGTGCTTGGCATTTCAAGGTAAGCATTCTCAATAGGAGATATTAGTTTAATCCATGATTTATTTTTTCTGCACCATATTTCTTTTCTCAAAAGTATGTGTTAAGAAAAACCACAGAAACGATGACACCCAAGAATCTGTTTGGCTATGGCTCCTTTCTTAAAATTCCCAAAGAGCTTGAGAAAAGTATCTTGGGAAAATTACTATGTGTCTGGAACTTTGCCACGTGATAAGGTCCCAGAAATGAAAAGACATGGCCAAGAGCTATATGAGAAAGATAGACTCAAGAAGATACTATAATATTTTGTACTGATGCCATATTAGCACATTTCAAAGCATAATGGTTATGTTTTACAAAGGATTGAGATGTCAGAAAAAGCTTCACAGAATGTATCTTATGTGATAAAATATGATGTATGTGAATTCGGGCTAAAGTACAGGAATATACTATATTGGAGAATCAGCAGGGAACATTCTGGAGTGGATTCTCTGGAGAGAAAAAAATAAATACATAAAGAGGGTATTGGAGACAATCAAAATACAAGGCAACTGCCTTCTGTCCTGAGGAGTAGTTGGTGTTTAGAAACATGTAGTTACTGGGTGAGATAACAGTTTAAATAGACAGATACCATTGCTTGCATAAATTGTGACTTCCTTGAAGTCAAAGAAGAAAGTATCTGCCTGAGCAGAAAGGTGAGGTTTTCTGCTTGGCTCCAGTTGTGTACTGGCTTGAACAACACACTTCGAGAAAAATGTTGAATGTCAGGGGTTTAGAATGGAGGGTGATAGAGCAATATTAAAGTGGTTGATTACAGTATTTGGTTTGAGTACGAAACAAGAGTGGTCAGATGGAGATTATTGATTTGGACAAAGTAGCAATTTGGATTCTGTTAATATTTAAAGCAGAGTGTGAGGGTATAAGAGAGTGAAAAGGAAAAGGGAAGTAGAATGGGCAGGAAAGATCACAGCCTACTGTGTGCAACGTCTACAAAATATTTTCTGTGCTATGATCCTAGGAGGGCAGTTAGAAAGTAGGCGTCTCAATTCAGAGATCTTGAAATTAAAGAAGTCCAAGAGAGAACACTGCCTCAGTATTTCACCTGTGGCTTCCACCCCCTGCCAGGAGTTAACTCACCAGCAATATCACTCTTGCCCCTGGGTCTCAATTTGGTCTAAAAATCCTTCTCAGCCCGGCAATGCAGTCAGCCATTAACAATTTTTTGATATTAATATGAGAGAGAAAATCTCATTGCTCTCCCTGACTTAAGAACCAATTCATTGAAATTGGAATGTGAGATGAACCCCTTTTGCTGTCTCTGACTTCAGGTGCTACCTCTGCAGGAAGGAACTATTTATTTTCATTTCCTATCCCATTTTCTTTTGCAGTCAGTTTTGTGACAAAAGAATATGCTCCTAACCTATTTTTTACTGGAGCCAAAGTTTTCACCTCTTAAACTGACCAATATTATAATATGGGGGTTTGGGGGCTCTCATTTTAGGCAAGGTTGTTCAAGCAGTTTACGCAACTTGTTTCCTAAAGTGGATAGCGAGCTTCAAAAAGAAGGCAACTGCCTTCCTATGTATTTTATATTCTCCTCAGTGCCTGGCCCCATTCAGAGTACACAGCAGGTACATAATAAATACTTGTTGACTTAGTTGAATTTCGAACCTTCCATATGAGCCATTACGATTTAGCTAAAGAATGATATAGTCTTTAGAAGGGCTAATTAGAGCCAATAATTCGACTGAACTGTGCTGGTTCTGAAGTACATAGTGATAATAATACTGTTTTTGTAAGATGGATATTTTACAGTTGAGCCTGTCTGGTTTGAGAGGCTCACTGTTTTATGGTCTGTATGTGGTGATCATTTGGATGTAATGATCAAATGGGGCTTGCTCAAATTGATCGTTACAACAGGATTCCACTGTAATTACATTTCCATAAATGATACTCAAATTCACTAGGGAAATCAACAACCCCTTGGTGTGCCTACTTCCAGCACTGATTACAAGTTCAGGTTCTATAGCACTTTCTAAACAAAAGGTAATTAAAATTTTACAGCCCATAGTTAAGCCAAAATGAAAAGGCAGCTTTTTGTTCTAGATTCAAAAGTGCTGTTCTTTGTAGACATCAGAAGACAATTCAGTTTAAAAGAATAGGCAGATGTTTGGATCTTATACAAATTAATACATCCATATTATTGAGACAATAGAGAGTAAGCATGTTAGAGTCAGAGAGTCATGGGATCAAATCCCAGTTCCATTATTTCTATATCTATGTCACCTTGGATAAGCCGTTAAAACTCTCTGAGCTTCAGCTTCCTCAACTTTAAAGTAGGGATAATATAGTTTCTGCCTCATTAGTTTTTGGAGACAATTAAATGACCTATTGTTTGTGAAGTGCCGACCACGGCGCTAGCTGGGCATGTTAGTAAATATTCAACAGACCTTAGTTATTATGATTGTCATTTAGATTTTCTTTTTTAAATCCAGCCATCTTTTACCTGGTGACACCATAAGAAACAATATATTTGTTTCCTTGCCTTAGCAAGAGTTGAATGTTTCCAACCACATAAATGCCAATATCTGGAAGTCTCAGTTTATTAACTCTTCTGTTCTGGAATTCTCTGGCTTAGCCTCCATGTCTAAAACATATTTGATCATATCCATTTCCAGGCAGGGGGGTTTCTACTTTCTCAGATTAATTAAAATTCCATTGACTTCATCGCCTTAAAGCACCCTATCACTATAAGCATGCAAAAGATCACGAGATGATTCCAAATTCACATTCCCGTAGTGTCTTCCCACAAAGGGTGTAAGAGGAGGCATTTTAACATCAATCTAAATACCATTATGCCATCAAAATAACATTTAAGATAACATACCAGCTTTTGAGCCCTTTCCAAATGCTTGAAAAACTTCTAAAACATTGCATTTTAGGCCAGAAATTACTCTACTCAGCAGAAATTCAGCCAACAAAAATCATCTTCTCTAAAAAGAAACAAACTGGAGATGAATGTGTCATCCTTTGCCACCCATGTAGTCTGTACCCCGTCATCAAAATTTATTGGCGAGTTGTGTTATAAAGTCCAAGAGTCAGTAAAACCACTTATCAGGATACAAAAAGGATGGACTTGCCAGTGCTCCCAGAGACCACTTTTTTGTTCTTAAGAAGCATATTCAAAAAGGAACTTGTTCTAATAGTAATCAAGCTTCAGAAAAATTAAAAGCCCCTGTCCAGACAGGCCTCCTAGTTTCTATTCTTCTTTTAAATTATTTCTGGGTTAGTTTAACAGTAAGAGAAAAATGAGAACAATGGTCTCTCAGACTGTGGCAACTCATAGCAAGTTATGTTACCAGGCCACATTCTTTTGATTAGTTTTGTTTAATGAGAAGAACTGCATAGGAAGACATTTTGTACAGAAGGGGGAAATATCCTAACACTTCTATTGCTCACACTTTCCTTTTTAAAACATACTTTCTTTCTCCTGAGTTTTATTCTTTCAGGTGCCTTTCTAACCCTTGGGATTTTTATTTTTGACTTATTATCTATATTTCTGTTGCTCCTCCCAGTAATTCTTTTACTATATATTTTATATACTTTTAGAAAACTTTTTAGAAAACTATTTTTGAACATTATTATAGTTTTGTTTCTGACTGTTACATTTTATCATGAATAAATAGGATACAAAAAGGATCAACCCAAACACTAAATTCTCCACTCTAGAACATAGCTCAATCATTCAACAACTACTCATTGAGTGCTTTCTATGTCCCATGTTTTGTACTAAGTATTAAAATTGCAGTAGATCAAGCAGGAAGTAATCATACCAAAAAATGGCAGGGAAGTATAAGTTGAACTGTGCTAGTTCCTTTAACCACATTTTTCAAATGTATAAATTGTGTTATGGTCCAGCTATTGATAGCTACTGCCACTGAACAAACATCAAGATAAACATCAGACTAGTTCTCTGAGGTCCAGTATAAATCACAGTTGGTGAGTTCTCTATAAATTCTTCAACATATTTTTACTGATATTATCTGCTTAAGGTGACCATCTGAGGAATACCACCAGCCAGTCAATATAGCCAATACCAAAATGTTTGATCACAACATAGTTATAGCATATTAATCTCATATACATTATGCATTATAATACATTATATATTATAATACATTATAAGATGCATTGCAACAAATTTAAAAATTTTAAACCTTGTTTGAATTTGAAATTAATTTACATAATTTTGAACTATTTTTTTTTCACTGTCAAAAACATCTAGAAAGTGATTAAATTTTCTAGCTAATTCTTCATGCTAACCCCTCTCAACTACCCTCACCCCCAGCCCACACCTAGATTTTTTTCCACACCTGAGTCAAATTTTATGCTGTTTTCTTGATCTTTGCTTGGGCTTCTCATCATATAGGGACCTTTACTCTTTTATTGATTCAATCCAGGCTTTCAAAATAAAACACAGATGGAAAATGGGGGCTTAAAAATCTGTTCTTGACCCTTTTTCTCCCAATTTCCTGCTGAGATTGTTGTTGTTATATCATGGAAGAATCCCTGGAATATCTGGATATCCAGGCTTAATTTAGAAGGTACCTGAAGGGTGTATAATTGTTTAAACAGTGTGATTAAACAAGATAGTAGAGAAGATTAAGAACTAAGCAATTTGGAAATATACTCTGCCTTTCTTTCAAGTCTAGGGGGAGGCCAATGAGGGTGACAGAGAATGCAAACTTAGGAGTATCCTCTCAACCCGGGTAGGGGACTGCTCTGGTCAATGCATGGTGCTTAGTTTTAGAAAAAAACTAATATTATTGTTCCAGATAGTAGAGGCAGCACAAGCACTTTCTGTAGTGTTGGACTGAGGACAGCCTGCATTCACTTGCACCTGAAAAACAGGGAGCTTTCTCCACATGACTTAAAAGAGAGTTCCCTGGTTTACAATTCATTTGATTTACAGTTCATTTGACTCACTGAAAAACAAATTCACTTATTTATCTTCACTGACTTCCAGTCCACCACTGCTTGAGAGGCATCAACCATGGGCCAATCCAAACATGACCAGCCAAGGAACCATCACAATCAGTTTAAGTTGATGCAACTAGATGACAAGAGGGAAACCAAGTCAATGAAACAGCTTGGTGGTTCTGTGCAAGAGAACTAGCAGAATAACCAAAAAATAAAACAAAGAGGAAGGAGAAAAGAGAGGAAAAAAGAAAAGAAAATTGAGTACAACTATAATGAAATCTTTTGAAGAGATATGATTAAGGCTTAAAAATGTATTTCTGGAAGGAAATAAGACATTATTTTATATTAAAATTTAAATGAGAAGTTAACAAAATAATATAGTTCAGAAACAATTTAGTCTTCATTTATTTACTTATATGTTCAATACATAAATCATTTAGAGTCTATTGTGTATTAGGCACAGCATAGTTAACAGGATACAAGACAGATGGCCCTGTCCTTTAGGAACTTATATTTAAGTGAGAGAGACAGGAAACAAACAAGAGACCACAATATGAGAATGATAAGTTGTATGAAGTGCCAAGAAGACAATTAGAAGGGTGCAAAAATAGGAAACAAAGGGGAGGGAGGAGCATGGACTACTTTATATAGAGTTGTAGGTAAATCCTTTCTATGGAAGTGTTAGCACAGTCCTGAAGAATAAGAGGAAATTGGAAAATGAGTATTATTTCGGTCACAGGAAACTATGCCTGAAAGACCTGACACAGGAAGGATCTCAAATGCCCTATAAACTCTCAGTAAGCCAGTGAGGTTAGAACACAGTGAATGTAAGGAGAGTGATCAAGATAAAGGAGGAGAGATAGTCAGGGATCTATAAGTTTTGTATGAGTTCAACTTTTCGGCTACAAAAAAGGAAGGAATCTTATGTTGGATGACAACATGATAATATTTTGATTATGAAAAGGTGATTCCAGCAGCTATCTGGAGTATAGGTGAAGAGGCTATTGGTACATGAACGGAAATGGGCAGGGTAATTAGGAAACTATAACATAATGCAATGTGTGTATGATGATGTTGGATTGAGCAAAGCTGTGACCACGGAGATAGTAATAGGAGGGGAAATTTAAGATATATTTTGGAGGTAAAACCAATTAAATATGCTGATGTGGTTGTTGAGGGACATACAGAAATCAAAGGTGATTCTTAGGAGTTTGGTTTAAGAAATTGGCTATGTGGTGGTAACATTTAATGAGATCAGAAAGACTGAGAAAAGAAAATATTTGATGGGGAAGGGGCAAGATCAAGAATTCAGTCCTGCGAAGGAGCTTCAAGACGGCAGAAGAGTAAGACGTGGAGATCACCTTCCTCCCCACAAATACATCAGAAATACATCTATGTGTGGAACAACTACAGAACACCGACTGAACTCTGGCAGAAGACATCAGACCTCCCAAAAGGCAAAAAACTCCCCACGTACCTGGCTAGGGTAAAAGAAAAAAGAAAAAACAGAGACAAAAGAATAGGGACGGGACCTGCACCAGTGGGAGGGATCTGTGAACTAGGAAAGGTTTCCACACACTAGGAAGCCCATTTGTGGGCAGAAACTGCAGGTGGCAGAGGGGGGAAGCTTCGGAGCCACGGAGGAGAGCGCAGCCACAGGGGTGTGGAGGGCAAAGCGGAGAGATTCCCGCAAAGAGGATCGGTGACGACCAGCACTCACCAGCCCGAGAGGCCTGTCTGCTCACCCAGCGGGCGGGGGCTGGGAGCTGAGGCTCAGGCTTCGGTCGCATCCCAGGGAGAGGACTGGGGTTGTCTGTGTGAACACAGCCTAAAGGGGGATAGTGCGCCACAGCTAGCCGGGAGGGAGTCCGGGAAAAAGTCTGCAGCTGCCGAAGAGGCAAGAGACTTTTTCTTGCCTCTTTGTTTCCTGGTGCGCAAGGAGAGGGGATTAAGAGCATGGCTTAAAGGAGCTCCAGAGATGGGCATGAGCCACGGCTATCAACGCAGACCCCAGAGACAGGCATGGGATGCCAAAGCTGCTGCTGCCACCACCAAGAAGCCTGTGTGCAAGCACAGGTCACTGTCCACACATCCCCTTCTGGGAGCCTGTGCAGCCCGCCACTGCCAGGCTCCCGTGATCCAGGGACAACTTCCCCGGGAGAAAGCACCGTGCACCTCAGGCTGGTGCAATGTCATGCTGGCCTCTGCCGCTGCAGGCTCACCCCGCATCTGTACCCCTCCTTGCACCTGGCCTGAGTGAGCCAGAGCCCCCAAATCAGCTGCTCCTTCAACCCCGTCCTGTGTGAGTGAAGAACTGATGCCCTCAGGCGACCTACATGTAGAGGCGGGGCCAAATCTAAAGCTGAACCCTGGGAGCTGTGAGAAAAAAGAA
This sequence comes from Balaenoptera borealis, assembly GCF_965194805.1. Lineage (NCBI taxonomy): Eukaryota > Metazoa > Chordata > Mammalia > Artiodactyla > Balaenopteridae > Balaenoptera > Balaenoptera borealis. Next base: position 121,835,188 of record NC_138860.1, on the reverse strand, counting down.
GAGAAAGGGAAATTTCTCCCAGCAGCCTAAGGAGCAACGGATTATATCTCCACAATCAACTTGATGTACCCTGCCTTTGTGGAATACCTGAATAGACAACAGATCATCCCAAATTGAGGAGGTGGATTTTGGGAGCAACAATATATATATATTTTTCCTTTATCTCTTTTTGTGAGTGTGTATGTTTATGCTTCTGTGTGTGATTTTGTCTGTATAGCTTTGCTTGCACCATTTTTCCTAGGGTTCTGTCAGTTTTTTTTCTTTTCTTTCTTTCTTTTAGTATAGTTTTTAGTGCTTGTTATCATTGCTGGATTTGTTTTTTGGTTTAGTTGCTCTCTTCTTTCTTTCTTTCTTTTTTTTTTATTACTTTTTAACTTTTTAAAATAATTTTTTATTTTAATAACATTAATTCATTTTATTTTATTTTATCTTTTTCTTTCTTTCTTTTTTTATTTCTCCCTTTTATTCTAGCCATGTGGATGACAGGCTCTTTGTGCTCCAGTCAGGCATCAGGGCTGTGCTTCTGAGGTGGGAGAGCCAAGTTCAGGACACTGGTCCACAAGAGACCACCCAGCTCCACGTAATATTAAATGGCGAATATCTCCCAGAGATCTCCATCTCAATGCCAAGAACCAGCTCCACTCAATGACCAGAAAGCTACAGTGCTGGACATCCTATGCCAAACAACTAGCAAGACAGGAACACAACGCCACCCATTAGCAGAGAGGCTGCCTAAAATCATAATAAGGTCACAGACACCCCAAAACACACCACCAGATGTGGACCTGCCCACCAGAAAGACAAGATCCAGCCTCATCCACCAGAACACAGGCACTAGTCCCCTCCACCAGGAAGCCTACACAACCCACTGAACAAACCTTAGCCACTGGAGGCAGACACCAAAAACAATGGGAACTATGAACCGGCAGCCTGTGAAAAGGAGACCCCAAACACAGTAAGTTAAGCAAAATGAGAAGACAGAGAAACAAACAGCAGATGAAGGAGAAAGGAAAAAACCTAACAGACCTAACAAATGAAGAGGAAATAGGCAGACTACCTGAAAAGAATTCAGAATAATGATAGTAAAGATGATCCAAAATCTTGGAAATAGAATGGAGAAAATACAAGAAAAGTTTAACAAGGACCTAGAAGAACTAAAGAGCAAACAAACAATGATGAACAACAAAATAAAAGAAATTAAAAATTCTCTAGAAGGGATCAATAACAGAATAACTGAGGAAGAAGAACGGATAAGAGACCTGGAAGATAAAATAGTGTAAATAACTACTGCAGAGCAGTATAACTATTCTGCAGAGCAGAATAAAGAGAAAAGAATCAAAAGAATTGAGGACAGTCTCAGAGACCTCTGGGACAACATTAAAGGCACCAACATTCGAATTATAGGGGTACCAGAAAAATAAGAGAAAAAGAAAGGGACTGAGAAAATATTTGAAGAGATTATAGTTGAAAACATCCTTAATATAGGAAAGGAAAGAGTTAATCAAGTCCAGGAAGCACAGAGAGTCCCGTACAGGATAAATCCAAGGAGGAACATGCCAAGACACATATTAATCAAACTATCAAAAATTAAATACAAAGAAAAAATATTAAAAGCACCAAGGGAAAAACAACAGATAACATACAAGGGAATCCCCATAAGGTTAACAGCTGATCATTCACCAGAAACTCTGCAAGCCAGAAGGGAGCGGCAGGACATATTCAAAGTAATGAAAGGGAAAAACCTACAACCAAGATTACCCAGCAAAGATCTCATTCAGATTTGATAGAGAAATTGAAACCTTTACAGACAAGCAAAAGCTAAGAGAGTTCAGCACCACCAAACCAGCTTTACAACAAATACTAAAGGAACTTCTGTAGGCAGGAAACACAAGAGAAGGGAAAGACCTACAATAACAAACCCAAAACAATTAAGAAAATGATAATATGAATATACATATTGATAATTACCTTAAATGTAAATGGATTAAATGCTCCAACCAAAAGATATAGACCAGCTGAATGGATACAAAAACAAGACCCATATATATGCTGTCTACAAGACACCCACTTCAGACCTAGAGACACATACAGACTGAAAGTGAGGGGATGGAAAAAGATATTCCATGCAAATGGAAATCAAAAGAAAGCTGGAGTAGCAATTCTCATATCAGACAAAATAGACTTTAAAACAAAGGATATTACAACAGACAAAGGACACTACATACTGATCAAGGGATCAATTCAAGAAGAAGATATAACAATAGTAAATATTTATGCACCCAACATAGGAGCACCTCAATACATAAGGTAAATACTATCAGCCATAAAAGGGGAGATCGACACTAACACAATCATAGTAGCGGACTTTAACACTCCACTTTCACCAAGGGACAGATCATCCAAAATGAAAATAAATAAGGAAACACCAGCTTTAAATGATACATTAAAAAAGATAGACTTAATTGATATTTATGGGACATTCCACCAAAAACAACAGAATACACTTTCTTCTCAAGTGCTCATGGAACATTCTCCAGGATAGATCATATCTTGGGTCACAAATCAAGCCTTGGTAAATTTAAGAAAATTGAAATCATATCAAGTGTCTTTTCTGACCACAACGCTATGAGACTAGATATCAATTACAGGAAAAAATCTGTAAAAAATACAAACACATGGAGGCTAAACAATACACTACTTCATAGCCAAGAAATCACTGAATAAATCAAAGAGGAAGTCAAAAAATACCTAGAAACAAATGACAATGAAAACACAACAACCCAAACCTATGGGATGCATCAAAAGCAGTTCTAAGAAGGAAGTTCCTAGCAATACAATCCTACCTTAAGAAAAAAGAAATGTCTCAAATAAACAACCTAACCTTACAACTAAAGCAATTAGAGAAAGAAGAACAAAAAATCCCTCCAAAGTTAGCAGAAGGAAGGAAATCATAAAGATCACATCATAAATAAAAGAAAAAGAAATGAAGGAAATGATAGCAAAGATCAATAAAAATAAAAGCTGGTTCTTTGAGAAGATAAAGAAAATTGATAAGCTGTTAGCCAGACTCATCAAGAAAAAAAGGGAGAAAACTCAAATCAATAGAATCAGAAATGAAAGAGAAGAAGTAAAAACTGACACTGCAGAAATACAAAGGATCATGAGAGATTACTACAAGCAACTCTATGCCAATAAATTGGACAACCTGGAAGAAATGGACAGATTCTTAGAAATGCACAAACTGCCGAGACTGAACCAGGAAGAAATAGAAAATATGAACAGACCCATCACAAGCACTGAAATTGAAACTGTGATTAAAAACCTTCCAACAAACAAAAGCCCAGGACCAGATGGCTTCACAGGCGAATTCTATCAAACATTTAGAGAAGAGCTAACACCTATCCTTCTCAAACTCTTCTAAAATATAGCGGCGGGAGAAACACTCCCAAACTCATTCTACAAGGCCACCATCACCCTGATACCAAAACAAGACAAAGATGACACAAAGAAAGAAACCTACAGGCCAATATCACTGATGAACATAGATGCAAAAATCCTCAACAGAATACTACCAAACAGAATCCAACAGCACATTAAAAGGATCATACACCATGATCACGTGGGGTTTATCCCAGGAATGTAAGGACTCTTCATTATATGCAAATCAATGAATGTAATACACCATATTAACAAATTGAAAGGGAAAAACCATATGATTATCTCAATAGATGCAGAGAAAGCTTTTGACAAAATTCAACACCCATTTATGATAAAAACCCTCCAGAAAGTAGGCATAGAGGGAACTTACCTCAACATAATAAAGGCCATATACGACAAACCCACAGCCAACATCGTCCTCAATGGTGAGAAAATGAAATCATTTCCACTAAGATCAGGAACAAGACAAGGTTGCCCACTCTTACCGCTATTATTCAACATAGTTTTGGAAGTTTTAGCCACAGCAGTCAGAGAAGAAAAAGAAATAAAAGAAATACAAATTGGAAAAGAAGAAGTAAAACTGCCACTGTTAGCAGATGACATGATACTATACATAGAGAATCCTAAAGATGCTACCAGAAAACTACTAGAGCTAATCAATGAAACTGGTAAAGGAGCAGGATACAAAATTAATGCACAGAAATCTCTTGCATTTCTATACACTAATGATGAAAAATCTGAAAGAGAAATTAATAAACACTCCCATTTACCATTGCAACAAAAAGAATAAAATACCTAGGAATAAACCTACCTAAGGAGACAAAAGACCTGTATGCAGAAAAGTATAAGACACTGCTGAAAAAAATTAAAGATGATATAAATAGATGGAAAGATATACCATGTTCTTGGATTGGAAGAATCAACATTGTGAAAATGACTATACTACCAAAGCAATCTACAGATTCAATGCAATCCCTATCAAACTAGAACTGGCATTTTTCACAGAAGTATAACAAAAAAGTTCACAATTTGTATGGAAACACAAAAGACCCTGAATAGCCAAAGCAATCTTGAGAAAGAAAAACGGAGCTGGAGGAATCAGGCTCCCAGACTTCAGACTATACTACAAAGCTACAGTAATCAAGACAGTATGGTACTGGCACAAAAACAGAAATATAGATCAATGAAACAGGATAGAAAGCCCAGAGATAAACCCATGCACATATGGTCACCTTATCTTTCATAAAGGAGGCAAGAATATACAATGGAGAAAAGACAGCCTCTTCAGTAAGTGGAGCTGGGAAAACTGGACAGCTACATTGAAAAGAATGAAATTAGAACACTCCCTAACACCATACACAAAAATAAACTCAAAACGGATTAAAGACCTAAATGTAAGGCCAGACACTGTCAAACTCTTAGAGGAAAACATAGGGAGAACACTCTATGATATAAATCACAGCAAGATCCTTTTTGACCCAGCTCCTAGAGAAATGGAAATAAAAACAAAAATAAACAAATGGGACCTAATGAAACTTAAAAGCTTTTGCACAGCAAAGGAAACCATAAACAAGACGAAAAGACAACTCTCAGCATGGGGGAAAATATTTGCAAATGAAACAACAGACATAGGATTAATCTCCAAAATTTACAAGCAGCTCATGCAGCTCAATGTCAAAAAAACAAGCAACCCAATCCAAAAAAGGGCAGAAGACCTAAATGGACATTTCTCTAAAGAAGATATACAGATTGCCAACAAACACATGAAGGAATGCTCAACATCAATAATCATTAGAGAAATGCAAATCAAAACTACATTGAAATATCACCTCACACCAGTCAGAATGGCCATCATGAAAAAATCTAGAAACAATAAGTGCTGGAGAGAGTGTGGAGAAAAGGGAACCCTCTTGCACTGTTGGTGGGAATGTAAATTGATACAGCCACTATGGAGAAGTGTATGGAGGTTCCTTAAAAAACTAAAAATAGAACTACCATATGACCCAGCAATCCCACTACTGGGCATATACCCTGAGAAAACCATTATTCAAAAAGAGTCATGTACCACAATGTTCATTGCAGCTCTATTTACAATAGCCAGGACATGGAAGCAACCTAAGTATCCATCGACAGATGAATGGATAAAGATGTGGTACATATATAGAATGGAATATTACTCAGCCATAAAAAGAAATGAAATTGGGTCATTTGTAGTGAGGTGGATGGATCTAGAGTCTGTCATACAGAGTGAAGTAAGTGAGAAAGAGAAAAACAAATACCACATGCTAACACATATATATGGAACCTAAAAAAAAAATATATATATATATATATATATATATATATAGTCATGAAGAACCTAGGGGCAAGATGGGAATAAAGATGCAGACCTACTAGAGAATGGACTTGAGGACATGGGGAGGGGGAACGGTAAGCTGGGACAAAGTGAGAGAATGGCATGGACATATATACACTACCAAATGTAAAGCCAATAGCTAGTGGGAAACAGCCGCATAGCACAGGAAAATCAGCTCGGTGCTTTGTGACCACCTAGAGGGGTGGGATAGGGCAGGTGGGAGGGAGAGAGACACATGAGGGAAGAGATATGGGTATATATGTATATGTATAACTGATTCACTTTGTTATAAAGCAGAAACTAATACACCATTTTAAAGCAATTATACTCCAATAAAAAAGAATTCAGTCCTGACATGTTAAGGCTGAGATGCAAATCAGACATTGAAATGGAAATACTGAATGAACAGATACGAGTCTAGGATGCAAAAGAGATAAGTGGGTAGAGATACAAATTCAGGAGTTACCAGCATGTTGATGGTATTTCAATTCAAGGAATGGATGTGATGAGTCAGAGAGAGAGAGAGTATAGACACATTGTGAAGATAGTTTTGTTGTGAAAGGGAGCAGATATCTGGATAGGAGTCAGGGCGTCCTATAGCATCAAGTGAGATTGCCTTCATTTTTTAAGACAAAGATATTAAAGTCTATTTATTGAGTTCTATGGGTCAGATACTATGCCAATTGCTTCAAATTATTCCAGGAGGGAAAAATTTATACTCTAAGCAGATAGCAGACAAGATAATGGAGGAGCAATTGGTCACGGCCTTGGTTTCCCCCACAACAACTGTGTAGACCTGTCTGCACAAATGTCTGCACTATTGGGGGATAGATGGGTAGGCCCCAGCTCCCTGGACTGCCTTAAGGAGGCACAGGAGCTGGGAGAAGAGGCAAAGCTACAGGTTTACCTTGGAGCCAGCTGAAAAGAGAGCAGACTCACAAGTGCTGGTGCTTGGATTTAGCCAGGCTCCTCCGAGCACCTCCTGCATGCCCCATCCCCTGGGCCCTAACCCTTTCCTGCCCTGCAGCCTGCAGTACCAGCACGCAGACACCTTCACCACAGGGTTTGGTTTTGCTGGCTTGAAGACAAATGGTCTTAGAGTTCATTAAGACCCATAGCTTCATATGGCTGCTCCAGCCCCACTTCTTAGCATTCTTAATTCTCTTCTGGGGCTAATGACAACATCTATAGACAATAGATTATTAAAAAAAAATCACCTTTTAAACAGGAAATGAGAAGGCATTTGATGCAGAATTTTTGCATGATGACATAGAAATAATTTAAATATAATTAGTGTTTGTTCTGAATGTTGGTAGACCCTTCATAGCTTTGTTACAATGAAACCTTGAACTGAAGATACTTAATAAAATAACCTTTAAACAAACAAACAAACAAACAAATAAATAATTTACTCTTAATAAAGCCAAGAGTTAAGTCCTAGTATTTGCCCATTTATTGGATGAGAAAAGAGATTTATAGCAAATCTAATTAAATTGTTCAGGGTAGAAGACTAGAAATTGGCAGAGTTAAGTTTTGAATCCCCATATTTTGACTCCAGAACTGCCATGTTGTATTTCCTGCTACCATAAAATGTTTGTATGCTAAAATAAGTGGAAAAATAGAGACAAGGATTAACAGTATGGGAGGTATTAAGATTTATAGAACAAATAGAATTTTTGACTATTGCAATAGGGACAAAAGGAAAAAAAAAAAAAACAAGTGCAGCAGGGTTACTTACAAATCGATTTTGTACTAGGAAGATGAAAAAGATCTCTCTGATACATTTTGTACTCCAAGAAGTATGGTGAGTTGCCCTTAGTGACAAGAAAGAGGGAAGGGATATGACAGTTTTAAAGAAAGATAACATAGGAAATAGTTATATTGGATAATGGCTATCTTAGAAGATCAAATTGAAGAAATAACACCAATGCAGAACAAATTTACAAAGAAATGGAAAATATGAGCAAAATAATATGAGATATGGAGGAGAGATCTGGGATACCTAATGTATGAATAATATAATTACTAGAGACAAAGGGAACAGATGAAAAATAATGAACAAAGAAATAATAGAATACCAGTTCACTGAACTGAAGAAAAAAACTTGAAATTTCAGAAAGGACTGTTGAGTTCCAGGCATAATTAACATGACACACAAACATATTGTTGTAAAAATTTATAAACTACAAAGTTACAGAAAAAAAAAGAGTAAAACGTCTTCTAACTTCCATAAGCCCAATGGAAGCCGGAAGATAATGGAACACTATTTTCAAAGTGTTCATAAGAGAAAAATAATCATTAACCTTAACTGCAACTCCAACAAAACTACCTTTAAATCATGAAGATAAATAAGTATATATTCAGAGAAAAAATAAGAGTGTTTACAACCCACAGAAGCTCATAAGAGGAAATTTCTAAACAAAGAAGGAAATGAAACCAGAAGAGATGTGTGGCAGAGACAGCCCTGTGTGTTCACCAGCCTCTTTCCGCTGTGTGGTGACTGCTCTCAGCTGGAGGCCGCACTGTAGGTTCTGACTAATGAGCCACAAAAGGGAGGGATATGTAATCCAGAGCAGCAGCACAATATGATGAGGTCTTCATTGGCTTGAGTCTCTGACTTATTTTAAGGAGAAATGGCTCCACTCACCTTCATTTGACATTTGGCGTGAGTGAGAAATACATTTTTGACAGTTAACCCACTAAGATTTCAGGGTTAATTTGCTGCTTCAGCTTAACCTGCCTATTCTGGCTAATACAAAAAAGTTAAAATAAGAAAATGAGCAAAGATATTAATAAACATGTAGAAATCCAAACAAACATGATTTGTAACTCTATTTAAGAGAACAACAAAATAGAGTGAAGATGTTTAATTTGTAGAGTTAAGAAATATCAGAATTGAGGTAGTATTGTAGCTAACCAACAAAATCCATTGCCTCTTCTTCTTGGTACATTTCTCAACTCCTCTTGCAGTCATTTGTGGCCATATGACTAAGATGGTCTCCATGACTTTTTCCCCTCAGGGCTACTTAGAACGGAGATAATCTCCAAGATGACCTTAGGAGTCAACATTTCAAATATGCTTAGAGCTACAAGGTGGAAGCACACTGAATCCTGAATCACTGCTTGAAGTGACCACCAACATTTTTTCCTGGACTTTCACCTGAGTGAGAAATAAATTTTTTTAATGTAAATTCACTAATATGTTTGTGGTTTATCAAATAAAGGCAGTTAAAGAATATTTAATCTTAAAATGTTCAGGCCACTTGCAAAATTGACCCCATCCAGTCCATAAAGGAAGTCTCAATGAATTTCAGAAAAAGAAGTATCAGATCATTTTCTCTGACCTAAGTGCAATTATAATGGAAACCAATAAAAAGATCAATTAAAGCAAGGCATCTGTTAAATAAGAAATCAGACATAAATAACTCTTAGGTCAGAAAATAAATACTACTAAAATTTTTAAACATTTAGGTCTGAAAGATAATGAAATTACAATGTGTCAAAATGTGTACAATATAGCTAAAAAAGTAGCTAGAGGAAAATTTATAGTTTGAAATGCTATATTAAAAAAGAAAAAGGCTGAAAATTAAAAGCTGAAGATCTAACTTAAGGTAAAAAAGGAACCCAAGCATAGTAGAAAAAAATGAAATAAGAACAGAAATTAATGGAAATAGAAAATAAATTTTAAAGAGAACTATTATCATCTTCATTTTTACAGGAAAATAATCCAAGGAATAGAGAAGGTTAATAATAAAATCCAAAGGGAATTCTTCAGCACAACAAACAGACAAAACTTTGGTGAAATTAATCAAGAGAAAATGATAGAAGATACAAGTATATAAAAATAGGAGTGAAAAATGGGTCAGAACTACAGCTACAATAGCATTTCTAAAGCTACCATGTGGGAAAATCAGCAGAAACAACAGCAACAGCTTCCACTTTGGTATTGGGTTCAACTTCAAAGTCAGCATTTTGGAAGCTGAATAGCCTATTGCTTACTTCAACATTATAGCTGACGTCCCTGAATTCTGTATTATCTATGCCTATGTGATTACATAGTTTCCTTTCATAGATAATCACTGTACCTATGTTAATAGGAACAAGGTATATCATTTGAATTTATTGTTAATAACCAAATACTTTCAAATATAGGCAAACATTTTAAATATAACTTGAAAGAAAATCTCCTTCTGAATTTTATATGGGAAATTGTATCAGTCAACTGAAGTATAAATGTTGAAAGAATCATTGAAAGAATCAAATACTGTAATAATTAGTGATGCTGTTAACACTTACTTTCATGGACAAAATGATTATCAAGATCTAGATATGTGGGGAAACAATGACAATGAAAACATTAAGATAGAGTATGTATGCTACGTAATTTTATATAGAAAATTTTATGCTTTTTAGAGCTCTCAAGTACTTGTAAATTGACATAATACAATACAACACAGAATCATAGGGTTTAGATAATAGATAATTCTAATCTGGGTAGAATTATTTAGTATATTAGCTCCGGCAGACATACTGTAAAGTGACCCCCAATGAGTCATACCCTTGTATAATCTCCTCTCCTTGATTGCAGTGAAAGTTGTGTCTTGTTTCTATCCAAAAGAATATAACAAAGATGATGAGATGTCACTCTTTGATAAGGTTACCTTATATGCCAAAGGTGATGGTTTGTCATTCCACTGATGACATTATGTTCTCTATGACTGTTTTAGCATACTAAAGAGAGAGACGCTCATTTGCTAGTCTTAGAGAGGCAAATGGCTGTGGCCTAGAGAACACTATATGACAGGGAAGGTGAGGTGATGCCTTGAGGAACTGAATTCTGCCTACAGCCAGTGAATTTATTGGCCATTCATAATCTGTATCATGATGCATGGATTTGGGCTTTGAGGTTGGTCTAGCATGGCATGGATTCTTCGCTGGTGACTTAATAGTTGTATGACTTTTGTTTTTTTCAAGTCTTCTGAAAATAAGGGTCTGCAATGGCAATATAAGAACAATGTTAGTTGTCTTTCAATGTTATTGTGAGGGTTGAAGATAATGTATGTAAAATGTCAGACACATAGTAGGTTCTCAATTATGGTTATTAACAGAGTTAAGGAGTGGAGATCACCAAACTATCCAAACCTCTGCTTTTCATCTGGTAATAGCACTCATAACATCATTAGGAGGCAAAGGAAGGCCCTTGCCTGGTACATAATGTGTTCATTAAGAGGCAGCTATCCAAATACTAACGCTGCCTTTTCTATCATATGTATACATATACATATACATATACATATACATATACATATACATATACATATACATATATATATACATATACATCAGGAGAGAGAGATAATGCCAATACCAAAAGTAGCTCATCTGAAGAAATTTTCTCTTTTTTAATTGAAGTATAGTTAATTTACAATGTTGTGTTAGTTTCAAGTGTATAGCAAAGAATATATATATGTATATATATTCTTTTTCAGATATTTTTCCATTATAGGTTATTACAAGATATTGAGTATAGTTCCCTGTACTATACAGTAGACCCTTGTTGTTTACCTATTTTACATATAGTAATGTGTATATGTTAATCTCAAACCCCTAATTTATCTCCCCCCCCATGAACTTTTCTAAACACTAAAGTTGCCAAAAAAATTAGGATCTGTGATCAGTTCTGCAACCACTTTTTTATTCTGAAAATATTCTTCGAGATGTTTCAGGGAAGAGTCTATTTCTCCTATAAGTTATCATTACCATTTCTCTTTCAGAAAATGAAGGCATAATTTTTGGGAAGGAAGTGGATGCAAATATGCATCTTCCACTGTGTTCTTTACATCTTCCAGCATCCCACAATTCCATCTCTTACTCTGCAGTCTCAGGATTCAGATCCATCCATTGTGTAATTATATGTTCTTCAAGAGAAATTGATGAGAATGTGAGTACTCAGAAACAGTGTCTTGTTTCCTCAGATAAAACACAATATTTTCTATTTCTACAGATGACTTGAAAAGCTGGGACAATCAGTACCCATCACTCCTCACTCAGAAAGAATGTACAGCCCTGCTGCCCAGAAAGCATTGGTTCTCATGTGTGACCTCAAACAGCAAACACACACTGTCAAGCTCTAGGATTTTAGATTCAGATGAGCTTAATAGTTCTATCTTATCTATGAAGAGCACTTAGCAGATTCAAAGTACTTTCACACAAACTATCTCCTTTGACCCTCTCAGGCAGAAGGTATTATTATCCTTGTGTTACAGAAAGGAAAAAATATGTATATAAGTGCAGAAGAAGTAGGTGCCTTTCTCACACCCACTTCATAAGTAAATGCAGGGCCAAACCTAGCTCCTGACATCTCTTCTCCTTAATGGTGGTTTTCAAAACTTATAATGGATGTACTTTCCTACAATGATGACCTTGAGCTTTTGAGATTTGATGAAACTTGGGTTTGAATCTCAGCTCTTCCTTTTATTAGCTATGTGACTACAAGCAAATAATTTAAACTCTTTACAATATCATTTTCTCACTTGTAAACTGGGGTAATAATTCGGTATTTAGAGTTATGAAAGATTAAATGAGATAATATTTGCACAACACTCAACACTTATTAGAACCTCAATGTTAACTCTAATAACTGTCATAGGAAAACTTGTATTCTGCAATCTTTTATGAATAATTCTCCATCTACATAGGAAATATTCAGTACATGACACCAATTTCTAGTGAATAGAGATGGTTCTAAGTATATAAAAAAAATCTTTACTATTTGTAAAAATGGAATAAATTTCTTTTCCTGGGGTTCATAAAAAATGAAACTCTTATCAAGTTGCACTTCAAATAATATAGTTTTTTCCATCCTCTCAAAAAGACATATTTTCACAGGCAAATGAGGCAAAATATGCCTTTTGTCATTCTAAAAACCCAAGTGGGACAGTTTCAGTGAAGTCTCAGGAATATATATGTATATATATATATTTTTAAATGATGAAAATTCTTTCTCCAAGACCATAACTATTTTATCTTTACATCTAGGTAAACTCCCCTATATAGAATCCCAATCAAGAAAAAAACATAAAGCTATATGTTACTATAGAACTTGGTAAATGTATGTTTTTCATTGATTTTGGACTGTCTTGTCAAAATTACTTGATATTTTGGCATCAGGTAGACAGACACAGCTTCAGAGAAGGCAAGATAGAAATTACATTTCCTCAAAGACAGGATATGGGCAGGCAGGTATTAGAGTGAATGTTTCAAATATTTTACGTTAGTGGCTGCTTTGTTTAGTTTTCTTTATGTTTATATTTTTAATGTTAATATGATACATATTGGCAATGTCAGGAGAAGAACTGAAGTAATTGCAAGTCAAACATCTCACTGTAGCATAAATGTGACCATAATAAAAATTTTCATTGTTTCTCAGAATGAAAAATAAATCAAATAACCATTTGTTTCTAGAATGTAAACTAAAACAAGAGGTCCCAAAATTAGCTTTAGAGATTTGAATTGTGACTTAATGTGTTCTTAGAAGGAGCAACCAGAATAAGATATACATATGATTCCCAAAAATTAAACAAGGGATCTTTGTCCCAGTTAGAATGTTAGTTTTTCAGTAAATGAATTCAAAAGGTATGAATTCAAAATAGAGCTACAAAACAGATATTGATCCTATTCCAAACTTCTTTGCTGGCGAGTAAAAGAAACCATGCAAGTCTATTATTACTAAGCGATGACTTCAGATGGCATCAGTAATGATCCCACTTTCTTGGAACATCATGTGGATGATACGCATCATCACTGAGCTGAGAACACAATGAAAAGAATCGTTGAACTGCCACTCAACAAATGGCTCTCAGAGCCAATAATTTTTATCTTAAATGTAAATGAATGAAAAACATATGGAAAGAAATTTAGTTCATGGAGTGACTGAAGGCTTGTGGAAGAGTGCCAAGAAAAAGAAGATCATCTTCATGCATTATATTCCAAGCATCTTTGGTTTCAAGCTTCATAGCTTCTAGGAGATTTCCCTGCCCAAAAATACGCACAGGGAGTCCTGTTGTTTCCATTATGCTGTGGATAGCTTGTACAGTTCAGTTTCAAATATTTTGCAGGGCAAAGATCTTGGAACACCCTTCTGGAAGAGATTTCTGTGATTAGATACTGTCATGAGTGGCCCGACAAGTGAGAAAACTGTTCTCCCCTCTGAGCTGGGACAGGTGGGAGGGGTATGACCAACAAGGCTACTTTTGTCTCTCTAGGGGTCCTGGTTTTTCTGCCTCATTACTGTGCAGTTAGCAAATGGTTTTAGAAGATTTTCTCCCACTTTGCCTCTCTTAATATTCTGTTTCCCTCCTGAATTAGTTAAGGTTCTTTGGGTTACATTTAATAACAGAAATCAAATTGAGCCAATACAAGTAAAGAGGAAAGAAATGAGGCAGGCAGGAGCGAAAAGCCTTAGGGAGTGCACAGCACTCAGCCTCTCCATCTTATATCTTTGGTCCTCTTATCACATGTGCTTCACTTTTGACTCTCTACAGTTCAACTTTCTTCATCTCTTCGCATAAGGGGGAGAAAAATTGTCATTTCTGAACCTAAAATGACTGGCTGCCTCTCAGCCCTGATTACAAATTCCTGAGGAAGAAGTAATCTGAATGGTCTTAGTGAGGAGCACCTCCCCCATCAGTCCAGTCACCTAAGGTCAGGGTTGTGGGGTCGTAAATGACATACACTGTTCTCAGATCTAGGGTATGGGGTTGACATGTGACAAGCAGTTCTGAAAGAATGGGGACTGGGTTGAGCCTAGAGATTGTCTCTACGTTTTATTTTTCATTGCCGTGGGAGAGATGTTAATATAGACAGAAATATTCTGTATCCCTTTATTTTGCAACTAGAGCCTTTTTCCCCCTTCTGGAACACTACTTTGGTTTTTGTTTTTAATATGGCCACACCAAACAAAGAGTGATACAGGGAAAAGTTTTGCAAAGAGTTTGCAGTTGAGGTGGTGCTCGGTGAACAACTATGGTAATTTAGTTATCATACCTCATGGTGAACTCTTGTTCTTCCGAGAACACTTAAAGATTATAGTTCTGTTCTGGCTCCTCTTAACCTTGCTAGCGTGCAGCCCAAAAACCAAGAGAGAGGGAAATAATGCCTCTAATTCACTATGGGATCTATGAGACATAAGCTTTAAATAAAGAATGTTCTAAATAATAAGAGCTACAAAATTGTGAGAAATGTTGAGGTGATTTATTATGCCTTCTTTCCTAAGGTATCTCTTACCATGTCAAGTTTCCATATGATGCTATGTTTTAAAGAGAATAGTTAAAATAATCATCAAGAACAAGAAACACATACAATTAAAGTGTGTAGGATATAGAACTGTACCTATATGATTTACAATGTATTCCAACAGTTGATTTTTATAGAGCATTGCATAGGGGTTATAAAGTGGATGTAGGCATCAGAAGGTCTTCAACTCCAAACCCAGCTATGCTTCTTACCAATGGTATGACTGGGGCACACTTTTAGCCTCTTCATCTTTGATTTTTTTCTAAATACTTGTATGTGAGTAATAAAATCTGCTTCATAGAATTTTTGTGAAGATTAAAATAGGTACCTCTGGTCTCTAGTATATAGCACACATTTGACAAATATTAGGTATTATTAATTTGTTTTACTTTTTACAACAACTCTGTGTAGCAAACACAGGCAAGTGAGCTAGGAGTTATGTTGCTAATACTGGAAATCAATAAACCTAAGGTAAACTGTCCATGATTACATGAATTTGCCACTTACCATTCAGCTACTTTACTTACATTTAATGACAAAAATTAATATTTCTTTGTGCAAACAAAAAATAAAAATCAAGGGAAGTGGGAAGGACCTAGAACAAGGAATTAAAGAGCCTTGGCTGTTAGTACAGAGCAGGCTGGGCATTCCCAGTGTCTATTCTCCCATCCTTCTTTATTCATCAGATTGTGGCTTTTAAAAGGGCTCATCATCACTGAGAACAAAGACCACATTTTCTAGTCTTCCTTGCAGCTACACGTGGTCAATTAGCCGATGGAATGTTAGCGTGTGCCTGGTGCTCAAATACCAGCAAGTTTTCTTCAACTGAGGTGTTCACTTCTTTTGTCTTTCTGTTGTCTGCAATGGGTACATGATGGCTGGAGCTCCAACAGTTTCTTGGACCACATGAAGACCTCAAGATCTAAAGTCAGGATCTGAAGTCAGAGCAGAGAGAGAGAATAAACCTAGATCCCTCTGCTGTGGACACATCAACCCTAGAATCTATCATTTTGAAGGTAAGAAGGAAATATAAAATCTTGACTAAATCATAAAGATTTGGGATTTTTTTCTGATACTTGCAACTAAATTCAACCCTGACTATTTTTATCAAAATCATCCAAACACAAAAGTGTACTGAGTGTGTGATAGGCTAAGTATGTGCCAGGTTTTGAGGTCATACATAATGCCAGATATTCCTGAGGAACTTTCCAGCTAGCTAGGAAAATAATACATGTACTTTAAGGAAATCATGATACGACCAACCTACAAAGATGACAGAGATACCAGCACCATAATACAAATATTAACCAGGCTTAACTGAATGAAACTTATAATCAGGGAAATGGCAGAGCACACAATCTGCTCCAGACTTGCATTATTGGAGGTCTGCTGAGACCCAGTTTGTCATGGCTCGAAGTACCATAAGAAGCATCCCAGAAGGAAGGGACCCATCCATACCTTCAATATGCAGCACTTTAGAGGGTTAGAGGCTAGAGAACAAGGAAGTTCTCTGGATGAATAAGTGGAGTCAGAAAAGAAGGACTCTTAGAGCTGAGCAGCTCCTATCAGCCTGAACTGCATGACTGCATGACCCCTAGGCGAGTCTACTTGTCTTAAATGACCAGTTTGCCTCACCAGGCACCACTGGCTCAGGGGACACCATCTTATGCTGCACCACACAGGAAAAGCTGGTTTGGGTGTTTCGCCACAGTTCCGAGAGAAGCACTGTGAGAAATGGTGTGGATTACAGTGAGGTGAGGGGAGAAGTTTGGATCAACTTGAAATGGTGAGGGAGGGGAGAGGATTAGACCAAGTGTTTTATAGGTTAATTTAATAAAAAAATATATAGAACTCACTCTTTACCAATCATTAATTTCATTTAATCTTCACAGTAGCTTCATGAGGGAGGTACTACTATTATTTCCCATTTTTGAGATGAGAAAACAAACATAGAGGTGTTGAATGTTGATCGCTGTGTAAGCTCACACTGGAGTTGGGATTTGAATCAAGGTAGCGGGAATCCCTACCCCCCCCCACCATGTTCCCTCTCCATGAGGCTGTCCCCCAGTTAAGGAAAGCAGCTAACATTACCTGATATGTATGCTATGTGCAGCACTGTGCTAAATACTCTATAGACATGATTTCACTTAATCCTCAGAATAACCCTAAGAAGTGGATGCTGTACTAGCCCCTTTTTATAGATGAGTAAAACACAGATCAGGATAATTAACTTAATCATCCCAAGGTGCAACAGCTTTAAAATGAAAGAGCTAAGATTTCAACCTTAGTCTCATAGACTCCAGAGTGTGTGTTGATAACCACCACACCATATTATGGAATGTACAAGATGGATGAAGGAAGAGAGTGAAGGGGACATTAATGTAATTCAAACTGGGTCGAGGAAGGAACTGGAATCTAAAATGGGAGAGCCAGGGGCAATGAGAACCCATGCATACTTGTATCACTAATGCAATAATTTAATTTTCCTTTTAAAAAGGGTATGTTTTATTCATTGGTATAAATATAATCATAAACTGCATTGCATGGGAAAGTTTAGGAAGGAGCGGGTTTCAACTGCAGAAGATCTAAAATTAACAAAGACCCCTTCTGAAGTTTAGCTTGGGGGGCCCAGAATTTAAATTTATACCCCCCAGCTGGACTGGAAAAATATAAAAGCCAAACGGCCAAGTTAGCCTTGGAATCCTCATATTGCCCTCCAAGAAGCATACGTTCTGATTGAGTGTTGAGCACAGCAGGAAATATCATTACAGACCTGGAATCCAGATTTCTACCAGAAAATGCAAAGCATCTGGCAGTTTTGAAAGGTAATCTTTCCAGATTTACTTTCACATAAACTATACTCCACTCCAGCACCAGAAATCATGGGGGAAGATTGTTTTTAATATAGTGGTTCAGAGAACAGCACAGGGAAATTTAAACGAAGACAGCATTTCATCTCCAGGTCTTGATTAGCAAAAATAGCACCCCTAGACCTTACTTATTTGTTAAGAAAGGTGGGTTCACTTGGATAGTCTTAAGACATTTCCCAATGCCTCCTATGTAGCACATTAATTCCCAGGGAATTCTGTGGGGCACCTCCTTTCTGAAGCAATTGGCCATTGATTACCCATTAGTATGGTGGTTGTTTTTTTTCTCTCCAGGAAGCTAACTGCAGTTTCAAATTATCTTCCACGACTTTGCTGTGAGCACAGCACCGAGTTCCTTTTTTATTAGTTGGAAAGACAGGTTTCTTGTTTTGTTTTTTTTAAATTACATCTCCAGTTTGAAATCCATGTGGATTAAAGGGAAATGCATTGCTTTCTTTTTCTTTTCTTTTTCTTATTTTTGGAAATAAATGTGGATTGAACTATGCTTAAATAATTGAGAAAACATTTTCATAGCTTTCATTGTACTCCTAACATCTCTTAGATGATTTCTCTCAGCACAAGACCTATTTATTATAAGCAAGAGAAGGTCAAAGTATAGGTTAATCTCAGAGGGAGAAATAGAAACTAGAGCAAAACAGAACAACTTGAGAAATTCTGAATGTCAAAGTATGCCATGTTCTCAACATCATGAAATGGAAACAAGAGAGTTAAAGAAAAAAAAAGGACATCTCGGAAGTAGTCATTTGTAACAAAATGCACAATGTGAGATATCTGAGCTGCAAGTGAAATATGAAAGCCAAGCTGAAAATGTACATTATCAAGAATTGTTAGACAACACTGCATTATTGTTTTTCCAAAAGCAGAGAATGAATTTGGATCTAAATTACAGTGAAAGCAAATGTGTAAAAGAAAAGTTTATTTCTTATTGTCTGTCTATAATTGATTGTGTGACAAATAGTTGCACTGTTATTGTGTATGGTAGATAAGTAACTTGGGTAGAAATCTTGCCCTACATGGCACCCAAACAGCTATTTATCATTGGCCTAATTATCAAGTTAATGAGACGCTAATTTCTATATTCATAAGGCATGCATGAGCAAGTACAAGTGTATGAAAAACAGGGTTTAGTGACAAACTTAACAAATAAAATAGCAAGGTATAGGTAAATAAACACAAATGGTTTTACAATCGAGGACTAAACTCATTGGGAAACTGTATGGTTCCAGGATGCACGCCCACCGTCTACTGTCTTTAATGCATATACAGCATTGACGGCAGCTTTCTCTACCTCCATAGTTTTGATTCAGCTCCTGCTGTGTCTGTAGAACTCCTATTACAGTTGCTCGATGGGGCAGAATCAGACAGACTGTGCAGATTTATGGATGGCCATTTCAATCCCTATGGGATTGTGGTTCCAGGCTTCCAATTTCCCCAGCACAATATGGGATGGCCCTTTTTAGGAAAAAAATATTGGGAAAATCCTTGAATAAACACTGCAGTGAAACATGCTTTTCCCTTCTCCCAGTCAACAGTGCCCCTGTGGGTATAGTTTGTATAACATCCAGATTTGGGGTTTCCTTATTGATTAGGAGAGAGAAACTGTTATTTAAAATAATAATAATAACAATAAGAGAGGTAATAGTAAGACTTAAGAAGTTAAACCAAATAGTAAAGCACATAGCCATTTTCAAAATTTATTTTTAAGGCCCGTAGTGGCAGAAAGGAAAATGATTTGGGTTTTGGGGGAAGTAGAATTTGAAACTTTGAACGTGGTGGTGACATGCTGACTTATACCATCTCCTTCCTGCCATAGAACATAAGGTCATTAAGAGTGCTCTTAGGGAACAACTAATCTGTCATCACAAGGTTAGGCACCTTGAGGACCTACTCACACCTTTCCTGTCTGTATAATATCATGCAGAAGAAAAAAAATGGTGGGTTCAGAAACGCTGCTTTGCCCTCAGAGCAGAGTGACACAGCCTGACAATCAACTTTCCCTGGTTCATTTTTCGGAAGGCAGCCACTTGCATGGTGTGTTGAACAGTTCACAGTGAAAATAAAGCCTGGAGAAGATGGCACCAAGAACGTGGACTGTGTCTTTTTCAAATAGCCTGCTACATGACAATCCTGATTGAAAGGTGTGGAGTGATGTCAAATCAAAAGTTGTACCGTTGTTCCCTTCCTAAACTGAAAGCCTACAGAAGGGCTAAGTGAATGAAAGGAATGCACTGTAATATGTTCCCAATTATATTTTAAATCTCTGTTCTTGAAAGTAACCAAATTACAAGAGCTGGTTCCTTCATTCTAATGACATTATTATTAATGAAAACTCTACCTTGCATTTTATGTTTATCACATGTTGATTTATAGGAATTTTCCAGTAAGCCTGAGAATTTAAACTACATGTAAGTCAAGCTCATCATTTTACAGTGTAGTTATGGAAGCCCAAGTTATAAAGGTCGTTTCTGACAGAGCCAGGACTAGAACTCTGAAACTTTGTTCATTCTCTTTCCCTTTCTACTTCAATAATCAAGCTGGAAGATGCTCAGGGTGTTTAACATGTCATGCTTTGCAAATTTGCTTGTAACAAGCAAAACAGAAAAGTGTCTGATGTCTGACATGATTATAAAATCAGACCTTCTGATTTTTCTATACACACTAACAATTAGTCATGTGTCCCTAGGGAATAAGAGTACAATTCACCGCATAGAATTAGAATTCTCTGCTATTAACAGAATACCTCATTTTCTAATAGAACTTTTTTTCCTGGTTATTCAAAAGGGACTTAAGAATTTTCTGAGGACACCAATTCATTCACTTCAACAAACATCTATAGAGAACTCATCACAAAATAGGAATCCCAGAAAGCACAGCCCTGTTATGGGGTTGTGTCCTCCATAGTGGAAATTGCAGAAATTTTCCAGGCAGTTCAGGTGCTGTTGAAGCAAACAGTGTACTAGAATTACAAGGCTGAGCCCATGATGTTGTTCAAATCCAACTAATTATAAAATTATTTGATTCTGTTGGCTTGAGTCAAAACTGCCTTAATGAATTGTCATGGACAAATTTTAATTATAATGATTTCTTTAGACCCAGGACTATGAGTGGTAGTGATTTGCAGAAATAAAGCAGAGTCAACTCTGGGATTTTGGAGGTGAGATGGAAACACAAACAGCAGTGGGCTAGCCCAGAGTTCTCAAACTTTAGTAGGCATCAGTGACGACCAATCTTTGACTTTCTGAATCAGAGTCTCCAAAAGAGGAAAGAATACCTTTATTCTTAATAGGATTCTTAGGTAAACTTGACATTTACTTAAGTCTGAAAATCCCTAGGTAGTTGTTTCAACTCCAAGAAGTCAAGAATTTATCTCATGAAGTTCTGAGTTATCTGAATAAGTATTCTTAAATGAATGAATTAACAACAGAAAAAAGGGGAAACCCAGGAAAGTATGATAAAACCAAAGATAAGAAGCAAAGAGTAGGATGAAATCAAAGCAAATGAGGATGTCTTAGGTCAAAGTTCCAGGATGACCAAAATCAGAACAGCACCTAGGAACAAAGAAATTCCCCCAAATCAGATGCAACGAAGTCAAAATCACCCACATGGTCTTTGTGGAACTGAGCGTGTATGAAAACTACTGTTGACCGAGCAGCATCTCACACAAGCTGCCTGATTTCCTCAGATTATGATGCACCTTATTCACATTTGCATCTGTCTGAAATTAGGATGCTCCTCACATTTGAGGCATGTTACCACTTCTACTGTCCTGCATTGAACTCGCTCTCATTTCTCCTTCTTCCCGGAAGCTTTTATATTTGTTCTTGCCAGTCACCCGAGGGCACTATTAAGCCGAGACCATTTCAAATTAAATCCTCTACTGAGGATTTTTGGACCGTACTAATGCTGTGAATTCAGACTGCAAACGTGAAAAAGTGGTAGAGTGTAGTTCAAATTTTCACGGGAGATATTTTTCCCCCTTCCTGCATCCAGTGTCAATGTTGAAACATGCAAGTTTCCTTAACCATCTTTTCCTGAATTTTGAGTTTAATTTTTATTTGTCCCTGCAGTGAGGATTTAAGATGGCTTTTGTAGAAATCAGCTATTAGAATCCCAGAGTGTATACCTCTTCCTCTCTTCTCTCTCTCTGTCTCTGATTTAGTTTAACATTAAATACTATTGCATCTTACAATCAGGAACATTTATATTTGATAAAATATAGGTTCTCTTTACTGAGATTATCTAAAATTCACAGCTGAGCAGCCTTGAGTTTCTAGGGGGAATAATGAGCATGCCTACATCTGCCAAAATGAAGCTGTGACTAAGAAACAAAGTTCACATCTTGACAACTACTTTTGATTCCATAGGGTTGTGGAAATTGAGACAATGACCCTCAGATTTCATTAGCCACTTTAGGTTATCTTAGGGCCATTTGCCACATTTGTAGATTCATTGTGAGATTATCTTTCTTTTCTCCTTGTACAGTGCCCAGCATATACTAGGTGCTCATCTAATGTCTACTGAACTCTGTATTCTAGAGTATGTCTGTCTAAACCCTACTGGAGTTGGCTCAGCCCTCAAAACAGAAGTTCTTCCTCACATTGGTTTCTGAGATCTGTCTGGCAAACACTTCTGGGCAACATTAGGAAATTATACATGGTTTCTGGATGGATGCTTTAATAAAATTCTTAACATCTGAAGATTTGAAAAAAAAAATGTTGCTCTCTGTTGTTGATGCAGCTGGTAGGATCAGACATATTTCTGGGTTTTGCTTTGCTTTTGTTTTGTTTTTTTCCCCTGAAGAAATTATTGCTACAAATTCTCACTTTAACTCAAGCCAGTTTTAAGAGCATAAAATGCATTTTAAGTGATAATGGCTGTATGGATGATTCTCTGGCTTCACTCATAGTCTATTCATTCTCTCTCCCTCAACAAGACAAACCAGCTATTTGCAGAGTGCTCTAGATCTCAGGCTGCATTTTTTCCCCTTAGTCTGTTATTCTATTGCCACCCAAATTTGACTTTTTTTGACTTCAGGTTTTTGTCTCCTTAAAACATGAATTTCACATTTATCTTTCCTTTTATTTTTTCTTGACTTTTATGGGGTGAGGGCCCCATAAAACTCTGTGGCCCTGCGGCTGTCTCCTAAAATAATTACTTTGAAGTGCTCTTAGCTCCACTCACTTCTTCCTCCCCAGCTGCCAGCCCATGGAGTCTGGGAGCAAACTCAGAAAGCAGAAGATCCTGTTCCAATTGTCAACAAAGCAAATTTTGAAGGAACAACCAACAGCATTATCAGCTCCGTATATCTCCAGTTTCTCAAAGAAATGCTCTTTTAGTCTGTTCAGACTGCTATAACAAAATCCTGCAGACTGAATAGTTTATAAACAACAGAAATTTATTTCTTACAGTTCTGGAGGCTCGAAGTGTGACATCAGGGTGCCAGCAGGATCCAGTGAGGGACCTCTTCCAGGTCCCATACTTTCTGTTTTACCCTCAGGTGGCAGAGGGGCCTAGGGAGCTCGGTGGAATCTCTTATAAGAGAACCCCATGCATGAGGGTTCCACCCTCATGACCTAATTATAACACCTTCCAAAGCCCCCACCAACTAATACTATTACCTTTGGCAGTTAGGATTTGGGCAGACACATTCTGACGACAGCAAATAGCAATCCTATTATGTAAGACAATCCCAATCTTCTCTACATGTTCCAACATATGGATAATCAGTTGCATTTTCCTGAATTCCTCCAGTAACCTGAAATATAAAAACATGACCTCTTCCTGCGCTCTTTCCTTCCTTCCTTCCTCCTTCCTTTATCTTATCTTCCTTACTCCCTCCCTCTCTGCCTCCCCTTCCTTCCTTCATTTTATTTTTCCTTTTGCCTCAGATTCTATGACTTGAACTAATTGAGTATCATTATTTGGTAATGGTGATCATAAATCACTGACTGTCATCTTTATATCACACTCTCTACAAAAGGCAAATATGTCAAAGTATATTTGCCCATCATCATCACTTCCTGATCTCCGCACTCCTCAGGTCTTGTGATGAACTAAGAGAAGACACACATGTTTACATGGTTGCATTTAGTCTTTCTAGTCAAATAATTGGGATGATAAGAATCTTGATAAATTTACAGCAATAACTAACATTTTATTGAGTTCATACTGTATCAGACACAGTTAAAACTTTATATGGATTTTCTCATTGAATCCTATGAGGCAGATACTGTATTTCTAAATTTTATAGATAAGACAATTGAGCCCCAGAGAAGTTACACAACATTGCCAAAGTCAGGCAATACTAAGTTTAGGTTACAATCTTGATACAAATGTCTTGCCATTTGGGAAATTTTTTTTTCAAATAAATTAAAAATTCCATAAATAAGTACATAAAAGAACTTCCCTGTAACAAGGAGGGCATTTTAAAAAAAGAAATTGTACTAAGATGTACATAGTTTAAGACTCGTGCTAATGAGAGCAGATCCATTCTCTCAGCTGTATCATTCCATCTCCAGTATCAGGAACAGTCTTGGGGCTCTATAAGCCTGATATTCTTTGGGAAGACTTTTGTATAGTGAGATTAACAATTTCTTCAGGAAACACACTTGGTCATTCAAAGCCTATTTGCTAGAATGTTTCCCATTTTTAAGGATTCTTCATAAGGGCATAATTACCAAGACACACTGTTCACTCCATTCCAGTGGATGCTTGGTGGCCCTTGACTCACTAGTTACCAAGTTTTTTAACTTCTTAGCTCACCACCTTAGCATCCCTTTGTTCTAAGAATAGCCTCTGGAATCTGTTTTCCTTTCCTAAGCAGTTTCTGGTACATAATTTTTCAGTAATATTCCCTGGGATATTTACTTTACAGATAGTGGTGCCATTTTGACCTTTATTCATTACAGACTAAGAAACAAGTCTGTAATCCTTCTATCGAGATCCTCTTTCAGCCTCTTCCCAATTCATCTTTCCCCCAACAATCACCAAGTCCTTGAAACCTACCTTCTTTTTCCCTTTCTGTTTAGACTTTTGCACAATTCTGTATTCCTAGAGCAAAATACCCATGTGTTTTCCTTTTTATTTTTGCATAGGCCAATCCTGAGGATTTAGACAGAACAGACAATCTTGGCAACCACAGGGAAGCTTTAGCTGCCCATGAGTACTTTAGGTAGGGATGGAAAAAGAGGTGCTTCTTTCTGGGCTTTTCCTACACACTAGGCGATCGCAATTCCTTCTTCTTCTGCTAAGTTCTCACGAGGCCCCACAGAATTAGTTCCCCCTATGTTAGTGGGTTGACGCCACCATAGTTTCCCTTAACTGAGCTCTGCCAACAGATGGGTCCCAAGGGTGCCTGTACAACAGGAACTAAGGCTGAAAAGTAACAGTGAGATGATAGATCCTCTTATATGTTTTACACACACAGATTGATAAGCTGTGAAACTATGTGGCTATTTTGTTGGCAAAAGAACTTGTTGTCATTGTTCTTTCTCAGAGCCACTGAAGTGCTGTGTCCAAGTCCCTGTTTATCCCTCTCTTCTTTCAACAGCTTTTAGGTATTTCCCAGGACCAGAAATTCCTCAGTCCCTCAATCATTTAAAATGATCTCATCAACAATGAGCTTGCTACATGGTTCTGCTTCTCAATCCTCATATATAACCTATTATATTATATTTGATGGCGTAAACTATACAAATTTCTGATTAAAGTACAGAAGGGGAGAATTAAACCAACCCCAAATGCAGGAAACATTTCTTACTTCTAGATGTTGTCGAAATCCTATACAGGCATACTTTGTTTTGTTGTGTTTTGCTTTATTGCACTTTACAGATATGGTGTTTTTGACACATTGAAGGTTTCTGGCAGCCCTGAATTGAGCAAGTCTATTTCCAACAGCATTTGGTCACTTCATGTCTTTGTGTTACATTTTGGTAATACTCTCAATGCCAAAGATTTTTTTTTTTTAATTGTATTTGTTATGGTAATCTGTGATCGGTCATCTTTGATGTTCTTATTGCAAAAAGATCAGCACTTGTTAAAGGCTCAAGTGATAGTGTTTTTTGGCAATAAAGTATTTTTTAATTAAGATATGCATTTTTTTAAGACATAATCCTATGTACACTTAATAGACTACAGTATAGTATAAACATAACTTTTATATACACTGGGAAACCAAAAAATTTGTGTAACTCGCTTTACTGCAATATTCACTTTGTTGTTGTGGTTTGAAACTGAGGCAAGAAAGACAGGGCGAGGCCCAAGGACAGCCTCCTCATGTATATGCATTAAGCAGAAGGCAAAGCCACCTCCTTGTTTTGCACTTAATGAGGCCATGACTCATGGAGGAATGGCATCTAAAACAGACACTTTGTAACAACTGAGCAAGGAACTCTAACCTTGAAAACCATGGAACATGTGCAAATAAAAATGTACAGGTTGCTGATGATTGGGTGAAAGACAAAGCAGCCCACTGTAGCCTCCTCATTTTTGTGGTCAAGAAGATTTCCCAGCCCAACACATGCACAGAGGGCGTCTCAAGTCATCTTCTAGTAACCTTGGCTGCATTGCAATATCATTAACATTGCAGTTTTGGCCCCTACCCACCGTGGGTTTTGCTTAGGTGCTCACAGGAAAGATTCAAAATGATGCCTGGTGGAAGTCCAAACAAGGGATTTCAGATGGCATGCTCGTAGGGGAGGGGAAAGGGGAGTCACCCTTACCTAAACCCTGAGAGATTAACTCCATATTAACAACCTAAGCTGCCCCTATTGCACACCCCTCACTTGCAAGGATGCTCACACTCTTCTTCTCCAAGTGTGTAACTTTCACTTCTGCCCTAAATAAATGGCTTCTTTGTGGGTTCTCCCACACGTACTATGCTTCTGATAAACTCTTCGCCTGCTTTACAATCTTGGTCTCTTTATGGAATTCCTTCTTCAAAGAAGACAAGGACCAAGGTCCTTTTGCTCGCCAAAATCAAAACCAAATGCACATCATCACCCAGGCATGCTTGTACAGTCTGTACAAGCTCCACGTCTTGAGGTTCCACATCCATGCTTGGACTCCATCAACCTCCTATTGTGTACTATCAGTAACTGTTTGAATTTGCAGATGTGGAACCCCTGGATAAGAAGTTCCAACTAAAAGACATCTATGGATTTTGCTATCTGCTGGAAGTGGGGGAGGATGTAGTCCTGGAACCAATACCTCTCAGATAAGAAGGGATGATTCTACTACAAAATCCCTAATTCAATGACCATGAAAAATAGGACAGAATGAAAATCATGCATAATTTCACTCAAATAAACACAAGGTTTTTTTTTTTTTAATTCAAATCTACCAAAACAAAAGAGTACATTAAAAAAAAATCCCTTCTTACAACTTCTATGTGAGTTCAATGTGTAATGGATATATGCCTGCATATAATAGACAATCAATAAATATTTGTTCTAAGGATGAACTGGAGTTTCTAAGGGACTACTCCTAACAAAAACAAACAAATAAACAAATATGTCCAAGTGAGAAAAGGACTGCACCACTCAGGGGCTATTACTTATGGGAAAGGAGGTGTGGAGAGAGTGGGTTGAGAGATTCCTGGAGGGGCTCTTGCCTCACACTTACAGAGGAGTTGGTGGCTGGATGAGTAGATCTAAGGGGAAGTAGGTGTGACTGATGGACAGGGGGAAAGAATGAATAGGAGCAGATGCAGTGATTTAAAAAATTTCAACATTAGGAAGTTTTTCTATGGGAAGAGTTCTGTAAATGTTTATAAATTTTTATACCTCCCCTCTGAGAAAACCCATAATAAAGGTCAATGATTCCTCAAGAATTTTGAAGCAACTCCACTCTGGACTCAAAGTAGCTCAGATTCTTTTAGGTCTCTTAAAGATCTATCCTCTCACATTTATCACAACACTTACACACCATCAATTCTCTGAAGATAATGTGTCCTGTTTCCCAGGATGGGATCAGACTGAGAGAAGGCTGGTTCTGACCGAGTCTCACTCACTTTAACAGGACCAGTCCCGGAAAAGTTGATGCAGTTGATGCATCAACTTCAAGAGTTGATGCAGTTTCAGGTGCTTCCAGGAAAAGATGAATCCAGGGTAGCAAGCACAGAGTGCATAGATGAAATCAAACACAAGTTGCATTCAACGTGAGTAAAATAAATTGGCTATGGGAGTCCATAATGAAATAGTTGCTGGTTTGGGCAGACTGGGAGACTCCTAGCCTGGATGGCACTCAAGTTTAGTTATCTATGTGGCTGACAGCAAGAAATCTGGGCTTGTTGGCTAGATTTCAGGGTCAGGGTTGCAAAAGCAAAGTCCTTGTTTTGTTTGGTTTGGTTTCTTGGTTTGTTTCTTGTTTGCAATCAACTGAAATCAACTAAGCCTGGAGCACCATGCTCAGAAAATGGATGGGAACAAGGAAGCTGGGTAGTTGCTGCCACAATCACTCTACAAAGGATGTTGCACTACTGCTGCCCAAATAAATTCTGAATCATTCCTGCTTCTTTGGACATTTATTTCAAAATGTCCTGGCAGGAGGAGTCAAATGGGGTAAACTTAAATCACATGTAAACTCCAGTTAGCTGCTTGTTCTATTTTTAAAACAGAAAATATCTTTTCTGCCCCCTTGGCTACCCATCAGGGACCCATCTTTCATCAAGACTTACACAATGGTAGATTCCATAAGCATCTGAGATTTCAGATGCTAAAAAAAAAACATCCACAGCACTGACTAAAAAGAAGACATGATTAGTAGATTAATTAACAGAACTCAAAAAAGAATGAAGCTCAATTGTAAAAACAGGGCACATAGAATTAGACTGGGGTTGGGGAGTCAGACAGACCCAGCTGTCAGACAGAGCTGGGGCACTGAGTCCAGGCTGATCAGGTAGCAAGTTGATTCTGAGCACGGGTCTTAATCTGGAGGTGCATGGCATCTTCTACCATCTGGAACATTTGATCTGGGGACTTGAGATGTTGTTGAGCATGCTGGTTCCCAGACTGAGGCCAATCACAAGTTGCAATGGTGAAGACTTTAATGCAGAATTCAGAAGATCATTATTGGCATTTTAATAAATGATACAATGTTACATCAAATCCACTTTGACAAAGTGAGGTGGTGGTTTGGAAACATTATACAGATGATTTACATTGCTTCCGTGTTAATTGATGTAAGCACACAATTCCCAGGTGACCTGTGGAAATAATATAGCTTACCAATTGCTAAATTACTGTGTGATTGGTGGACTTTCAAAAAGCTCTATGAAAGAAAATAAACCCTGAAATGTAACGTTGATGTCGACTAGACACCAATATTTTAATTTTACTGCAAAAAATACATTGGCTGGAGTCTTTAACAGCTTGAAATCCCCTCCAGGTCTCCCAACATTCCATGGCTGGATGCCAGAGCCTGGGCTGACCACTAGCCAGACCTAGGTTCTCTGATATTTGTCAATATGCAGGCTGTTTGCAACTATATGCTCCCCGGTGCATCCCCTTCCACTGTGCCTAAGGACGCTGAGGGTTGCTGAAGGTATCTTTATGACAGCATAAGATTCCTTGTCACAGGGATAAAATTCAGTGGACTTTTACAGCAGCAGCTGCTCTCCTGGAACTGGGAGAAGTAATTCTCAAGGTAATCACAAAAAAAAAAAAAAAAAAGGAAAAGGGATAAAAGAAGAAATAGAAACAAATATATTATACTCAGGAAAAGTATCAACGGGGCAGGAGGGAGGGCTAAGACCAGCATTTATTGTGTTTTGACTATGGCTTTAAGGTTCCCATTAAGCTCAGGAAAGGGAGAAATATAGGCAGTCAGAGGTGGATGTCACAGCCAAGAAATGCTGTCATCTGCAACACTGCCAGCTCTCTGGTCTCCAGGGCCAAAATTGTAGAAATGATTTTCTAGTCCGAAAAATCTAAAGATGTAAAGGTAAAAAGCATTTTGGGTATGGTTTGATGGCTGATGACTGTGTAATGGAAAAAAGAAAAAAAAAAAAAAACCTTTGGACAGAACACTTTCCCATATCTATTAGACTTTGTAAGTCTGTTAGGTAGAGAGAAATCTTTAAAATAAAGAAGGTGGCAAGGATCTGAAAGTAATGACTGTGGAAATCCTTTATGGAACCAGAAATTATAACAAAAAAAAGAAAAGAAAAGAAAAGAAGTTAAGTATGTAATAAAATGTCTTTGTTATTTCATAAATTTTGACTGTAAGGTGAATTCTTGTTGCAAAAACTATCAGGGAGGTTGAATTCCTCTGATCCCTTGTGGAGAATCAATGAACATTCCCTTTCTGACAGGTAACAAACAGGCTGCAAATAAGTCATTCATACTAGAAGTCCCTGACTCTAACATCAATGGTGATTTGGACTGCTTGGATTGGATTCAGGCAAATGACTAATGCACGTAAACTAGAAGAAAACACACACACACACACACATGACCACTAACATAAATCTTCACATAGCTTGCAAATTTTGTCTGCCTTAAAGAAATTCTATTCCATTTGAAGCATGTCTACTGAAATAAGGTGTGCTGGTCATCACAGAGTCCTTTCAGTTCACCCTGTACAAACTTCCTACTCCCGGGTAGAACCAGTGTAGCTTAATCTTAAACATTTTCAACCTAATAGGGTCTACAGTGTCAAAAATAATGGTTGATGTTTCTTTTTTAAGTGTTAAAACCCTTCCTGATGCAGGGGCAATAATGGATAGCATCTTCCCTGAATACCTGGTAAAAGTACCTCTTTTCCCTTCTGTAGTCATCTTGGTATTTTGGGCCCTTGTCTAGGATTCTGGTGATGTGGGAAAGGATGTATGATGGTGAAAAATGTTCTGTATGTCAGTCAGCTAATTAGGAAGCCAACTTACTGACTGGATCCTGAGTGCCTCATTTCCCAGGGCTGTATGTGATTTCTAAATATTTGACGTTTTCATGGAAGCCAAGTGCCTGCCACCATTTCTCCTCATTCCTGTTGGCTTCCCAGCAGCTCTCCATTGCTTAGATTCAGTCCTTTCTTTACTCTCAAAATATTACTGGGTAACTAGCTAGACAGTATCTGCACCCATTTCTGAAAGCAAATCTACACTGACAAACATCCTAATTTATCGTAATCGCTTCTTTTAATCCATCTCCATATATCACTGTGACAAAAATTCAACTATTATAATTATTTAGTTTGTATTCAAACTTCTCCAAAATAATAGAGTTCTCCTTAAAATCAAATTAACTGCAATTTGAAAAGGTATATGTCATATTTACATCCATTTATGGAATTTTTCCATTTCCGCAGCTTACATTTCTTTGTTCCTAGAATAAAATGTATGTGTTAATTGTAATAGCATCATCCATTTATCCAGCTTTTGACTCCAGAATAATGTCCCATTTCATTGGAATAACTTATAAATGATGGTGTGAGCCCTTACATATTTATTTGCTAGGTATTGCTCTTCCCAAAGTATCTCTACAGACTTTTCTGAAAATTCTCCAGCTTTCTCACAAAACCTCAGGGAACAGATTCTTCATGTCTTCCGTACAGGAATTCTTCCCTTGCCTACACACTCCCATCTTTGATGCTGATGGGATTAGAAGGAGGTCACTCAACAAGTCAATGATTACAGTTGCTATCTCCTCGCTGGCTGCACTGCACTTGAGTCCCAGCTTTAGCAAGGCATCACTTTGCCATTTTAATAAAGTGTTTCTGATGGTGGTAATTTAAATGAGGGATAATGGAGGAAAGAGCATCTGGTCTGGCCAATTAGATGAATGTGATATTATTCTCTGAGTTAAGGATTACAGGAGGAGATGAAAGTGTTCCTTGAAGATTGTGTAAAAAGTTCAGCTTTGGACATTAGTTTGTGTTACATCCATATACAATAACCAAAAGACAGTTGATAATATGCAAATAAATCTAAAGAGAGTGTTGTGGACTAGAAATATAATTGTGGAAACTATCAACATAAAAATGGTAATTAAAGTCATGAGAATGGAGAATTTAACCTCTGAAGTTTACAGTAAGAGAAGGTCTCAGACAAAGGATCATCAACATTTATGAGACAGCCAGGGATTGATACTCTGAGAGGATATTGTTGGAAGACCCAAGAGGAACAAGAGAAGACCCAGTAGAGAAAAGACTTAGACATTTATTGGATGTGGGGATCACATATGAGCAGTTAAAAATGATTCTAAAGTTTCGAGTATGGGTTACTGGTATTCATTGGTGAGTTGTAAATGGATGGACGTTTATTTACAGAGTTAAATTATATTTTAACTAGAAACAATATTGGAAAACATTTTACAATGATAAAATTATTTCTAAGCCCAGGCCAATGGCCTACAGCACTAGTGCCTTGTTGATCTTATTACAAACAAAATTCTCTATGAATTATTTAAAATAATGACTTTTCCCAGTCTTTGTCTATAGAGTAGTTCTTCACTTATAATGAAAAAAATCATAAGAATAAAAACTGTTCCATGAAGTTTGACTTAAGTTTAAAAAAAATTCATTCTCTAGAGTCATAGTAGTATATCCAATGTGCAAGGTGTTGTGATCTGCTGGAAACTGAAGCTGGGCTCTGGGGTGTTCATTTAAATGGGACTAATGAATTTCCTTTGTGCAGTCCAGCCTGGGGAGAAATGCAGAAGTCAGTTTAATAAAGCATGCAGTAGAACTGCCCTCTCTGGCTGTCCAGATTGTAATAGTGGAGCACGGTATTGTTCCCCGTTTCTCCAAATCTATTGTTGTTTTTCTGTTACCGCAATTTCTTACACTCTTAATGTCTCTTCTTTGCCCTTTCTTCTCCTTCCTTCAGGCCTGCCTGTATCCCTCCTTCTTTACCTCTCTGCTTCTCTACCTGCTTTTCTCCTTTTCCTTTAATTAAGGCTGTTATCTCTGTGCTCACGAGTTCTTCCACAGTGCAGTGCTCTCAGAAGCCCTCATGGTGCTTACTTTCTTGCTAAGAGCTGCGAAGTCAAACCTCCGCTTACTTGGCAAAGAAGAGCCTGACTTCGTACAAAGGAAATGTGTGTATTTTCAGTCTTTATTATTTTTGTTTATTTGTTCTTTTTTTTTTTTTTTTTTCTGAGAGCTCTGTCCCTTCTGCTTCTTATCTGAGCCTGGAGAGGTGGGAAGCAATTTATCCACTCATTCTTCTGGCTGTGCATTGGATTCAGAGCTCAGTGATGGTCATTTCAAGTCTCTTTGAAAGAACTTTTCTACAAGATCCTGATGGAGACCTGCATCACTATCAACCGGGGTGGTAGAAACCAGGAGGATGCAGCTTAGGAATCTGCCTTTTTAATTAGCTCTTTGGGTAATCACTATGCACACTACGACCTGAGACCTTTACTCAAAAATCATTATGACCTTTGGGATGAGGGAGTGTTTTACAGGAAAAAAAAAAAAAAAAAATCACCTAAGCTGCCTCTTCGTAACTCTACTGGCCTTCAGAATCAGTTCATAAATACAGTTGTAAATTTCCTGAGGTCAGGAATCTTGCCTTTTATTTCTTTGTGTCTTAGACACAGCAGTGTGTAACCATGGGATGAGTGTGGTCCTAGAAGTCAGAAACACTTGAGTTTTGGTTCTAGCTGCATTGTCTCACCTTGGATAAATTCCTTAACCTCCTTGAGCCTCATTTTATTCACCTTATAGGAATAGAATACTCAGTTACAGGATGGTTTTGAGCATTTGGTGCAATTAGTAAAAAATGGAATGCTTATATAAAACATATGATGGAAGCCACAATGTGTATTTGGAGCTTTATTATTCCCACTTTCACCCTCTGTAAGACTGTTTCCCCATTTGTAAAATACAAGTTTTACACTTACATCTTATACTGATGAGGAGTTAAGAATAGTAGGGTATGTGAAAATATCCACAGATTTGCTTGCCATATACAGTTACCCTTATTTGTTAGATATATTTCCAGATATCAGTAAATCAAACTGGACTCACCATATAGTTATTGAGTGTCCCTATGTGCAATACCCTCTGCTAGGTATGCTTGTAGATTCAAAATTAAAATCACAGGGTCCCTGAACTCCAGGATCTCACAGCCTAGTGAGAAACATGAATAAGTACATACATGACTAATACAAGGTAACCTATGCTCTGTGGTATTCACTGAGCTGTTATAAACTAAAGGCTATGAGAGTTGTTTGGAGGAGGAAGAAACGAATTCTGACTGGGAGATAAGAGCACCTCTTCTTAATGCTGGTTGAATTTAAGAGGGAGAATAAAATTAAGGAAAGCCGTATCTCTGTGTACTTAATCTGCTTGGGAGGGCTTTAATTACTCAGAAAAGAGAAGGAAAATAGTACAGTAGAACCTTGATTAAATGGAACACTCTGAATTAGGATAATGGGATTTTTGTCATTAATTCTCTTTCCGAACAAAAACCTCATGGATCGTTGTTGCTATTCCTACTTTTAACAATGCCTATTCAAACAGTCCTTACTGAATTAACATGGACTCAACAATAGTAGGCACTGGAGCAAATATGAGTGATTCATAGTATCTAACCCCTGACTTCATTGAGTTTATTATCTTGTGTATGAAAAGGAACATAAAACATAGCATGAACATTAAAATATTAATATAAAAACAATAATATAAAGAAGTATGTAACTAGCTAGAAATAAAAGAGTGCTATAAGGATTAGGTCGATGAAAGGGATATTTTAAATTAGAATAGATTAACAGGATTTAGTCAGAATACATTGATTTGTATCAGAGAGATGATATAAAGAAGCAAGTATTTCAGAAATATTGAGAAGTTGACAGTGTACAGAATGGTTTGAATTTGAAGAGATGGGAAGCAAGGAGACAAATCTGGCAGTTTTTAATAGTACCTGAGAATGTTGCTTGATATGTCTTAGATAACTGAATTCCAGAGTTCTTGTTTTGAAGGCCATCATTATTGATTAACATTATCTGAGCAAGTACAATGTACAAGGCAAACACAAATGCAGCATGGTCCAGGGATTAGGAGTGTGGGATTAGGAATCTAAGAACCAAAGGTAAGAAGACTTCAGCAATTTCTGTATTTGGAGACTTAGGCAATTAAGTCAAACATTCTAAACCAAGGTTTCCTTAGCTGTAACTTAATAATAATAATAGTATCTAACTTTTTCTTTTTACCATGAACAAGAGATGAAGTTAGCAAATCAGTTGGAACGATGCTGTACACCTGAAACTAACACAACATTGTTAATCAACTATACTCCAATATAAAATAAAAAGTTAAAAAAATCAGTTGGGACAATGCCTGGAACATGGTAAGTATTCAGTAAGTGTTAACTATCATTATCAGAATGTCTTAGAACTTGGACAGAAGTGATAGAATTTATACAAACCTTTTGAAATGTCTAGACAATTTTATTTAACATGAATTCTGAGGATATATTTCTTTTTTTTCCACTGTATTCTAGCTGTGAGTGAACTAGATCCTAGTTTATTAGGACTTTATGATAGTACAGTGAATGCTGTTCATGCTGTGCTCGCCTACATCCAATGGCCTAGCCAAGTAGTGATCTCACAAAGTTTCCACATAAACCTACCACTTCCTGATTCTCTCTGCCTCAGGTCAGGTCTGACCTTGGCTTGCATGAGTCCGACCAGAAGTGCAAGCCAAGGAACAACCCTAGGAGTTACCCCAACTAATGAAGAAGGGGAATTTGTGAGTGGGAACCCCAGCTTCTTTTACGGGGTTACTCCGATTTGTGTTCCAGAAATTCTATCAGATGATCCCCAGTGGGTAGAGACTCTAGCTTCCTAAAAGAATAATCTGCTCATGAATAAAATTTTATGAATCTTCTCTTTTTATTGTCTAACTTCCTCACTCTTACATTTTGCTTCCTATGCCAGTTATCAATTTATTTGCTTTAAATCTACGCTTTGTTTCCTGCTCTGGGATAATGGAGATAAGCCCTATAGAATTTCTCTTCTGCCAGTTGGCACAATATTAAGCTGTTTCAGTAGAGGATGCTGGCGAAACACCCTGGAGAGGAAGGGAGTTTCTCCTGATTTCAGTGTCCTCCTTTAGGTAATTTACAACAGCACATGAAGGGCAGCTGGCAGTCAGCACTCCATGAACAGCTTCTCCTGGCACACCTCTCAGGTGGTTTGGCAGCAAAATGCCTCCAGCACAGCACCTCCCATAAATGATTTTTCACGGCACTACCTAGAGCTGCTTTGAAGTGAAGCGGCATTTGCATAGCATCTTCCTGTGGGTGGCTCCCCTTAGAACCCCTTAGGCATCTTCACTGCCTCAGTTAAACTCACTGAGCCAGAGGTACGTCCTCTTCAACCAGGTCTGGATCTTAGCCCTGAGGATGGAGGTGTGTGTGTGTGTGTGTGCACATGTGGTGGAGAGGTGGAGGCCCTCTAATAGACGACCCTCCTTTGGCACTCCATCTCAGCACTTGGGATAGTGGTTGTTCCTTATAGCTGCTATTTCTACATTCTATAGAGTTCTCTTTACTCCTTAGCTTTAGCTAATCTCTGTTACTCCAATCTCATTTTATAGTTAATACTTCTTTATATGAAGACTTCCATATTTAAATTTCTGTGTGAGTCCTGTATCCTAACTGGACTCAGACCTATACATCTCCCAAATAAACTACTTGCACCCAAATCTTTGTGCAGAGTCTGCTTTTGGGTGAATCCAAACTAAAATTGGAATGTCATAATTCATTCCATAATGCCGCATGATGCGGCAACACAATTACATAGATTCTTATCTATTGTGGATTGAGATGCGGAATGGAAGAGGAAGTTCTGGCTTTAAATAGCTCTAGCACACTGGTTCCCAAAATATGGTCTCTGGACCACCAGCATTAACATCATGTGGAAACTTGGTAAAAACGCCAATTCCTGTGCCAATTCCCAGACTTACTGAATCAGAAACTCGGGGATCGGGAGTGTCCCTAAATCTGTGTTTCAAAAAGCTCTGCAAGTGATTTTAAAGTGGTGTAAAGTTTAAGAGCCAATGTTCTAGAACTTTAAAGATATGAGGATAAATATAAGAATTGCAGAGCATATTGACTTTTTATAACTGAAATAAAAGCCTTGAAGAAAGAGAATGACAGTCTTAGGTCAGCCAACTATCAACTCAGGACTGTAAAAGCAGAAAGCCTTCATAGTAGTGTTTGGGATTCTCTTCTGCAGCTGAAGTGCAGAATGTACTGACAATTAGGGCCACCATTTGATCACAAGAGAGGTGTATCTACAAACAAATATCAATTCACAGCCCCAGAAAATTTTCTATGCCAAAGTCAGGGCTATTATAGGGAAGAATGAGACATCAAGACCCTGGATTTACCCATTGAATGGGTAAATGTGCTTGAGAATTTTCAACCCCTATATCTCCCCTCATCATTGCCAGAAGAAAACATTGCTCCCCTTGCCTGGACACTGTTCAAAGGTCTCATGTGAGGTCAATGCATGACAGAGGATGTTTGCCCTCCTCAAGTTCTGTACTTGCCCCACTGTCCTACCCCAGTAATTCTAGATTCAATAACTGGGATCAAGTCTTGTCCTGGCATAAATGGGGAAAGTCTGTCCCTGGTATGGATTATTCACCAAAAACCTGAAGGACCCTTATATTATGTAATGACAGGATATTGATGAGACTATTCCTATAGTGTTCCACTGAGAGCAGTGCAGAATATAAGACAAGACAAGGGAGATTTATTTAAAATAGGGCAACCTCCTGTGAGTCAGAATTGAGTATTCTCACAAGGACCTGTAATGACTCCTTAAAGCTTAGAGACAAAGATGGCCTACAATAAGTAAGTTCAACATGCCAGAATCACATTGGCAGAGTACAGAAGAAGGCGATAGAAGATTTAGAGATGGGAACCTATAAGAGTGGGCACTAAGTGTATAGATCTTTGAGTCTTACATCAATGACCCCTAGAAAGTGCCCACTGCAGAAGAGATGTTGGACAACCACTGGATAAAGGATTCAACCAGTATATGTCAGCCAGCTTCTGTCCTTAACCATGGAGGTGCTTGCACAAAGGGCTCATGAACAGAGTATCCACAGTGGCAGGAATGGAGGTTATGCATAAACTCAGTTGCTTACATTCCCTTCCACTAAACCAGATAAGTAGCAGAGACCAACAGTGAGTACCTAATAGGGTACCATCCCTTAATGAGACCAACCAATCACTTGGTAGGAAGTTAATTACTTTAAAACTTATGGGAAAAGCAAGCTAGATCAGTAAAAGTATAAGGCAGGGTGAGGGGGATCCAGAATATTTAGTAGAGGAGAGATGATGAACATCTATTGTTGTCTTGGGACGAACTTCAGCAATGGGAACTGTAAAAACTTTTCCCACTAACTCTTTTATCATGGGCAATGAAGCTCAGAATACAGGATCTTGAATGCCAAATTAAGGAAGTTGTATTTTTTTCTTTTTTTTTTAATAAATATATGTATTTTATTTTTTGCTGTGTTGGGTCTTCGTTGCTGCGTGCGGGCTTTCTCTAGTTGCGGCAAGCAGGGGCTACTCTTAGTTGCTGTGAGCAAGCTTCTCATTGTGGTGGCTTCTCTTTGTTTCAGAGCATGGGCTCTAGGCGCGTGGGCTTCAGTAGTTGTGGCGCACGGGCTCAGTAGTTGTGGCTCACGGGCTCTAGAGCACAGGCTCAGTAGTCGTGGTGCACAGGCTTAGTTGCTCTGCAGCTTGTGGGATCTTCCCAGACCAGGGCTCGAACCCGTGTCCCCTGCATTGGCAGGAAGATTCTTAACCACTGCGCCACCTTGGAGACCCCAATGCATTTTTTTTTTCCTTGAAGAATAAAAACCTCACCAGTTGGTAAGATAATATACTCATAAATGTAATTCACACTAACAGCCTTTACTCCTTCCCAAAATGTAAACCCACATACATACACACACGTACATATACCAATAGGGTGATAAAATGTCAGAGAATAAAATTTAATCAACTTACAAGGTAACATTTTCCTGAATAATTTAATCAATCCAATTTTGTTTTTCTATGACCTCAGAGTACAAGAAAATCACATATTTTAGAGCTCCAGGCTAAAATAATATTCTTCAAATAATGTAACATTTTTTGAATGCTTACTCTGTTCAAGTCTCAATACTAACACATCGATAACATTATCTTTTTCAGTATATTTTTGTAAGGTAAGTACTATTACTATCTCTATATTAGGGAAAAAGAAACTGAGGGTAAAAGAGGATAGCGGGATCAGGGGTTCAACTCAAGTTCTAGCTGACCCTGAAATCCATGCTCCTAACCGCTGTGCCAGATTTGTCATCAAAATTTGTTCCAAAAGAGGTGGTGGAAAAACAGAGCACTTGGGTAATTTTACTCAAATTGTCTATGTTGTCTTTTGAAGTGGCAAGTCTCAGACTGTCAACACTGGTACTTTGATTTTAAAAGGGTCACAAATGGAAAACTTTATATTTCTGTTATCCCATCTATGGTGTTTAAGGTAATTGCTGATAATCCAAATGAGGTCCTTGGCTGCCATAGCTTATATTAATGATTAAATGAAATATAATGAACATAAATTTAGCTGTCTATAGTGTTTGAGGAGTAATGAAAGATATTACAGTGCTTCTAAAGTACAAGATCTAAAATAAAGTATTGCAAACCAAGACTTAATTTATTTTTAAGATGAGGTTCAGGTTTAGAAGCAGGAAAGTGTTTCAATGAACCATGGTAAAGTTACATTTGTAATAAGAGAACTGCCAACTTTATAGTTACACTGACTATATAATGTAAATCCAAGCTGAGAAATATTTTATTTTAAATTGCTTTATAAAACTGTTGAACTCCTGTTGGTTTATACACAAGATTTACACCAACATATTCTTTCCATCTCCATTTTTCAGGAAGGAAATATTAATCTTTGATTACCTCCATAATTATGGAGTTAGGAGTCGTTATCTGGGGTATACAGCTAATCTCTGATTTTTCATCCTACCTACAAACAAGTACATATATTAAAAAATCTTTTCATTTACCATATAGGACTAAAGAGAGCAAATCAACATGGATTCCATAGGATATTGGTAATGGTCAACCACATTCATACAAGTCCTTTCTAACATTTTCTCTTCTGTACATCTGACATCTACCCTCATGTAGACTCGAGGTTGACCAAATTTTGCTAAGATCTAGTCTCTTTTTCTCCTATTATCCCTCAAACAAAAGTCATTAAATGCCTGGTTCTCTTCTTTTGGTGAAAACTAATTATATTATTGACAGCTATTTAAGTCAAAAACATATGTTATAAATCATCTGTTTGAATTGGATTGCAGTCTATTCCCTCAGTTAGAAGCAGGTTGATGCTTCTGAGAAGGATAGACCATATACATTTAAGCATACAGGAGTTGTCTTTTTAAAAACAAGTTAGTAGCTTTATACAATAAATGTTTATTTCTTAATCATGTAAATTCCATATCTGGTAATGCCTTTTCTGAGTCTTTGTCATTTCAAACATCATCTTGGGGATCAGGATCAGACTGCTCCTATCAGTTAGACTAAACTTACAAATTAAAAAGTTTTTAATTGTTAAATGAAGTGATATGCTACAGAGTAATCTTAGAAGGTGTGTATTTTACATAGAAAGACAATTTTAAATATGTGATATTTGAGCTTGAGATCTATGAAAGAAAGACGTATCCATGTCCTCCCTACCTGGCCCAAATGGAGTAAGGATACTTTTTTTTTTTTTACTATTGATGTGTAAAAACCATGGAAGTTACACTCTTTTCTGTACAACCACTATAACAAGAAAGGGCGGACAAACTGAAAATCAACTTTTCTTGGACCCATTAGAGAACTGAGATTACAAGGCAAACAAACACCGAAATCTGGAGAGATTTAAATCAAGAGCATAGCAGCCATACATGGCCAACTGGAGCAGAGTCACTAGAACCATAAAATATTGTGAACATTTAAATGATAATTATGACAATTTACTGGAGTCTGAGTGTGGACTAGCTTGAGAATGAGAAACTATTGGAGGCTACAGTGTTGAGCGGGATACACTATTATCAATTTTACCACCAGAAATCCCCCAAGATTCTCACAGAGAAAATTCAAGAAAGACATTCTCTTGCCTCTGGAAAGGGAAGAGGACTAATCATTGTACAATATGGCTAGAGATTATTCCTTATCAAAAGTCTACTCTCAAGGAAAGAAGACTTTACCAGAGCCTTATCCCAACTGAGCGTAGGTCTTTCCACCCACTATATCTCATTTTAGCCTTTCTATTTCACCTAAGAAGGAAAAATCCTTCCAATTGAAGAA
The DNA here is from genome assembly GCF_965194805.1 of Balaenoptera borealis. NCBI lineage: Eukaryota > Metazoa > Chordata > Mammalia > Artiodactyla > Balaenopteridae > Balaenoptera > Balaenoptera borealis. The sequence goes on along the minus strand of NC_138860.1, from coordinate 121,793,907 downwards.
ATACTTATGAAAGTCACAGCCCAGAAACACAGAACCTCTAAAAGAGTTACATATAATCAGACCCCCACACACCTGTCCCTCACACCAAAAGTGTTCCAGTGTAATACAATGGATTATAGCTGATAAAGCTGCAAGATGCAGATTCTCTCGAAGAAGTAGTACTCAGGAAGACCAAAAACAAGAGCGAAATAAAAATAAGAACACTAGAGGAATCTGAAGCCTCTGGAACCTACAGCTACAGCAAACTTTCATGTTTGCTCTCAACTAGACTAATGTTAATCCTCATACTAAGTACCTATTTATCTCATATCCTATTATTTAATACATGGCTGGCTTTCAACAACAACAAAATTACAAGGGATTTCAAAAGGCAAGGGGAAAAAATGGAAAATACAAAGGAACCATAGAAGCAGTCTAGGAATTGCATAGATTTTGGAATTAATAAACAGGGTATTTAAAATAACTATGATTAATAAATTAAGGACTCTAATAATAAAAAGTTGACATAGTGAAAGAAAACATAAGTAATGTAAGCAGAGAGACAGAAAAATCTAATAAAGAATTTTTAAAATGTTAGTTATCAAAAGCACTGTAACACAGATGAAGACTGCTTTTGATAGTCTCATCAGATTAGAAATGTCTTGGGAATCAGTTTGCTTCAACTTACATCAATAGAAGCTTCCCAAAATGAAAAATAAAGAGAAAAAAGAATAATAATTTTAAAACATATCAAAACACAAACCAGAAGAAAACATTTAAGATCTTTGGGACAATTTCAAAAGATGTAACATGTGTAATTAGTATACAAGGAGGAGAAAAAAGAGAACACAAAAAGTGCTTTAAGTAATAATGGCTATAAAATTCCAAATTAATGGCATACACCAAGCCATAGTTCCAGGAAGCTCAAAGAACAACAAGTGGAATCAATGCAAAAAAAGCTACACCTTAGCATGTCATATTCAGAAAACCAAAACAGAAACAGAAAACCAAAAACAGAGAAAATCTAGAGAAGGAACCAAGGGAAAAAAGAATACTCTCTAGGAGAAACAAGGATAAGAATTACAATGGACTTCTCATAAGAAACAATGTAAGCAAGCTGACAGTGGAGTTAAATACTTACAGTGCTGAAAGGAAAAATAACAACATAGAATTCTATATTTAGAAAAACTTTCTTTAACAATGAAAGGATAAAAAAATGTCTTTAACAAATCAAAACTGAGGGAATTCAATGCAGCAGATTCACAATGCAAGAAATGTTAAAAGAAATTCTTCACAAATACTGATCTACTTAAAGAAGAAAGAGCTTCAGAGAAGGAATACATAAAGGTAAAGTAAAATATTTTATTTTTATTATTTTCAATTTATCTAAAAGAACTGTTTATATTAGTAAAAACATACTGGGTGATTACAGCATATGGCTAAGTGAAACAAGTGACACGATGTCATAGAGGATGGGAAGGGAAAATTAGGAATACTCTGTTATATCGATATGTTACCTGCATTACACATGAATTGGTATACTATTTGCGGGTTAATATAAATTAAACAGTATATTGCAAACTTTAGGACAACCACTCAAATTTGAAAATAAGTATAATTGATATCCCAGGAGATAACAGAGAATTTTACAAAATGTGAAATTAAAGCCAAAGAAAGCAAAGAGATAGAAGGGGAAAGAAAGAACAAATGCAACAAACAGAAAACAGTTGCAAATATGGAAAATATTAATTCATCTATATAAATAATCCTTTTAAACATGAATGATGTAAATATACCAATTAAGAGACAGAGACTGTTAGCATGCATAAAAAGCATGACCCAATTATATGGTTAACAAGAAACCTGGTTTAAATATATAGATTCAGAGGTTAAAAGTAAAGAATAGGAAATATATACATTTCTAATTCTAATCAAAAGAAAGCTGAGGTAGCTATATTCATTTCAGACAAAGTAGACTTCAGAACAAGGGAAATTATAGGGATAAAGAGGGGACATTAATGATAAAGGGGCCAATTCTCTAAGAAGACATAATCCTAAATGTGTATGTACAGAGTATCAAAATACTTGAAGCAAAAACTGGTAGAACTAACTGAAAAGGGAAATGGACAAATGCACTATTATAGTTGGATATTCCAACACTCCTCTTTCAGTAGTTGATAGATCAAGGAGACAGGAAACCAGTAAGGATGGAGTTTATATGAACAGCAAAATCAATCAACTTGTTCTAATTGACATTTATAGAATAGTCCAGACAACAACATTCTTCTCAATGAAACGGTCACCAAAATAAACCATAATCTGAGTATAAAACACACCTCCAGAAATTTAAAAGAGTGGAAATCATGGAATTAAATTAAAAATTAATAGCAGAAAGCTTAAAAGCAGGACTCTGCTTGATAATGTTGCCACCCTCCACCTGTATACAGGAATTGAACTAGTAAGTAAATCCCAGATGATGGGGACAGGTTTCTCACTGTTGGATTGGGAAGCTACAGATAACCAAGGGTGAAGAGACTAGAATGAAGTATATATCTCCAATATATATACACAAGAAGTATATATGTCTATAATTATGTTATGGCATCCTCCTCTGAAACCCTATAATAGCATGCTGGAATGCAGGCAGAACTGTTAAATACTTATGTATTTGATTAGCTTACTTTATCTTCTCCCTATTATACTATGCTAATTTTATTTAGATTCATGGAACTTGACATTTTATTATACCAGATTCAAGAAGGAACTTATGAAACTTCTTCACAAAACTATGTCACTTGATGTTCATGGAAGAAAGACGGTGCTAGAAAAAATGGGAAACTATTAAGAAAAAGACAATACAAACACTATGTATTAACTGTCAGTATGAAGGTAATGTTAACTAAACTTGGTGAATTTCAGAAAATAATGGGGAATTTTCCAAAATAAATGGTATAAGGAATCTGCCTTAAACATAAGAAAACAAACATTTAAATTGTTCATGTTCCAAAATTTCTAACCTAATCATTAACTTAAGTAACATTTCTCATTTAGTGGTAGAGGGCACAATTAGTCAATTACTTGATTTTTAAAAAATAAGAGTACTAGTTAACACCATTTCATGTTTTGTGTAAATAAAATGGAAGGAAAACTATCTGCAAATGATTATATAACATTGTATTTTTAAAAGTGAAATCTTAAAGAACACACTTGTTTCCAAATGTTTAAAATGAGGAATCTCTTCCCAAATTAGTTCTAAAAGTAGTAGAATATTAAAATCATGGGGTCTTTTGTGAAACTAGAAGGAAACACTGCAATGTGATTTTATTCTATAAATGAAATAGAATCTTAAAAGTGAAGTTGGGAAACCACACTTACAGTGAAATAACCTTAAGGTCTCATAATCAACCTCAATCATGGAACCACTTTCAGGCCAAAAATTATAGCGATGCAAGCAGAAAAAGAAAAGCTGTGAAGTTTTCAGATTCTGCTATGCTATCTAATGGGCCTTTACATGGGATGAGTCAACCACATAAAATATTTCCTGGTCCATATTATATGCACTGCTTAAAATACAGACACAAGCACACACATACAATCACACACACATACATGTGCACACACACAGTGAAAACAACATTTGTTTACTAAAAATGTTTCTGTACTATAGGGTTTATACCTTGATTATTGGAGCATGGTTTTTAGCAACTTTAATGTCAGAATAATCGAAGACAGAAATCAGCAACCCTTTTTCTGTAAAGGGCCACAAAGTAAATATTTTAAACTTTGTGGGCTATACAGTGTTTGTCAATGCAGCCATAGACAATGCAGAGAGAAGGAAGTGTGGTGGTAGTAATAAAACTTTATTTGTGGACACCAAAATTTGAACTTCACAAAATTCCATGAAAAATGTTTCTTTTGTAACTTGTTTAACCATGAAAAATATAAAAATCATTCTTAGTTTGGTACCATACTAAAACCAATGGAAGACCAGATTTGGCCTGTAAGGATGGTTTGAAGAGCACTGCTCTATGCTATCTTTCTTAAAAGAGCTGTGTGTGTGTGTGTGTGTGTGTGTGTGTGTGTGTGTGTGTGTCTGTGTGTATGTGTGTCCTGAGTAATTCATTTGACCTGTAATCAATCCCCATTGACTTTAGACTCATTTATATGGATGTGCAAGATTCAGTCATTTGACACCAATAAGTAGAGAAATAAGAGGAGTTTACTGTATGGACCCACAAATTCCTTACTCCATTATAATTTCCCTATCCTGTACAAACCACCCCTCACTGAAACTCACTCTAAATACAAAATGAACTGCAGACTTGGAAGATTGAGAGGGAAGTCCAATTTAATGTTATTCCTTAGTGACATAATTTCCCATATTTTACCTCTTTCTCTCCTGGTATTACCTCTAGGAACATGTCTCAAAATGAGAAGTTTCCACATAAGACCCAGGAGACATGTCAGGGAGTTAGGCCTGACTTAATCAGAGTGTCCGGTTATACTGGAAAATATTTAAGTTCCTAAAAGTAAGCATCTTTTGTTGCTTAATTTTAACATTGAATTCCATTGTTAAATTGCTTGTGTGTGTGCTTTTTATTTAGTGACTTTATTTTTAATAAGACTCAGAAACACCATCTCTTTTTTACTTTCTTGAAATTACTTTCTTGTCTTCTAATGAGTTATGACAGCTACCCTTTTAAAGATATACGGTAAAATTATCAAGTTTTTTAAAATAATAAAAATCTGACCCATAGATGGCACACACATGACTTGTGATGCACAGAAAACCTAGTATTAATTAGACATTGTTCTTCAACTTCTGTGCTTCTCAGCTTCCTAAAAAGTTGTCATCTATATACCTAACAGAAAAAAAAATTAAAATGTTACACATTTATAGGAATACGAGAAAGTAGGAGACTATAACTTGGAAAAATAAATTTAAAATATACACCTCAGTGGAACAAAAGCTAACATGACTTCCTGTGATGGATTGTATTATTGTTAAAAAATCAGCGTTGTCCTTCGCTTTAGGGGTATTATACATCCCATTTCCATCAATGTCAGGCTAGGTCACATGACTTACTTTGGCCAGTGAAATGTTAGAGTCTGAAAAGATGTAAAAACCAATGCATGGTTAACTAAAATCCCTTTTCCTTATCTATTATGGTGATAGGTAATATTAGCTAGGATTTTAGAGTGAAGATGACATGGAGCAGAGCTATTGCTGCTTCTCAAACAACATGTAATGTGGGCAAGAAATGAACCTACTTTTGCAGTTATATGCCAATACAGTTTGGGGTTTGCTTGTTACTGCAGGCTAACCTAACCTATATTTACTGATATACTTTTCATACGTCAAAAGAGGTCTCATCACTTTTTTTTAAAACAGCAACTGGTGACTCAATGTTATGGACACCATGTAAGTGTCTTCCAAAGACTCACCTGATTAACAATTAACAATAGCATTCCCACTCTACAAGGGTACAGCCCTCTAGATGGTTCAGTCAGAGCATGAAAATCTTGACGAGAATGAGCAAATACAGTCCACACTGTCTATACAACAACCTATATACTTCATGAAGACAATTGTTGCAAATAATAAAGAGAACAATCCACACCAGAAAATGAAAAGTGCATATAGCTAATGATAAATGTATCTAAAGCATAATAATATCAACTAAAATACAGTATACTAAGGTTCTGGTATTAAGTTTCAATTCTCCTCACTAAACAGCTTGTGGGGTTTTTTTAATGTGTGTGTTTACTATTGCAGGCTAGATTTCTCTCAGCATTTCATTATTCAAGTTATACAGGAATTCTTCACTGTGTCACGTTATTTTTTTCTGTAATGAAAAAATATTTTCTATGCCAGCTTGTCACTTTTTTCCTTTCTTTTTTCTTTTTTTTCTGCATCTCTGCATTTAGAATTGCTCAAGTGAACTTTAAATTTAATGATTATCATCTCATATTGAAAGTTGTTTCCTTTCCAAATGGTCTTGAAATTGTCAGATGCTAGTTCTTATTACTAAGAAATAGCACCTCTTTTCATGAGCTGAATCTCTGCTTAATAATAAAAGTGATGATGATGATGATGAAGGCTGCTATACATTTAGACTCTATAAAGCTCTAGGAACAATAATTGGTATTTTATAAGTATTATCTCATGTAAGTCTCACCAGAAAACCTACAAAATAGTTATTTTCCTTTTACATTCAAGTAAACTGACAGTAAAATACTCTTTCATAGGGTCATAAAACAAGTTTCAAAGTCCACTGCTCTTCTACTAAGCTACATTATCTTCTCACACTATTCCATGGCTCTGTCACTCATCTATCTTTGCATTCTGTCCTGTGCTGTAGCAGCGGGAGACTAATGAGAACGCTTCTTTGAGAGAAAAATGTACTTATTATTTGGTATCTGAGCTGAAAAATATTACCCTCATTGCACAGAAACATGCCCATCATGGCATTTCTTGGATAAGACCATTAAACATACTCCTGACTGTATCAGCTTTATTATGTCAAGCCCAGTATAATGCAAGATAAAGTGTACTCATCAGTAGGCCTGGGGAACTGATGAATAAGCACTAATAAAGCTATTCAGAGTTAAGATCTGGCCTCCAGGGAGGAGGTGGCAACTCAGCTCTTTTTTAGTCAGCTGTCTTTTTAAAAAATTTTTATTTTATATTGGAGCATAGTTGATTAACAATGTTGTGTTAGTTTCAGTTGTACAGCAAAGTGATTCAGTTATACACATACATGTATCTGTTCTTTTTCAAATTCTTTTCCCATTTAGGTTTTTATAGAATATTGAGCAGAGTGCCCTGTGCTATACAGTAAGTCCTTGTTGGTTATCTATTTTAATAGGATTATCTCTGGTGACCAGGGTAGAGAATCTCTAGGCAAAGTGAAATGAGTTATACAACTGTACTTCTAGCACAATTAAACTGGGTTGAAGGAAATCCCAGGCTTTGGATGGAATTATGTAGACCAAGATCCAATCTGTTGTGGAAGGAGCCAGCAAAATGTACACCAGGATAAGTGAGATTCCAGCCAAGAGAATGGGGAAGGGCCCCCAAACCAGCAGAGTAAATTGAAACTCACTCAGTAAAATAAATATAGGGTTAATGGTGAAAACTAAAGCTCAGTAGACATGTGAAAACCAAGTGAGCCACACTCCATACACCTAATAACAAATTTAGAGCCATGAGATTAATTTCAGGTTGTGAATGACTCCTGAAAATCTTGGTTAGGGGAGGCTCAAGATCTATGGTGGGATGTAGCAGTAAACTGAGGACCTTGATTAGGAATTCTAGATCTGCCTTTTACTAGCTGCATAACCATGATCAAGTTACTTATTCTGTGACTTGATTTCCTCAATTATAAAATGATGGCAATAATTATACTTACCTCATGAGTTTCGTATAGTAATTATAATATAGAAAGTGTTTCTTATTGGCTAAGGCAGTGCAAAAGATAAAAAAATGAAAGGAAGTGACACTTATAAGTACATGGGTAGTTGGGGCAAACCCTTTGAACATCAAAAAGCTCTGTAAAATTTAAATCATTAGAAAACACTTCCTGAAACTAAAGTGAGATCAGAGGAACTCACAGAATTCTTTTTCTAGCCTTCTATTCCCTCAATTACCATCCCAGTTTGAGTCCAACATTACCATCTGTCAACTGGATATATTTACATACATAACGTGCCTTGAATGATTTTATTATCTTTACCCTTATACTTGTATCTCTTTTCACTTGTCAAATAGCATTTATAGGAGCTCATCACATATGTATCCGAGTTCAAAATCTCCATTTCCTTCATGTATATGTCTGATTCATTTCTAAATCCATTTTACATTCATAATATTTATCACATCTATTCTCCTTTATTCACTTAACAGTTGACTTCCTAATTACCATCTCAGGTGTCTGTTAGACTTTGTAACTTATTTGATCTCTTCCTCTTTAAATTATAGCCCATTCTGCCATTTTAATTCTATAAAAACACATAATCAAGCATTTCTCTCACTAAACAGTCAACTGTTCTTCATTTCGTATAAAATAAAGTATATACGTTATACTGGCATTCATGGTCTTCCTTAAATTGGCCTCAGTATATAGTTGTATTCTTGTATTGTTATTATTCTCTTTTCTGTATTCTACTTCCAGGCAAACTATTCTATTTATTTCTGAGCACAGTTTCTATTGCCATTTTATTGTTGACTTTACTCAGGCTGTTCCTTCTGAGTCTCAGTGCCGAATACCTAACAGATCTTATTAATTCTTTAAGATCCAATTGAAGTTATTTTATTTCTACATCTCTTAATGGCCTTCATTGTTTTACTTTGAATTACAGTCAAGCATGTGCATGATCTATTCACCTAAACTGTAAGCTCCTTGAGGAGAGGTCCTAGGTCTTTGTACTTCACAAAATATATCATTTATTGCACAAAATGGGTGGGTACTCAATCAATGTCAAATAAATAAATAAATAAATATGTAAATTCAGTTTCCAGAAAGGGAAATGATAATAATGCCTTCTGAAAAAAATGGGTAACTTTTAGAAGTGTTGTTTTTATTTATTTATTTATTTATTTATTTATTTATTTATTTATTTATTTATTTATTTATTTATTTATGACTGTGTTGGATCTTCGTTTCTGTGCGAGGGCTTTCTCCAGTTGCGGCAAGCGGGGGCCACTCCTCATCGCGGTGCACGGGCCCCTCACTATCGCGGCCTCTCCTGTTGCGGAGCACAGGCTCCAGACGCGCAGGCTCAGTAATTGTGGCTCACAGGCCCAGTTGCTCCGCGGCATGCGGGATCCCCCCAGACCAGGGCTCGAACCCGCGTCCCACGCACCGGCAGGCAGACTCTCAACCACTGCGCCACCAGGGAAGCCCGAGAAGTGTTTTAAGGATGTTTTTTCAGGGCACATATTGTTTTATTCATTGCTTGGATGTATTCTTTATCACATAAACTATCCTCCACATGAAGAAATAGCTTTAAATAATTATGTAAAAACACATATCGTTTTGCTTTCTTATCAGATATAAATTCTTTCCTGACACCCATGCTGAGGATGAAAACTCTGATAAAACTGAAGTTCAGGAGGCTTCCCTGGTGAAGCAGTGGTTGAGAGTCTGCCTGCCAATGCGGGGGACACGGGTTCGAGCCCTGGTCTGGGAAGATCCCACGTGCAGCGGAGCAACTGGGCCCGCGAGCCACAACCACTGAGCCCGCGCATCTGGAGCTTGTGCTCCGTAACAAGAGAGGCCGCAACAGTGAGAGGCTTGCGCACCACGATGAAGAGTGGCCCCCACTCGCCGCAACTAGAGAAAGCCCTCGCACAGAAAAACGAAGACCCAACACAGCCATAAATAAATTAATTAAATAAATAAATTAATTAAAAACAAAAAAACTGAAGCTCAGACTTTCTGCAATTTTACAGGAAATACAAAACTTTTCAGGAAAAAAAATTCAGTTCCCGGCAGCTAAGTTTTGCTATATATATATATATATATATATATATAATATATATACACACATATATATGATCATATCATATCATATATATACTATCATATATATGCTATATATGATAGCATATATATATATCAGTATATATATATCATATATATATCAGTATTGTTTATCTGGGTAGTTTGAGTTTTTGTTTAGAAAACATTGAAGATGTTGAGAATTTAGGAATGAGTAGGAAGGAAGTGTGTTGAATTAACATATGCATGCTAACATCTGCTGAAGAGAGCACTGAGAGTGCTCAAAATATCATATTCTTACAAGGATGTGAAGAAAAGGAAAGGAAATGAAGAAAAAAATGGAAATATGGGAGGGGTAGAAATGCAAGCTCTGAACCATCTATAGCTTTTTGTAGCAAGTTCTATGTTTTTCTGAATAGCTCTCTACAGAGCTAACCTCCCTCCTTGATTTCAACAAATCACAAATAATAATAATTGCAATACTATAATTTGTTACTCTGCAAGTGGTCTTTGTACAAGTGGTCTATGTTTTTCTGAATAGCTCTCTACAGAGCTAAACTCCCTCCTTGATTTCAACAAATCACAAATAATAATAATTGCAATACTATAACTTGTTACTGTACAAGTGGTCTTTGAGGTATGGTCAACCTGAATCCAACAATTAAGGCATATCAGCAGTAAATATTTTTACTTAAGTACTTTTGTATTTAAACAATATGAACTGTACAATTAAAGTAATCATTCCCAACCATCAGCACAACCATTTACCCCAAAGTGGAGAAGTTTACATAATATAAGTTCCTTAGAAGTTTATACAATGTAATTTTTAGACATGGTACAATAGGAAAAAGAAAGCTGTCAGTTCTGCTACCTTTTGAGATGAGGAGAAATAATTTTATTGTTATTTGATTGTGAAATTTAAATAAAGTACTACTGAGAATTACTATTTTATAGCCTCATTTATTTATGAAACAATTATTTATTGAACATTTGTAATGTGCAGGGTGTAAGACAGCAGACAAGCTTCTTATCCTCATGAAGCTTACATTTAAGTGGGGAAAAGAAAAAGGAAGGGAGGGGAGAAAGGAGGGAGAGAGGAGATACCTATGGATTGTAATAGATATTGTGAAATCAGCAGGAAATGTGACAGAGAGGAACCATGATGATTAGAAAGTCATGGTTGTGCTATAGACAGATGAGTCAGAGAAGGCAAGGAGGTAATTTGGGACCTGAAGTGTAGGAAGGAGCTAATCATGCGAAGAGTAAGAGTAGAGAGAGGAACATCACAAAGAGAAAAACAAATGAGAGATGTTATAGAAAGAAATATTTTGGTACATCTGACAGGAAAGAAAGCCAGTGTGGCTATGGCCTGGGGAACAAGGGGAAAAGTGACATGAGACAGGACTGGAGAAGTAGTCAAGAGGTTGTGTATGCAAGGCCTTACAGGTCCACGAACTGAGTTTATTTTTGCTGAGTTCCACTGCTTTAAGCAAGTTAGTGATAATTATAACCACTCTGGTTGCTGTGGATAGAACGGATTAGAAATGGAAAAGAGTAGACATATGGCCCTAGAGTGGTTTTTGCAGTAACCCAGCAGCAAGCAGATGAGGGCTTAGAACTGAAGGTGGTTATGAAAAAACAGACTTGGTCTAAGATATATTATGAAGCTATAAGTGATAGCAATTTTTGATGAATTATATATTGGGGAGGCAGGTATAGAAAAGAGAGAAATTAAGCATACATCCTAGGTTTTTTAGCTGGAAGAACTGGGTTGGGTGTATGATGGCTCCAATTATGTGAGATGGAAATGACTGAGAGATGGAATTTTTATTGTCCTTCCAGTTATGTGAATTTTAATATCACTAGCCAGTGAGATTCCAAGTTAGTAAGACAGTTCAGCTTTTGGCTCTATAAGACTCAAGTTCAGAAGACAGCTATGGGCTGAAGATATAAATATGGAATATTTTCAGAGGGTCTACACCATTTAGTAACAGCATAGAAGAGTAGGTGTTTTCCAAAAGAATTAAGAATGGTTAGTAAAGTAAAAAGTAGGAGACCATGGAATCACAGATTCTAAAAGAGGAGAATATTGGAAGAAGTGTGTGGTCTGCTACATCAAAAGTTACCAAAAAGTAGCATAAAATAAAACAAAGATATTTCCATCAGATTGTAATTTATTTTCATTAGCCAGCACAATTAGAAAATGTTATAAATTAACACATATTTTTCTAGGACAACTAACTGGTTCTTTTTAATCCAATGCAAAATGTTGGAACACTGTAATTCTTATTTATTCATACTTTCATTTGATCAATAAATAATAGATGTTACAGGTTGTGTTAGGCACTCTTGGAAATACTTTTATTGTCTCTCCTAAGTTTTTATTCTTACTGCAGCCTAAACCTTATAATTTGAACCAATATTTTTTTGAATGGTCTAATTTTGAGTTATACCATTAACTCCAGACCAATAGCTTTCTAGATTCCAATTCTATTTAAATTATAACAATCATCCCAGTCCCCTACCTTTCCCAAGAGAGTAGCATTTCATAAACTTCTATTTCTCCTACTGTTGATATAGGCATGAAATAACAATCAGACTAGAACAGACTCAGGAAAACAGAATCATTAAATTAAAGCATAATGAAAATCAGGTTGTTTTTTCTCTTCTAAACCTATAATACAAAGGAGCCCCTATGAAATAAAAAAAAAAGGGAGGTGATCATAGGGGAAAAAGTAAGCAAACAAAGTAAACTAGTGATTTGATTAAATGTGTTATTCTAATTTCTCTTTTCGTTGCTTGCAATTTTCAATCATTTTTTAATGGAGATTAGGAGGTTGGCCTAAAGCCATCAAAGAAATACAAAGTCCATAGGTACAACCTACTACAGTGGCATTGAGCCAAACATCTCATATTATGAATTTTGGCACAAGGTGTTACTTTGAGAGCACAGACATGTTTCTATGATTCTCAGGCCAACCCACAATACATTCTTTATAAAGCGTGGTCTTTATTAGGGCTTGGCCCTTTACATCAGACATGGTGCACAAATGGGCACAGCTTTCCAAGGGTTTTACTAAATGCATAGTCTATGTATTACTCTCAGGCATCATGTTTATTAGTGACATAATTATCCATACAAACCCAAATTATAAAAACTGAAAAATTTTAAATTCAGTGTTTTATACATTATGAAAAGAAAAAAAAAGTCCTTCTTGCTGCCTGCTTGTGAAAATATTATGCACATGATATAATGCTCTCCAGTTCAACTACTTACTGCGGAGATCATAACACCAAGTCTAGAGTACCCTCACAATGATATTCATTACTTCACTTGGTGAGAAAAATTATATGACAGCATTCTCACCTGGAGGTCACAGTACAAACTGAAGGGGAAACAGAAGATGCTAATAAAATTGGGAAAGCTCGTATAATGAAATGTTCAGATGTGCCAGTAGGAAAGAATAAGGCTTTAAAATATTTTTGCTATTGTTGTTATTATTTTGTTATTATTACTCATTGTTTAAATTTGTGCTGCTTTCAGAAATTAGCTTGAATTGAATTATCATTCTGGAGGATAAAAGACCATTTATTTATTTAAGGTGACACAAGTTTGGTGTGTTCTCTGTCCTCCCATTCCCCCGTGATGTTCAATGCCTGGACAAATAGCATTATCTTGTGTTGATTGGAAATAAAAAGAACAGGTGGAAGCTATGGTTGTGTTTTGTTCTTTTTTTTTCCCCAAGAGCAGTTTGCACTTCTGCTTTTTAGCAAATTGCAGCCTGTTGTGTTCACTTTCTGAAATAGAAATGGAAAACTGAGATAAAAAGGATAGCAACAAAACACATAATACCACTACTACTAACACAACCAGCAAGCTCACTTCAGCTCTGTCATCGTTGACTGTATTCAGAGAAAAAGATGAAAATCCCACCATGTTATAGTGTAAGAACCTTGTTTAATGGTTTAAAGAAAAAACAAGATTTTTTAAAGCTCTTATTTTTGTCTTTTTAAAGAATTCTGTTAAAATGGATTATTTGTGTGCCATTTGTTTTACAGATATTTTTAGGCATTATTGCATGTTTCTGGATAGTTTAGATGACCATCTTAAAAACAATGGGCTAGAGCAGTGCTTCTTAAATTTTAATGTGTATATGACTCACTGGTGGATATTGTTAAAATGCAGAGTCTGACTCCGGTGACCTGTGGTGGAGCCTGAGATTCTGCACTTCTAACAAGTCCCAAGGTGATAGGATGCTGCTGGTCCATGGACCACACTTTGAGTAGCAAAGGGTTAAAAGACTCTACACAGCTAACCTCCTACTTATCTATCTGAGCCAGGTGCAAGGATAGTGTATCCATGGAAAGAAGTTTTGAAACTCATTTTCTTTTTAAGTTTCAGAGAAATGGAACATTTTTTGTGGCTTTATCTGGGTTAGTTAGAAACTTTATTGAGAAAGTTGGGCTCCAGAATAACTTGCATTTACTAAAATGATCATTTCTTTTCATTGTATGAATTTTACATGTCCAAGGATAAGCACAAGTTTGTAATTGTTCCTAGAATAAGTTTATTTTTTTAGCATAGAAAAGCTTTTGGCTAGTTCTGTGCTGGAATTGCTTTTATTGTGGTGTCTTTCTCAACTAATAGTGTTCCTCTTCTCAGATTTGTATTTTGAAGCTTCCCAAATGATTAATCTGATCACATAACAAGAGGGTAGAGAATTGGGGCTGACCACTGATCCTTGGAACATACATCTAACTTATTTGGCAAGTCAGAAGCAAAAGAGATAAACCAGTCATTTTCCACAAAAGATAGAGTGGTGGTAGCCATGGTGGGGAGTCAGAATCACACATTTCTCCTTCTACCATTCATATCCTTTTCCAAACATTAGAATCTTCTGGTGGGAACATGCCTATTTTAATTTGAAAAAATGACCTCATATGGTTCTGATTTGCCACCTCTACCCCCCAAATTAATAACTGCTGAAATAAATTAATGACATATTTTGAGTCTTACCTTTCATTTTTCAATGTTAAAGTCAAAAACCATAAAATTGTTAAATTGCTTTGTGTACTTTTATTTTTTGTATAGTTAAATAACACGAAGGGGTCTCTGTTAGAAATTTTCTCACAGACCAAGGAGCTAAAGAAAACTACATAGAAATAATGTTCTATTGTACAGGCCAGTGGTTCTCAATTCTGACTATAACCCTGGGATAACTTAGGGGAATGTTAAAAGATACCAAGGCATGAGCCCCACCCGGGACCAATTAAATCAGAATCTGTAGGCATGAAGTCTGGCATCATTATTTGTAAAGCTCTCCCATATGCAGCTAGAGCTGAGAACCATAGATATGGGCCAAAGACCCAGAAACCCTCTGTCCATGGAGTGATCTAGAATAACTTATTTTTATATTACTAAAATATTGTTTCAGAGTAATAAATTAGAGGAACTACCATTCTTCTCATGGACTTCTTCAACTTATTTTTTCCTCATTATATAAAACCCCATGAACTATTAACAAATACATCATTATACATTTTATCTTTTCTGAGAATAATCAGTGGATATGTATTCACTCATCTCAGTAGATTTCTCAAGAAACATAGAGCTGACTGAACTCAATTAAATAAATTTAGTGCTAATGACATTCCAGTGCTTGGTATACTATTAGGTCCTTTCAATTAAGAACATGCATGGTTTTGCTGTTTGGTTTTTGTTTTGTTTCCAATCCAATTATACATTCAAAACAAAGAAAACAAAACAAACAAACACAAAAACAAACACCTCAAATAGGAAATAAATCTCTTGAGGACAGAAAAGAAGAAAGAATTTTCAAATCACCTCATACTCCCATCCTCCTGGTTTCTTGAATGAAAGCTTTTTTAAAAAATTAGGTATGATTTACATGAAGTAAACTTCATCCTTCTTAGTATAGAGTACTGAGAGGCAATTCTCCATGAGTTCTCACATTTCTGCCTTTCCTTCAAGCAGAGGTGCTGACTGCCCTTTCTTCTGGGCTATGTTTCAAAGATATTTGTATAGTAAGCAGCTTTGGAAGATTGTTTCCCACTGGAACAAGGAGAAGGCATTTTATGAGTCCCAGGTAAAGTTTCTTGACACTATATAGGCAGATTCATATTGTCAGTCCCTCAGCCATCAAGGAAATAATGTCACTTCAGTCCCCCACCTCCCCCCACCATAATGAGGCCCAACTTCTTATTGGACTGCTTGGGAATTAGAGACAGTATGTGTCTCCCCTGGGCACTCTACTTGGTCCTTTATGTTGGTTAAGACACAAGTCAGCCTGGTTTAAGAGGAGCCCAAACCCACAGGCTGTGTTGGAAGTGGTCCAGGAAGCTGTGGCCACTCTGTACATTTGGGTCTCCCCTCCTCTAACGACTACTTTGAGTTGCAAGTCTCTGTGGCTATTGACTTTGCCGATTAGAGCCTCTGTCAAAGGAAGGCAACCTCCACTCAGGGGAGCCCTTTTAAGGACTTATCGCCTCTGTGACACAGCTACCACCTTTTCTGAAAAGCTACTGGGCTCTTGTCAAAACTGAACTCCTGACCCAAGCTGTTAGCTGGCTACTGGGCTCTTGTCAAATCTGAACTCCTGACCCAAGGAGGCCCTGCGACGACACCTCTGCCTATATTTCCATTTGAATGTATATCAGTTACTCAGACTCAGTAACTAACAAGGTGAGAAGGCTCCAACCAGCCTTGCATCGTAAATGGTATATTAAGAACACAGTTGGCATCAGAGGCATCTTGGCGTTACAAGAAAAAGTGACAGCTATTCCTCCGTGAGAAACTTTATCCTCCACTCCTCCATGTGAAGTAAGCCACTGGCTCCAAGGGGCTCTCGAATCACAGAGGCTCCCTAAAAGCCTGAGCAGGGTTCACCGATGGCTCGGCTGTCCCAAAACCAGATGTCGTCCATTGGGTTGCTGTCGCCACTCAACTTCAACATCAGCTATGCAAAATCGATGATGGATGTGGTTGCTCCCCTCAGTGGACAGATTTCAACGCCATTCTCCGAGCTCTGGTCACTATTTCCTTCCATGCACTTTGCTATATTTTCACTCACTTGTTGCTAATGGTCTAGAAAACTAAAAACTGATAAACGCCATTTTAGAACTGTGAACAACAGAAATAAATCATGGCTACACATCAAACTGTATGGGTGAGTCGTGTCCCTGGAAAGATCTCATTCTCTGATGAGACTGAGTAGAATCAAATTGCTGATCAAGTCTGCAAACCCTGAATTTCCACCATTGATGCCTGGATCCATCATTCTACCAGACATGGAAATATATTCATCATTATAGACTGGTAAAAAGATAAAGGATTGCATGTCTCTGATGTGGAAGTTACCAATGCATGTAGGATATTGTGATGTCTGACAGAGTTGACCTGTTTTCTCACGGTTAGGGAGGCCACTTCACATGGGGCATGGCCTCCACTCATTCCTGGCAAATTGCCTAAATTGGACCTTTCACCCTTTTTGTGGACTATCAGTGATGCTTCACTGCCCTCATCATTTTTTCAGGTCTCTGTGTTGCTCTTCCAGTCCAATCAATCACACTATTGTGACCCTTGACCCTAATCTGTGTCATGACTGCAGCTTTCTGAATCAATTGCCATCTGATGATCCACTCAACAATTCTGATGGACCTGCATTGTCTGTATCATCCACTGTTATCTGGTAAGTCTGAGCACTGGAAGGCCCTCCTCAAAGATTAACTTAAAAATATTTTTGACCCTACTTTCTTTACCTCTTCCTTAGTAAGGTAGTTTAGTCACTGTATGTGGCTGTCTCCAGAAAAGGATAATCTCCCTAGGTCACTTTCTGGGTAATTATCAGGATGAAAATTATGAGAACTACATAGACCTAATTTGAAAATTTGATATTTTGCCCTAACCACTCCTGGGCATGAGTTATCTTTCTTTTCCCTGATAGCAGTGTTACACAAGCCTGTTTGGTAAACTTTCTGAGTGGCAACCTGGCCAAAAGAGAGTCTAGGTGATTCAACCTTAATTTGGGTTCAGCTACCTAGATTCTCTTGTTGGAGTGACATAACCCTATATGACAAGGATAATGATAATATTGTTGATGACACTTCTCTCCAAGTCCCCCATAGCAGCCCACACATACCAAAAGTGGAGGACATAATGGAACTTTGTCAGTTTTATAAAAATATCCTGTCCTGCTTGCACTCGGTTCTTCTGGAAAAAAAAGTCTGGATGAAAATAGAGAGTGATTGCAAAAAAGATAAAGTTATGATTTCCGGAATAGGAAACACGAATTTTGAGGTGGACGAGGGAAAACAAAACCTTGGCACTTGTGGAGAGAAAACTTCAGACCCCCAGGAGCTATGAGGGAGGGAGCAATATTATTTTTGTTCTTCAGAATCACCCCTGAAGGTCAACTCATGAAGGAAAACTTCCCGATGAGGCTTTCCCAAGCTGTGGCAAGCAGCTTAAACGTACAGTCAGACTTTCTTAGCCATGGGTTCCACATCAGTGAATGTGGAGGGCCGACTGTAAAGAACTTCAGTCTGTGGATTTCGGCATCCAAGGGTGTCCTGGAATCAATCTCCTGTGGATACCAAGGGACGACTGTAATGGTCTGCTGGGTTTGCCAACCCCGCCAGAGGGTTCTGTCACAATTTAACCACCACCCCCCTTAACCTTACTGAGTATTGGAAACTATAGAAATTGGCACAGTTCTTACATTTCCAACACAAATCAGCTATCAAGACTCTTATATTTTGCACCTTCATAACTGTTGCCATCACTTAGTCGTTCGGCAAGGTGTATAAATGCCAACTGGCTGGTGATGTAGACAAACATAAGAGGATGAACTTATTGCCCTCAGATAGCACACCCTCCAACAAATAAATACCACCTTCAAATTTAAGTTGAACTGGGAATCCTAAGGTTTACCAACCAGCCAGTCAGGAGACTAACTTGGAGGCAATGTTAATGTCTGCTTTTCTGCTGAGGAAGTTCCCACTTGAAGTGTCCAACAATTATAAACAACACTTTATTATAGCGACACCATGTACATCCTTGGGACTCTAATTCTTGTATGGAAGCCAGGCATTAATTTGCCTTCCTTCCAAAAACATAATAACTTGTACTTCAGGGATAGTCATAAGAGAGCTTGAAACATTTAAGGAAACAAAATCAGCAGATTTCACATACAGCAGATGATTGCAAAGATCTCTCCAAAATGAGACTATCATTTGTTACTTAGGAGAGCTTTCTGGAGGGATGTATAACTCATAATTTATGAAAGTTAAATATTTAACCCTATGATGTTGTCATCTAATTAGAAAAGGTGGGGAGGAAATTATCCCTGTCTTTAGCTGAAGGAAATAATCAAGGAGATCACCCTGATCCAGAAAGGCATTTAGTTCAGTCTCAATTTGTTGTCCAGATTTGGTAGAGATATAGAATTGCTCTAGATTTTGTCCTTATGGACCAATATGGAGTTAGTGCAATAATTTATACACCCTGATGTACCTGAATTAATGCCTCAGGCCAAGGGGAAAATTAATAGATAAACTTAAGGATAAAGCCACCTGGCTTTCTAAGATCAGCTGGTTGGTTCCAGGAGCCTGGGATCATACTTAAGTTTAATATCACCAGTTGGCCTCACCCTACTGCTCAGAGACCTACAGATAATAACCTAATTAAATGCTCTATAACACAGTTGAATGGAGTTGGTCCTAGCTTCTATCAGGCAGGTTAACCAGAGTGGCCAGTGGAATGGCATAGTCAAGAGAAATTTCACTAGAAGCCAAGAAAGTGTAAAAACAAAGGATTGGTATTGTTGGGAGACAATTCTTCACTGGTGTCCATTTTTCTACATATCTTGTAAGCAGAGAGGTGACTGTCCTTTGCTCTGGATTACATTTTCAAGGTTATTTTTATATATATTTAAATTCCCTGTTTGATAATTCCAGCATCTGAGTCATATCTGAGTCTTGTCAGGTTGACGCATTGTCTCTTGATGGTGTATTTCTTTTTTCTTTTTCAAGTGTCATGTAATTTTTTATTAAAAGCTAGACATAATAAGTAAGACAGTAGAGACTTAGATAAATAGTAGTCTGAAAATGGGCATACCTCTTCTTCTGCTATGACTTTATTGTGGACAGATTGAGGCAATCTAGTTAGGAGATAAGCTGGATTTTATTGTTGTTTTTGTTGTTGCTTCTATGATTTTCTTCAGCAAACTATAGGCTACAAATCCCTTTTGTGTTCCTTGTAACTCGATTGGGTTGTCAAAACATTTTATTCACTGTTTGTGTTCCATGATCAATATTAGTCTTTTTCTTACAGCATGCATCTCAGAAAGAGCTCTAGGTTCTGCATCGCTTCTAGCAGTAGACTACATTTACTTGTTTCTTCATGCTTGCTAGCCTAGTGGGGATTTTCAGGGGGGCATTTCTCTACTTTTCTGGTTCAGACTCTGTCCTAGTCAAGTGTTGTATCTTTACATCTCTAGGATGAGGCTTTCTCAGTGATACTATTCTTCTTCCCCATTGCAGCCAAACTTCACCTTGTGTCTTTAATAAGTCTTGGGGGGAAGAAAGTTTTCTACGGCTTCTCTTCCACTGATGTGGAAATCTTTAATGGTCTGGGCTCAGGATTGTTTCCTGCCCTTTCACCTGTGTAGAGGGTTGTTTCCTGTTCCTTTTTTCCAGTCTCAATGCTTTTTCACCTGGACAGACCCAAAGAGGGTTTGTTGCCCTTCCCCCAATGTTGTAAAGCTTTTGCATCATTGGGGGAAAAGGAGAGAATGATCCAGTCATGGCTTCATGCTTTTCCTGCACAGATACTGTTTCCCGTTCCAAGGCCTTTACCACCTAAGGAAGCTATCTCTGTTACCCATCCATCCCCCAACGCTTTTTGTGATTATATGGTTAGGTCTAAGGAGAAGGGTCTGTAACTTGTTGCCAACTCTCCTGTGTCTGCCATTCCAAGAAGTTCTATACTTTCATGCTAGCTCACATTCTGATGATAGCAATTCATCAAATATTTTAAGTTGGCCCCATTTCCTTCCATGTTACTTACCTACTCCAAGCAAGCCAATCTTCATGTCTTGTCTCCTTGGAGGAACCTATTTTTTCTTAGATTTCAGGCTACTTGTTTATCCTGCATCTTTAGTTCTTTGAGAGGTTTATAAAAAATTATGATTTTATAGATTGTTCAAAGTTTTTCCTTATTGTGAGGGTGGCAACAGTATCATCTCTAGTTTTCTACACCCTAAGCAGAAGCAAGAATGTAAATTGATTTTTGGTACAGTTTTAATTCTTCTGACCTGAATCTATGGGTCTTTATTTGAAGGGTAATTTTAGCCTTTTGTCATCTGATTCAATGTTGTCACAGAGAGAATTTATTATTAATTAAGACCTTATACTATATTATATTTCTTCCTAACTTTTGAATGAATTGTGATGTTTCATTACACGGAAACAGAGACATTTAAGAAAATCTTGGTTTATAGTTTCTGAAAATAAAACAAATTCTACACTTACCAAAACTGATAAATAAAGAATTAATTATTTGTGCTTCAGGAGGGTTCTACTTATGGCCTGGGTGATAGAGCACTGTACTTAAGTCATTGCTCCATCATTTATTATGCAATGATCTTGTAATCTTGGGCAAGTTATTTTTCTGAGTCTACATTTATTTATTTGTAAAAGGGGTAAAATATAATCTGCTTCTTTTTTACACAGCGTGTCTAAGAGGAATCAATGATGTAGGCATGTAGAGGTGCTAATCTCAGGATAGATACGTATATGACATTATTTTTTACCAGACATATATTAATAATAGTTATCCTACAATATGCTCTTAGGCAAATCTCTTAGCACTTCTCCACCTCACTTTCCATATTGGTAAAGATGATTTATGTAATATATTCTTTTATAGCAAATCTTACAAATCAAAATAGTGAGAATCAAAGACATTGTATCTATAGAAGGGTTTTGTCTGCTGTAATATTGTACAAATGGCAGGAGTTCTTATAACATTCAAATGTAGGATTCTCCTTATTCTTAAAAACTATTCATCAATTATGCTGGAAATATGAAACTTTCAGAATTTATTTTAAACAATCTTAGATTTCAAAAATAATTGAATTTGCTACTTTCAGAAATGTATCTTTCTAACAAACTAGAAAGATAAATGGAATCATGTTTAGTTTCCATATCATTTAAATCAAGTAAGATACAACATAGTTTTCTAGGTGAATATAATTCACACAAAAATATACAATTAATGTTTAGATATATTCTTTGTCTCTCTCCTTCGACTGAAGATTTAAAAACCTGAATATTATTGATATATTTGACAAGTTTAAAAAAAACCCTGAAAATTAACCTATCAACAGAGCAGTAAATATTGAGTTTGACTAAATGTAATAAGTATAACACTACCAATAGATTGTTGGATGAATGAACTAGGAATAGTAGACTTTCAGTTAATATTGCCAAATTTAGCAAATAAAAATACAGAATACTGTGTTAAATATAAATTTCAAATAAATAATAAATATTGTTTTTAGTATAAGTATGTAGAGAATGGATGTATGGATACGGGGGTGGGAAAGGAGGGATGGGATGAATTGGGAGATTGGGATTGACACATATACACTACTATGTATAAAATAAATAACTGGGGCTTCCCTGGTGGCGCAGTGGTTGAGAATCTGCCTCCTAATGCAGGGGACACAGGTTCGATCCCTGATCTGGGAAGATCCCACATGCCGCAGAGCAACTAAGCCCGTGAGCCACAACTACTGAGCCTGTGCATCTGGAGCCTGTGCTCCGCAACAAGAGAGGCCATGATAGTGAAAGGCCCTCGCACCGCGATGAAGAGTGGCCCCCGCTTGCCACAACTGGAGAAAGCCCTCGCACAGAAACGAAGACCCAACACAGCCAAAAATAAATAAATAAATAAATAAATTTATATATTAAAAAAAAAAAAAACTATTGAGAACCTACTGTATAGCACAGGGAACTCTACTCAATGCTCTCTGGTGACCTAAATGGGAAGGATATCCTAAAAAGAGGGGACCTATATATACATATAGCTGATTCACTTTGCTGTACAGCAGAAACTAACACAACATTGTAAAGAAACTATACTCCAATAAAATTTTTTTAAAAAAGTATGCTCCCAAATATTGCATGGGTCATACTTGTAGTAAAAAAATCATTTGTAGTTTATCTGAAATTACAGTTTAACATGGCATCTTGTATTTTATCTGGCAATACTATATGCAATTAATGTGCTTTTGTTTTTCCTACACCTGAAATTTGGTTTATTTTATAGACCCTTTAGTTGTCCTCAGTTCTAATTTTTTTTTTAAATTTATTTATTTATTTTTGGCTGTGTTGGGTCTTCGTTTCTGTGTGAGGGCTTTCTCTAGTTGCGGCAAGCGGGGGCCACTCTTCATCACGGTGCGCGGGCCTCTCACTGTCGCGGCCTCTCTTGTTGCGGAGCACAGGCTCCAGATGCACAGGCTCAGTAGTTGTGGCTCACGGGTTTAGTTGCTCCGCGGCATGTGGGATCCTCCCAGACCAGGGCTCGAACCCGTGTCCCCCGCACTGGCAGGCAGACTCCCAACCACTGCGCCACCAGGGAAGCCCCTCAGTTCTAATTTTTAAAAAAAACCTTAGATATCCCCTTACTCCTTGCTTCACGCAAAAGGAATAGCAAAAAACCAAATGAACCTCCTCGGTAACTTGGGGAATCTATAACCATTAAGGCCCTGGAATTACTCCCACCCTCCTGGGGTGCCCTAAAACTGAAGCCAAGCGAAGGTGAAGGGATTGTTTGGTTATATGTTCATAAAATTTTTAATCTGGTGCAACATTTCTCATGAGGCTCTTCAAGCCTTGGAACAGTCTATTGCCTCAGTAGAAATAGGATTTCTTCTTCCAAATTTATTGCTGCTTAAGAACCACACCTTACTTTAAATGGGCTGCCCAATGTCTGACATTGTTTCCTACAGTCAGTAACCCAAAGGATCAAGGGCATAAGTACATGTTTCTTTTACTCCATAGTGAATCTCTCATTCAGTGGTTCTCAAATTTAGCTGCATCTGAATCACTCAGAGGACTTGGTAAACAGAATACTGGGCCCCAACGTCAGAATTTCTGATTTAGTAGGTCTGGGGAAAGGCCCAAAGCTCTCTGATGATGCTGGTATTGCTGGTCTGGGGACCACACTTTGAGAATCACTGCTCTGAATTAGAATTCCTAAGAGGAAGGACATTATAGTTGATTAACTGGAGTATGTTATTCATTTGGCGCCTCTGAAAATCTGTAGTAAAGAACTGTTACAGGGATAAATTATGTTCATAATATTGACCACATTTTAGTCTTTAAATGTTTTCTGAAACATTCAAGATATATTGTACAGTGCAAAGTCTAAAGCTTAAAATTTTTGTTCTAATTTTTTGAAAATTGATACTACATGTTCCTGTGTATATGATACCTCTCATGTCTAAACATGCCAAAGAATAGATATATGTTATATTTTGAAACTAATTTAAGTGCATATTCTCAGAAACCTTCAAATTACATTTAAAGGCTATTAGCATTTCTAAAAATACACAAGAACAAGAAACAAAATCCTACCAAATATCCAGATTCTTTGTACTTACAGTAGTATTGTGGGGAGAGGGTGGGGAGAGGTATAATATTAAATGAGTAAAATTATAAGTAATTCAGTTTTTGTTATTTCTCTAAATAGCATACTTCCTCCAAGGCATTGAAGATATTTGAATAACTTTCACTTCACTTTCTCTGTGAAGTGGCTAATCAGCATGCACTTCCAAGTGTAATTTAATGTTATGCAAAAAAGTAGTTAAGGAATTTATTAAGCCTAGTATTTTAACGTCTTCATAAAAAACCCATGTTGGACCAGCTGGCTCGAATAAGTAAGGCTAACACAAAAATTTTATCAAATATGTCTTCAATTTTTGAAATTAGAATATAAAAATGTCAGAATTTAAAAAATTTTAATCACCTAGTGTCACTTGCAACTTGAACTGATAGAATGAATGGCAGCAAAGAATTAAGCAGAGAGATTATTTTTAAAGAGCATGACAAAATGAGATCTCCTGTGAGTAATTAGAGCTTGCGCTGTCTCTTAAGATGCTTTACTGTACTCTTCAGAACATTATCCAATGATATACTGATTGATGTATAGGAAATTACAAGAAAGCTAGCATGTTTTGGAAAAGTCTATACATAAAAATCAGACATCCGATCTCAAACCAAAATGAAGAAATAAAAATAAGGGGTAATATCTGAACTCTAATAAGAATTTGAACTCTGTGGAATCCTAAGCAAGTTTGTTTTCATCCTTTATTAGCTTGCTTACTATTAGATCAAGTGACAGTAGACATTCTTTAATTTATAAATACCTATTAACAAATATTTAATTAAGCTCTTCCTATGTCTAGGTCTTATTCTAAGCAGTTGACATATCTAATTTCACAAAAAAACTTATGGAAAAAGTACTATTATTATGCCCATTTTACTGATGAGAAAACTGGGGAAATTGAGGTTATGGTTTGCTCAGCGTCACCAGTTTGTGTGTGGTGTTGGCTGGCAGTATGACGATAAGTCCTCTTGAAGATTTTAACCATTGAGCTTGTTCAGATACAGTATTTAATATATAATCGTCACGATATCCATTGGGATACATAGTTATCTCCCTTTTACAATGAGAAAGTGAGGCTTGAGGTTATTGTATAACTTTTCTGGTTTGGATTCTAATCTCAGTGCCATCTTGCAGCATCAACTTAATTAATTTCCCAGCTTCAGGGTCCTCACTCTAAAATATTGATAAATTTATGTAATTAATAGGACTGTTTTGAGCATTAGAAATACTATATATTTAAAGAATGAATTTCAGTTCCTTACACATAAATAGTACTCAGTAATAAGTAGTTATTGTAAATTTATCAAGGTCCTCTATAATGGGTTTTCTAAATTATAAGATGTGATTTGGCTATCTGACCACCCTTAAGTGTTTCTATTATAACACTTGGTCCTGAAACATACCCAAACACTGGACCTGTCAAAAGATAACTCCACTGGGATCAGTCAATATAGATATTGAAAAAAAGAAGATACTCACTTAGTACGCTCAAATTAACACTGCTGCCAGCAGCATGGACAAAATATTTCAAAGGGTATTGCCATGCAACTTCAACACATATGGCTTTAGCAATAATTAAAAGATCAACTTATGATTGGCAATCAGCAACCAGAGTGCGGTGGTTAATTTCTGCAAAGATTTGGTATACTTTTGAGTCTGGAAAGCCAGAGTTAGCAAACAAACTATTCTGTAAACATTACCTTTTAATTTATATAAATCAAGGCAAAGTTTTTAGATGTGTGCAATGTAAAAGGCACTGTTGGCCATACACTCGAATTAATAACCTTTGCTTCTAGTCCCTGTAAATAAATAAAGGTTTATTGTGTAACAGTTTTAAGAAATGCAGAAAAAAACATAGCATATATCCACAATTCACCTGTACCATCCTCATAACTGATTAATCCTATTCCATCTGGACAGTTAACCAGAGACAAAACAATAAGCATATATTGTAGTTCATGTCTTCTCTTGGGATGTCAGAACAGTGAGGTGAAGCAAGCCCTAAGGTTGCCCTTTCTGATCTATCAAACACCCACAACTTCCAAAGACCTACCCACATCAGAGATACACACCTTTCATTTATTCTTCCTTTCATTATTAGTGTGTAGTTTTAGTGAGAAAAAGAGAAGAGATAACAGTGGTGTCTGCTTTTAATCCTGTTCTAGAATGATCCTCATCTGGGAAAACACATGTCCAGACATATGGATGTCTACCTCACAGGAATTCTATGTTGAGATTTGGAGCCATAGTCTTGGAGTAATATTAATTTGCAAGCATTGTCTTTGGTATATGTATTTCCCTTTGGCGAATTTCTTTCCCTTCGTGGTGTAAAGATGATGACTCTGAGAGTATTGGAGTGTTCCAAGTCCTTCAATATCAATGCCTTGCTAAAAGCTGTACAAAAAAATAGAATATAATTTAGAATATCACAAAGCTATCTTGGATTGTATCCCAAATGGGTCAGCTACCTTAAACATAAGAATATGTCATTGTCACATAATCACACGTGTTAGAGAGTAAGGGCAAAACTATTACAAGACACTCAATATTACTGTGTTGGGAATAACAGAAATAGAAGCTTCACATGTGGATGTTGGCTATTTTGTCATTAACTCTCAGTTCATTACCTTAGGTGTTCATATTTAGCCATTAAAAATCCTTATTTTCTGGTTTCTGACAAGAGAGTGCCTTAGAACCAGAAGACAATGCAATCTAATATATGAAATCTGAACAAAAATAAGCACAATTTTCCTGAGATATAGATTATAAATATTTATTTCCCTTTTTAAAAAGAATAAGTAAAAGTAGTAAAGAGGTACAAATATTAAATGCTACCCTTTACACCGGTATTTCTTTTGGTACAATTACACCCTCAAATCTTTTTATTTATAATCAGTTATCTTTGTCTGTGTGTGTTGTATCATCCAATTTGACTAATATACTTCTCTTTAATCTACATTGAATCATATCGTGAGCCGAGTTTCCTGTGCTTTAACATTAGGGTATTTTTTACATAAAAAAGCCAATTATTTGGTATATCTGAATTTAAAGAATTCTCCTTGTAACTGTTACAAAGCTTAAATAATTATTACTGGATTGTACCTTTATCTCTTCCATGAGACAGAAGAGCATGTATGCCAAAAAGATAATAAAATTGCAGTCTACAAATTTGGAAACACCTCTAGTCTTTATGTTTTTCCCATTACTTGCAAGCCAGTCAAAATGAAGCGCAGTGGATAGAAGAAGAGGGAATTTATGAGTCCTAAGTGGCTAACATTTACTCAAGTAACTTTTGAAAAATTTGATTTAAAATCTTTTTCCTAACACATAAAATTTAGTAGCTTTCACTCATAGTGGGTTTGAGCAAAGAGGTGAAACCAGTTCCCATGCTAGGCAAGGCAAAATAAGCATGGAATCTTGCCAAAACTTGAAGGTCAACCACTTGTGGGCTGACAAAAAGTATTACAGTTTAGTTTCTTCTGAAGTAGGTGTCTTGACCTCTCCTTATTAGAGGGACTTCAAAAATGACACTGAACCATCAGTCAAATGAAACGGGAATACCCGCTTTGGGAGGCATTAGGACATTTATACATAATCCAGACCTCCTTCTTCAGACACATGTAGGTTTATACTTCTCCACCTTCTTTGAAATTAGGCATGGCTCTGGACTTGCTTTGGCTAATGGAATAGGAGTGGAAGTGATGTGTGTCTCCCCCAGGTGGAAGATTCAAGAGCCAATGTATGATGTGTCATGCTTCCTTCTGATTACCACAGAGATTGTGGAGGAATATGTTGAGATGGAGAATCTGTGAACTAAGGTCTTGTTATGGTGAGGAGACCACTCCTGCTGACCTTATTGATTGATGTACCTGAGTGGAAAATCTACTTCTTGTCAGAACACTGAGTTTTTTGGAGTTGTTTGTTACCATAGCAAAACTTAGCCTCTACTAAAAGATGCACAAGACACCTTTTATTTGAGAAGAGTCAGGTTAGATCTCACTTAATAAATTTTCCAGTCACCTTCAAAATTCAATGTATACCATAAAGCTGAGGAAAAAAAAAAAAAAAGAAACCTTGTCTCTAGAAAAACTATGTAGCTGATGACCTGGCTAACTGAGGCTAAATAGGGAGTGATTTTCCACCTTACTAATTTCATTTTTTTAAAAAGTCCTAAATGTAGCATAGGGACCCAGCAACTTCTACATATTACTGGTGAGAGAATTCTTTAGAAAATTATTTCTGACTATTCCTATGTGTCCTACACAGAGTAAGTTACTTAAAAAATTTTATACAAGGATTTTAAGTAGAGATTTAAAGTGATTTCATGTAGAAAGAAAAAAAAATGTCAGTTATAACTTTGTTTTTTGTCAGTAGTTACCAAGAATGGGGAGCAAAAGTTGCGGTTAAAATGTTATCATCATGGGGGGATCGGGGCAAGATGGTGGAAGAGTAAGATGCGGAGATCACCTTCCTTCCCACAGATACATTAGAAATACATCTACACGTGGAACAGCTCCTACAGAACACCCACTGAACGCTGGCAGAAGACCTCAGACCTCCCAAAAGGCAAGTAACTCCCCACGTACCTGGGTAGGGCAAAAGAAAAAAGAAAAAGCAGAGACAAAAGAATAGGGACGGGACCTGCACCAGTGGGAGGGAGCTGTGAAGGAGGAAAGGTTTCCACACACTAGGAAGCCCCTTCGCGGGCGGAGACTGCGGGTGGCGGAGGGGGGAGCTTTGGAGCCACGGAGGAGAGCGCAGCCACAGGGGTGTGGAGGGCAAAGCGGAGAGATTCCCGCACGGAGGATCGGTGAAGACCAGCACTCACCAGCCCGAGAGGCTTGTCTGCTCACCCACCGGGGCGGGTGGGGGCTGGGAGCTGAGGCTCGGGCTTCGGTAGGATCACAGGGAGAGGACTGGGGTTGGTGGCGTGAACACAGCCTGAAGGGACTAGTGCACCACAGCTAGCCGGGAGGGAGTCCGGGGAAAAGTCTAGAGCTGCCGAAGAGGCAAGAGACTTTTCCTTGCCTGTTTGTTTCCTGGTGCGCGAGGAGAAGGGATTCCCAGCGCCACCTAAACGAACTCCAGAGATGGGCGTGAGCCGCGGCTATCAGCATGGACCCCAGAGACGGGCATGAGATGCTAAGGCTGCTGCTGCCGCCACCAAGAAGCCTGTGTGCGAGCACAGGTCACTCTCCACACCTCCCCTCCCGGGAGGTGGTGCAGCCCACCACGGCCAGGCTCCCATGATCTGGGGACAACTTCCCTGGGAGAACGCACAGCACGCCTCAGACTGGTGCAACATCATGCTGGCCTCTGCCGCTGCAGGCTCGCCCCGCATCCGTATCCCTCCCTCCCCCCGGCCTGAGTGAGCCAGAGCCCCCAAATCAGCTGCTCCTTTAACCCCGTTCTGTCTGGGCAGGGAACAGACACCCTCAGGCAACCTACACACAGAGGCAGGTCCAAATCCAAAGCTGAACCCTGGGAGCTGTATGAACAAAGAAGAGAAAGGGAAATCTCTTCCAGCAGCCTCAGAAGCAGCAGATTAAAACTCCACAAACAACTTGATGTGCCTGCATCTGTTGAATACCTGAATAGACAACGAATCATCCCAAATTCAGGAGGTAGACTTTGGGAACAGGATATATTATTTTTTCCCTTTTTCCTTTTTTTGTGAGTGTATATGTGTATGCTTCTGGGTGAGATTTTGTCTGTATAGCTTTGCTTTCACCATTAGTCCTAGGGTTCGGTCCGTCCATTTATTTTTTTTTTTCACTAAAAAAAATTTTTTTTCTTAATAAATGTTTTCTTAATAATTTTTTCCTTATTTTCTATTTTTAAAAATTAAAACAATTTTTTTCTTAATAAGTTTTTTCATATTTTTTATTATAAAAAATTAATAAATCTATTTTTAAAAATTAAAAAAAAATTTCTTAATAAATTTATTCTTAATAATGTTTTCCCTTATTTTTATCACAATAGCTTTATTTTATTTTATTTTATTTTATTTTATCCTCTTTCTTTCTTTCTTTCTATTTTTTCTCCCTTCTATTCTGAGCCATGTGGATGAAAGGCTCTTGGTGCTCCAGCCAGGCATCAGGGCTGTGCCTCTGAGGTGGGAGAGCCAACTTCAGGACACTGGTCCACAAGAAACCTCCCAGCTCCACGTAATACCAAATGGCAAAAATCTCTCAGAGATCTCCATCACAACATCAAGACCCAGCTTCACTCAACGACAAGCAAGCTACAGTGCTGGACATCCTATGCCAAACAACTAGCAAGACAGGAACACAAACCCATCCATTAGCAGAGAGGCTGCCTAAAATCATAATAAGGCCACAGACACCCCAAAACACACCACCAGACGTGGACGTGCCCACCATAAAGACAAGATCCAGCCTCATCCACCAGAACACAGGCACTAGTCCCCTCCACCAGGAAGCCTACACAACCCACTGAACCAACCTTAGCCACTGGGGACAGATACCAAAAACAATGGGAACTACAAACCTGCAGCCTGTGAAAAGGAGACCCAAAACACAGTAAGATAAGCAAAATGAGAAGACAAAAAAACACACAGCAGATGAAGGAGCAGGGTCAAAACACACCAGACCTAACAAATGAAGAGGAAATAGGCAGTACCTGAAAAAGAATTCAGAATAATGATAGTAAAGATGATCCAAAATCTTGGAAATAGAATAAACAAAATGCAAGAAACATTTAACAAGGATGTAGAAGAACTAAAGAGGAGCCAAGCAACGATGAAAAACACAATAAATGAAATTAAAAATACTATAGACGGGATCAATAGCAGAATAACTGAGGCAGAAGAACGGATACGTGACCTGGAAGATAAAATAGTGGAAATAACTATTGCAGAGCAGAATAAAGAAAAAAGAATGAAAAGAACTGAGGACAGTCTCAGAGACCTCTGGGACAACATTAAACACACCAACATTCGAATTATAGGGGTCCCAGAAGAAGAAGAGAAAAAGAAAGGGACTGAGAAAATATTTGAAGAGATTATAGTTGAAAACTTCCCTAATATGGGAAAGGAAATAGTTAATCAAGTCCTGGAAGCACAGAGAGTCCCATACAGGATAAATCCAGGGAGAAACATGCCAAGACACATATTAATCAAACTATCAAAAATTAAATATAAAGAAAACATATTAAAAGCAGCAAGGGAAAAACAACAAATAACATACAAGGTAATCCCCATAAGGTTAACAGCTGATCTTTCAGCAGAAACTCTGTAAGCCAGAAGGGAGTGGCAGGATATACTTAAAGTGATGAAGGAGAAAAACCTACAACCAAGATTACTCTACCCAGCAAGGATCTCATTCAGATGTGATGGAGAAATTAAAACCTTTACAGACAAGCAAAAGCTGAGAGAGTTCAGCACCACCAAGCCAGCTTTACAACAAATGCTAAAGGAACTTCTCTAGGCAAGAAACACAAGAGGAGGAAAACACCTACAATAACAAACCCAAAACATTTAAGAAAATGGGAATAGGAACATACATATCGATAATTACCTTAAATGTAAATGGAGTAAATGCTCCCACCAAAAGACACAGACTTGCTGAATGAATACAAAAACAAGACCCATATGTATGCTGTCTACAAGAGACCCACTTCAGACCTAGAAACACATACAGACTGAAAGTGAGGGGATGGAAAAAGATATTCCATGCAAATGGAAATCAAAAGAAAGCTGGAGTAGCAATTCTCATATCAGACAAAGTAGACTTTAAAATAAAGACTATTACAAGAGACAAAGAAGGACACTATATAATGATCAAGGGATCAATCCAAGAGGAAGGTATAACAATTGTAAATATTTATGTACCCAACATAGGAGCACCTCAACACATAAGGCAAATACTATCAGCCATAAAAGGGGAAATTGACAGTAACACAATCATAGTAGGGGACTTTAACACCCCACTTTCATCAATGGACAGATCTTCCAAAATGAAAATACATAAGGAAACACAAGCTTTAAATGATACATTAAACAAGATGGACTTAATTGATATTTATAGGACATTCCACCCAAAAACAACAGAATACACATTTTTCTCAAGTGCTCAAGGAACATTCTCCAGGATAGATCATATCTTGGGTCACAAATTAAGCCTTGGCAAATTTAAGAAAATTGAAATCGTATCAAGTATCTTTTCCAACCACAACGCTATGAGACTAGATATCAATTACAGGAAATGATCTGTAAAAAATAAAAACACATGGAGGCTACACAATACACTACTTAATAACGAAGTGACCACTGAAGAAATCAAAGGGGAAATCAAAAAATACCTAGAAACAAATAACAATGGAGACACGATGACCCAAAACTTATGGGATGCAGCAAAAGCAGTGTTAAGAGGGAAGTTGATAGCAATACAAGCCTACATCAAGAAACAGGAAACATCTCAAATAACCTAACCTTGCACCTAAAGCAACTAGAGAAAGAAGAAGAAAAAAACCCCCAAAGCTAGCAGAAGGAAAGAAATCATAAAGATCAGATCAGAAATAAATGAAAAAGAAATGAAGAAGACAATAGCAAGGATCAATAAAACTAAAAGCTGGTTCTTTGAGAAGATAAACAAAATTGATAAACCATTAGCCAGACTCATCAAGAGAAAAAGGGAGAAGACTCAAATCAATAGAATTAGAAATGAAAAAGGAGAAGTAACCACTGACACTGCAGAAATACAAACGATCATGAGAGATTACTACAAGCAACTCTATGCCAATAAACTGGACAACCTGGAAGAAATGGACAGATTCTTAGAAATGCACAACCTGCCAAGACTGAATCAGGAAGTAGTAGAAAATATGAACAGACCAATCACAAGCTCTGAAATTGAAACTGTGATTAAAAATCTTCCAACAAACAAAAGCCCAGGACCAGATGGCTTCACAGGCGAATTCTATCAAACATTTAGAGAAGAGCTAACACCTATCCTTCTCAAACTCTTCCACAATATTGCAGAGTGAGGAACACTCCTCAACTCATTCTACAAGGCCACCATCACCCTGATACCAAAACCAGACAAAGATGTCACAAAGAAAGAAAACTACAGGCCAATATCACTGATGAACATAGATGCAAAAATCCTCAACAAAATACTAGCAAACAGAATCCAACAGCACATTAAAAGGATCATACACCATGATCAAGTGGAGTTTATTCCAGGAAAGCAAGGATTCTTCAATATATGCAAATCAGTCAACGTGATACATCATATTAACAAATTGAAGGAGAAAAACCATATGATCATCTCAATAGAGGCAGAGAAAGCTTTCGACAAAATTCAACACCCATTTATGATAAAAGCCCTGCAGAAAGTAGGCATAGAGGGAACTTTCCTCAACATAATAAAGGCCATTTATGACAAACCCACAGCCAACATTGTCCTCAATGGTGAAAAACTGAAACCATTTCCACTAAGATCAGGAACAAGACAAGGTTGCCCACTCTCACCACTATTATTCAACATAGTTTTGGAAGTGTTAGCCACAGCAATCAGAGAAGACAAAGAAATAAAAGGAATCCAAATTGCAAAACAAGAAGTAAAGCTGTCACTGTTTGCAGATGACATGATACTATACATAGAGAATCCTAAAGATGCTACCAGAAAACTACTAGAGCTAATCAATGAATTTGGTAAAGTAGCAGGATACAAAATTAATGCATGGAAATCTCTTGCATTCCTATATACTAATGATGAAAAATCTGAAAGTGAAATTAGGAAAACACTCCCGTTTACCATTGCAACAAAAAGAATAAAATATCTAGGAATAAACCTACCTAAGGAGACAAAAGACCTGTATGCAGAAAATTATAAGACACTGATGAAAGAAATTAAAGATGATACAAATAGATGGAGAGATATACCATGTTCTTGGATTGGAAGAATCAAAAATGTGAAAATGACTCTACTACCCAAAGCAATCTACAGATTCAATGTAATCCCTATCAAACTACCACTGGCGTTTTTCACAGAACTACAATAAAAAATTTCACAATTTGTATGGAAACACAAAAGACCCCGAATAGCCAAAGCAATCTTGAGAACGAAAAATGGAGCTGGAGGAATCAGGCTCCCTGACTTCAGACTATATTACAAAGCTACAGTAATCAAGACAGTTTGCTACTGGCACAAAAACAGAAATATAGATCAATGGAACAGGATAGAAAGCCCAGAGATAAACCCATGCACA
Source organism: Balaenoptera borealis (assembly GCF_965194805.1). Classification (NCBI taxonomy): domain Eukaryota; kingdom Metazoa; phylum Chordata; class Mammalia; order Artiodactyla; family Balaenopteridae; genus Balaenoptera; species Balaenoptera borealis. The sequence continues at coordinate 121,759,500 of NC_138860.1, read as the reverse complement.
TGTGGTCACCTTATCTTTGATAAAGGAGGCAAGCATATACAGTGGAGAAAAGACAGCCTCTTCAATAAGTGGTGCTGGGAAAATTGGACAGGTACATGTAAAAGTATGAAATTAAAACACTCCCTGACACCATACACAAAAATAAACTCAAAATGGATTAAAGACCTAAGTGTAAAGCCAGACACTATCAAACTCTTAGAGGAAAACATAGGTAGAACACTCTATGACATACATCACAGCAAGATGCTTTTTGACCCAGCTCTTAGAGAAATGGAAATAAAAACACAAATAAACAAATGGGACCTAATGAAACTTAAAAGCTTTTGCACAGCAAAGGAAACCATAAACAAGACCAAAAGACAACCCTCAGAATGGGAGAAAATATTTGCAAATGAAGCAACTGACAAAGGATTAATCTCCAAGCTTTACAAGCAGCTCATGCAGCTCAATTACAAAAAAACAAACAACCCAATCCATAAATGGGCAGAAGACCTAAATAGACATTTCTCCAAAGAAGATATACAGATTGCCAACAGACACATGGAAGAATGCTCAACATCATTAATCATTAGAGAAATGCAAATCAAAACTACAATGAGATATCATCTCACACCGGTCAGAATGGCCATCATCAAAAAATCTAGAAACAATAAATGCTGGAGAGGGTGTGGAGAAAAGGGAACACTCTTGCACTGTTGGTGGGAATGTAAATTGATACAGCCACTATGGAGAACTGTATGGAGGTTCCTCAAAAAACTAAAAATAGAACTACCATATGACCCAGCAATCCCACTACTGGGCATATACCCTGAGAAAACCATAATTCAAAAAGTGTCATGTACCAAAATGTTCATTGCAGCTCTATTTACAATAACCAGGACATGGAAGCAACCTAAATGTCCATCATCAGATGAATGGATAAAGAAGATGTGGCACATATATACAATGGAATATTACTCAGCCATAAAAAGAAATGAAATGGAGGTATTTGTAATGAGGTGGATGGAGTTAGAGTCTGTCATACAGAGTGAAGTACGTCAGAAAGAGAAAAACAAATACAGTATGCTAACACATATATATGCAATCTAAGGAAAAAAAAAAAAAAGGTCATGAAGAACCTAGTGGCAAGACGGGAATAAAGACACAGACCTACTAGAGAATGGACTTGAGGATATGGGGAGGGGGAGGGGTGAGATGTGACAGGGTGAGAGAGTGGCATGGACATATATACACTACCAAACGTAAAATAGATAGCTAGTGGGAAGCAACCACATAGCACAGAGAGATCAGCTCGGTGCTTTGTGACCACCTAGAGGGGTGGGATAGGGAGGGTGGGAGGGAGGGAGATGCAAAAGGGAAGAGATATGGGAACATATGTATATGTATAACTGATTCACTTTGTTATAAAGCAGAAACTAACACACCATTGTAAAGCAATTATACTCCAATAAAGATGTTTAAAAAAACAAAAAAAAACAGAAAACAAAAAATAAAAAAAATGTTATCATCATGTAACCAGAATGATGCTTTGATTCAGAAAAGAAAGAAAATATGTTTTCTAGTGTTTGTCACAATTCAGTCTGTTCACTGAGACCATGAAACAAAGGTCAGCCCTTTGATATCATTTTCTTCTTCTGTGAAAGGGGTAATGGCATTCCCTATAAGAGTTCATTTCCATTATTGTTATTGTTGGCTGAAAAGCAGGTATAAGGAAATATACCTTAAAGTCAGAGCTTTAAAATATGAGAGTTCAATGTTTAGTGATTTAGATATTTTTTTCTCCTACATTTCTGTCAAATATCATCCACTGAAGTTTCGAATTTTTAGCTTATATGGTTGTTAAAAATTGAAGTTGAGTATAGACAATTTCATATAATCCAAATCAATTTCTTATTATCATCTGATGAAATAATATGTTTGAGGGAGCTGTGCCTGATGCTTTAAAAAAGCATTTGGGCCTGAACCCCAATAATACAACCCAGATTTCCTACGGTCATAAGCCAGGTAGAGATTTATCTTTTCATCAGGCAGATCCCTTATCTTCCTCTCTCTTCTCTCCTGAACATCCTGCATTCTAGATTCATATTCCTTCATGAAGACATAGGGAAATGTGTATCTGTCTTCTCCGTAAGTCTGGGAGCAATTGTGAAAAGAGGAGATCTTTCTTCTAACCTGGTTCATTCAATTTTGAACACATATCTCCAACTGGAAACTCAGCATTTGTAAGCGTTGGGGCAAAGAACAATTTACTCAGGCTGCTTTCTATCTTAGTGAATCATTGAGTCAAAAATGGTAAAATAGATAGCTAGTGGGAACATGCTATAAAGCACAGGAAGCTCAGCTTGGTGCTCTGAGATGACCTAGATGGGTGGGATGAGGGAGGTGGGAGGGAGGTCCAAGAGGGAGGGGTTATAGGTATACATATAGCTGATTCACTTCATTGTACAACAGAAACCAACACAATATTGTAAAGCAATTATACTCCAATAAAAAAAAAAATGTTGTGGCTGACAACAAACAATTCTTGAGTATTTGCATAGAGTATAGGGAAGGGAACTACACATATTTGACAGCCTATGTGTATTGAGTGCTGTTCTAACATTGTCACTTCTGAGCCTTACAATTCAATGAGTTGGATATTATTACCCCAAATTTCAAATGAGGAAACTGTGGTTTAGAGAGGTGGAGGAAATTAAATTTTCATCACTAAAGCTTTTCAGAATGGGGACCGAATGTTAGGTCTCTCTTATGCTCAAATTCTTTATCTCACCACAGCACCACGCTGCCTTCTTTAAAGGAAATTACAATTGAAAAAAGTCAAGCAACGTACCCTCCTTCTATGAACCTCAGTTTCCTCCTTTGAAGCATGATGATTATAATACTTCATAAAATTGGGAAAAGGAAATAGGAGGGCATTTTGAATAGAGTTGAATAATACAATGAAAACAAACATGGAATATTCATGAGTAAAGCAATATGACCGGAGAGGAGTGTTTGTATAGAGGTGCAGCAGGACACAAGCTTCGAGTTGAAGTGTGACCGAGACTTTTACAGTCTTGGATTTGAGAATTTTGTATCTTTAATATGTGGGAAATGATGGATAGCTATAAGTTGTTAAGTATAAAATGGTAGGCAGATGTAAAATATAAACTGAATCTGAATAGTGTAGTTTAACACTATTAAAATAATTAATAAAAATAATTTTTAAAAAAATTAAATTACTTTTAATTTCTTCAAAGATCTGTTGTTATCACTAAAGGGCTTATTGCCCAAAATGTGGACTGAGAGCTTGGAGACTTACTCATTGGAACTCTAGTTCTGCCACTAAATAATAAGGAAATAGAATCACCTCATAAGATCTTATTTCATCATTTGTAACTATCTTAACAATGTTAAAATAGTTCCTTCTTGCTTTGTGATTCTGAAAGTGCAGAGTAATAAAACACTTAAGATCATGGGCTTTTGGGGGCAAATATAACTGGCTTAGAGTCTTCTTTCTTCAATGTGTTAGGTCTCTTATTTTAGGAAAATATATTTAATCTCTTTATCCTCAGTTTCAATGATTGTAAAATGATGATAATAATAGTACTTCTTCATAGGGTGGTTGAAAGAATTAACAATACAATGCCATTGTTAATGTATATAATGCAAAGCTTGGCATATATGTTCACAAAAATTAGTAATTACAGTGAGTTATGCACTCAGGTAATCCACAAAGAAGGGATTTAAGTGTGGTATCACTTCTTTCTAAGTACAGTTAAGTAAGCTGTTTTCATCTTTCTACCTTCTAGAATAAAAAAAGTTGGGATTATTGTGGATGAGGAAGATGTGTGGCAAACAGTATTTTATTTTCTTTATGGATTTCCTCCTCCTCCTCTCAATTCCCCAGCATATGAACTCATACCTTTTTCAGTCTGTTTGCACTTTTGCTATTAAGAACATAAGCTGACTTAGGGCATGCAGTGGAAGAGTGCTGAAGGCAGAAAGGAAGTGGTGGGGACCCCTTTCAACAGCATTGCATAGAGGCACATGCTGTGTGTCAGCCAGCCCACCCTGGGAGAGGAAAAGATTACTAATGGAGTAGTAATGTTAAAAAGAATAAAAAGTGAGTTCTTTTTGTTTTTTTTTGGAACCATTAAAACTTTTCAAAAATACACAAAACCAACTTGAAGCTCAATTAAGGGCTGCTAAAGGGAGAAGAGTATGCTGTATATCCAGCATCTGGACCAGAACTAGTGCATGTAATGTATATCTGTCACTGACAGCTTTCTGGGCTATTTTTAATTCAGTCTAATTAGTCATGTCTTCTCCTGCATGTATAGGAATCAGTCAGTGTGGGTAACAATTGTGAGACTACCTTTTGGAAAACTTCTTTGCATATTATTTTGGAAGGCAACCATAAAGTCCTGTAAATGATAGCCCCCATAAAAGTCAGTCCTGAAAATTCAGCTGACGTCAACAAACAGAGGCTGGATAGGCTGTCATAGATATTGGTTTTGAATATAGCATCTGACATCAAAATCATGGCTTTGTAAACATTTCCTTCTTTGCATGCTGATTTAATTATCTTGCACCCCAGAGAAGAGAAAAACTGGGGCCAACATCATTTCAAAGGAAAGAAAAATGTGTTCCTATTTTTAAAGTCTTGTAAAAGCAAGGAAATGTCTGAAAAGAAGAAAAAAAAAAATAGTCTTGAAGAAGAATGCAATATTCCCCAACCCAAACTTATTCAAGATGTCATTCCTGGATAGAATGCTATGCTCTCAGCATTAGACAGGCTGGTTAAGCAAAGGCAGGTTGTACATAGACTGTCATCTGAACATGATATTGATGGATCGTTTTTACAAACAGGCTGGACTGCAATGAAAAGCCTTGTGAATGTGCTAAGACCATTTTAACAGGTCACTGGAGACCAAAGTGCCTGAAAGAGAGAATCTAAGCCAAGTCCTATGAATAGTTCATAATATATGAATAATGAAGCACTTCAGAAAAAAAAAAGGAAATGTATATATAAAATGAAGATATTCCCAAAGACATTTATTGTGTCACTAATAATTCTGAGAGCCCTTCTAGCTGCAACCCAATTAGGTGTTTCAGGATCTGCAATATGTTTTCTTCATGACACTCTGATCTGCAGTTCTTTTTTAAACATTTTTTTCACATCATACAGAACATGTTTCCATTGTACTAAAGCAGGTAGAAATCTTATCTGAAATAATCATGACTCACTATAATGAATCAACTCAAAGTAGAAACACTCCTCTGCACATATGAAACTAGAACTGTTGAGGCTTTTCAAAGACAATAATGAAAATAGAAACATTAGCTGAAAAAAATATATCAGCTTCCTTCCAAATGGGGCAACATGTAACTCTTGCCAACCAATCCCACACAGAACCAAGTTTCACCATTAAACATGTGACTGAGACCAACAGGCATTGAGCTGGGTCTGGCTCATGCACCTGCCCAAATGTAATCTTCCTCAGAGTATTAATATTCAACTGTAAGTCCTTTATTTTAAAATTTGAGGCTCTAAAATTATATTATCATAAATTATAACCTGCTTTACTAATGAATAATCACTTACATCAAGTTTTAGAAAGAGAATTTGTTATTGTGCCTGCTGAGCTCCTGACTTAAAAGTTTGAGAGACGTTCACTAAAATTAAATTTATTTAAGCTGCAGGTGACCACTGAAGTTATGATGACTGTTTAGAGCAAATTCAAATTAAATAAACAGGGTAACATTATTATTCAAATATACTCTCCAGCTACTGTTACTGACAATTACCTCTCATAGGAACAGATAAAGCAAAAGGAAGCAGAAGTTCAGGTGTACATCCTGCCCATTTTTTGTCATTTAAGTCTTTTGTTGATTAAAAAGTAAGATGAGAGATTGGTTCAAGATGGCGGAATAGAAGGAAGTGTGCTCACTTCCTCTTGTGAGAGCACTGGAATCGAAACTAACTGCTGAACAATCATCTACCGGAAGACACTGGAACTCACCAAAAAAGATACCCCACATCCAAAGACAAAGGTGAAGCTGCAATGAGATGGTAGGAGGGGCACAATCACAATAAAATCAAACCCCATAACTGCTGGGTGGATGACTCAAAAACTGGAGAACAATTTTACCACAGAAGACCACAAACTGGAGTGAAGGTGCTGAGCTCCAGGTCAGGCTTCCCAACCTGGGGGTCTGGCTATGGGAGAAGGAATTCCCAGAGAATCAGACTTTGAGGGTTAGCAGGATTTGTTTGCAGGACCTTGACAGGGCTATGGAAAACAAAGACTCCACTCTTGGAGGGCACACAAAGTAGTGTGAGCATCAGGACCCAGGGGGAAGGAGCAGTGACCCCATAAGAGACTGAACCAGACCTACCTGCTAGTGTTGGAGGGTCTCCTGCAGAGGCAGGGGGTGGCTGTGGCTCACTGCAGGGACAAGGAAACTGGCAACAGAAGTACTGGGAAGTACTCCTTGGCGTGAGCCCTCCCAGAGTCCGCCATTAGCCCCAACAAAGAGCCTGTAGCCTCCAGTGCTGGGTCACCTCAGGCCAAACAACCAACAGGGAGGGAACTCAGCCCCACCCATCAGCAGACAAGTGGATTAAGGTTTTACTGAGCTCTGCCCACCAGAGAAATACCCAGCTGTAGCCACCACAAGTCCCTCCCATCAGGAAGCTTGCACAAGCCTCTTAGGTAGCCTCATCCCCCAGAGGGCAGACAGCAGAAACAAGAAGAACCACAACCATGCAGCCCCTGGAACGAAAACCACATACAGAGAAAGTTAGACAAAATGAAAGGCAGAGGACTATGCACCAGATGAAGGAACAAGATAAAACCCTAGAAAAACAATTAAATGAAGTGGAGATAGGCAACCTTCCAGAAAAAGAATTCAGAATAATGATAGTGAAGATGATCCAGGACCTCAGAAAAAGAGTGGAGGCAAAGATCAAGAAGATGCAAGGAATGTTTAACAAAGACCTAGAAGAATTAAAGAACAAACAAACAGAGGTGAACAATACAATAACTGAAATGAAAAATACACTAGAAGGAATCAATAGCAGAATAACTGAGACAGAACAGATAAGTGACCTGGAAGACAGAATGGTGGAATTCACTGCCACAGAGCAGAATAAAGATAAAAGGATGAAAAGAAATGAAGACAGCCTAAGAAACCTCTGGGACAACATTAAGTGCACCAACATCCGCATTGTAGGGGTCCCAGAAGGAGAAGAGAGAGAGAAAGGACCCAAGAAATATTTGAAGACATTATAGTTGAAAACTTCCTTAGCATGGGAAAGGATATAGCCACCTAAATCCAGGAAGCACAGAGAGTCTCAGGAAGGATAAATCCAAGGAAAAACACGCTGAGACAAATAGTAATCAAATTGACAAAAATTAGACAAAGCAAAATTATTTAAAGCAGCAAGGGAAAAACGACAAATAACACACAAGGGAACTCCCATAAGATTAACAGCTGATTTCTCAGCAGAAACTCTACAAGCCAGAAGGAAGTGGCACAATATATTTAAAGTGATGAAAGGGAAGAACTTACAAACAATATTACTCTACCAAGCAAGGATCTCATTGAGATTTGATGGAGAAATCAAAAGCTTTATAGACAAGAGAATTGAGCACCACCAAACCATCTTTACAACAAATGCTAAAGGAACTTCCCTAAGTGGGAAACCCAAGAGAAGAAAAGGACCTACAAAAACAAACACAAAACAATTAAGAAAATTGTAATAGGAACATACATATCGATAATCGCCTTAAATGTGAATGGGTTAAATGCTCTAACCATGTTAAATAGATAGAAAAACAAGACTCATATATCTGCTGTCTAAAAGAGACCCACTTCAGACCTAGGAACTTATACAGACTGAAAGTTAGGGGATGAAAAAAGATATTCTATGCAAATGGAAATCAAAAGAAAGCCGTAATAGCAATATTCATATCAGATAAAATGAACTTTAAAATAAAGAATGTTACAAAAGACAAGGAAGGACACTACATAATGATCAAAGGATCAATCCAAGAAGATATAACAATTATAAATATATATGCACCCCACATAGGAGCACCTCAATATATAAGGCAAATACTAACAGCTATAAAAGAGTAAATCGACAGTAACACAATAATAGTGGGGGATTTTAACACTTCACTTAAACCAATGGACAGATCATCCAGACAGATAATTAATAAGGAAACAGAAGCTTTAAAAGACACAATAAACCAGATAGATTTAATTGATTTATAGGACATTCCATCCAAAAACAGCAGATTACACTTTCTTCTCAAGTGCACATGGAACATTCTCCAGGATAGATCACATCTTGGGTCACAAAACAACCCGCAGAAAATTTAAGAAAATTGAAATCATATCAAGCTACTTTTCCAACCAGAACACTATGAGATTAGAAATCAATTACAGGGGAAAAAAATATAAACACATGGAGGCTAAACAATATGTTACTAAATAACCAAGAGATCACAGTCGAAATCAAAGAAGAAATAGAAAAATACGTAGAGACAAATGATAACAAAAACACAATGATCCAAAACATATGCAATGCAGCAAAAGCAGTTCTAAGAGGGAAGTTTATAACAACACAATCCCACCTCAAGAAACAAGAAAAATCTCAAATAAACAATTTAACCTTACACCTAAAGGAACTAGAGTAAGAAGAACAAACAAAACCCAAAGTTAGTAGCAGGAAAGAAATCATGAAGATCAGAGAAGAAATAAATGAAATAGAAACAAAGAAAACAATAGCAAAGATCAATAGAACTAAAAGCTGTTCTTTGAGAAGATAAACAAAATTGATAAACCTTTGACCAGACTCATCAGGAAAAAGAGTAAGAGGACTCAAATCAATAAAATTAGAAATGAGAAAGGAGAAGTTACAAAGCACACCACAGAAATACAAAGCATCCTAAGAGACTACTACAAGCAACTTTATGCCAATAAAATGGACAACCTGGAAGAAATGGACAAATTCTTAGAAATGTATAACCTTCCAAGACTGAACCAAGAGGAAATAGAAAATATGAACAGACCAAGCACAAGTAATGAAATTGAAACTGTGATTAAAAATCTTCCAACAAACAAAAGTCCAGGACCAGATGGCTTCACAGGTGAATTCTATCAAACCATTAGGGACGAGCTAAAACCCATCCTTCTGAAACTCTTCCAAAAAATTGCAGAGGGAGGAACACTCCCAAACACATTCTATGAGGCCACCATCCCCCTGACACCAAAACCAGATGGAGATACTACAAAAAAAGAAAATTACAGACCAATATCACTGATGAATATAGAGGCAAAAATCCTCAACAAAATGCTAGCAAACAGAATCCAACAATACGTTGAAAGGATCATACACCATGATCAAGTGGGATTTATCCCAGGGATGCAAGGATTCTTCAATATAGGCAAATCAATCAATGTGATACACCATATTACAAATTGAAGAATAAAAACCATATGATCATCTCAATAGATGCAGAAAAAGCTTTTGACAACATTCAATAGCCATTTATGATAAAAACTCTCCAGAAAGTGGGCATAGAGGGAACCTACCTCAACATAATAAAGGCCATATACAACAAACCCACAGTAAACATCATTCTCAATGGTGAAAAACTGAAGGCTTTTCCTCTAAGATCAGGAACAAAACAAGGAGGTCCACTCTTGCCACTCTTATTCAACATAGTTTTGGAAGTCTTAGCCATGGCAATCAGAGACGAAAAAGAAATAAAAGGAATACAAATTGGAAAAGAAGAAATAAAACTGTCACTGTTTGCAGATGACATGATACTATACATAGAGAAGCCTAAAGATGCCACCAGAAAACTACTAGAGCTAATCAATGAATTTGCTAAAGTTGCAGGATACAAAATTAATGCACAGAAATCTCTTGCATTCCTATGCACTAACAATGAAATATCGGAAAGAGAAATTAAGGAAACAATCCTATTCACCATTGCAACAAAAAGAATAAAATACCTAGGAATATACCTTCCTAAGGAGGTAAAAGACCTGTATTCGGAAAGCTATAAGACACTGATGAAAAAACTGAAATATGACACAAACAGATGGAGAGCTATAAAATGTTCTTGGATTGGAAGAATCAATATTGTGAAAATGACTTTATTACCCAAAGCAATCTACAGATTAAATTCTGTCCTATCAAATTACCAATGGCATATTTTACAGAACTAGAACAAAAAATCTCAAAATTTATATGGAGTCTCAAAAGACCCTGAATAGCCAAAACAATCTTGAGGGAAAAAAAACGGAGCTGGAGGAATCAGACTCCCTGACTTCAGACTATACTACAAAGATACAGTAATCAAGACAATATGGTACTGGCACAAAAACATATATATAGATCAATAGAACGGGATATAAAATCCAGAGATAAACCCATGCACCTATGGTCAACTAATCTTTGACAAAGGAGGCAAGGATATACAATGGAGAAAAGACAGTCTCTTCAATATGCGGTGCTAGGAAAACTGGACAGCAATATGTAAAAGAATGAAAATAGAACACTCCCTAACACCATACAGAAAAATAAACTGAAAATGGATTAGAGACTTAAATGGAAGACTGAACACTGTAAAACTCTTAGAGGAAAACATAGGAAGAACACTCTTTGACATCAATCACAGCAAGATGGTTTTTTGACCCACCTCCTAGAGTAATGGAAATAAAAAGAAAAATAAACAAATGGGACCCAATGAAACTTAAAAGTGTTTGCACAGCAAAGGAAACTATAAACATGACAAAAAGACAATCCGCAGAATGGAAGAAAATATTTGCAAACGAATGGACAAAGGATTAATCTCCAAAATATATAAACAGCTCATGCAGCTCAATGTTAAAAAAACAAACCACCCAATCAAAAATGGGAAGAAGACCTAAATAGAGATTTCTCCAAAGAAGACATACAGATGGACGTGAGGCACATGAAAAACTGCTCAACATCACTAATTATTAGAGAAATGTAAATCAAAATTACAATGAGGTATCACCTCAGACCAGTCAGAATGGGCATCATCAGAAAATCTACAAACAACAAATGCTGGAGATGATGTGGAGAAAAGGGAACCATCTTGCACTGTTGGTGGGAATGTAAATTGATACAGCCACTATGGAGAACATTATGGAGGTTCCTTAAAAAAACTAAAAATAGAATTACCATATGACCCAGCAATCCCACTACTGGGCATATACCCAGAGAAAACCATAACTCAAAAAGACACGTGCCCCCCAATGTTCACTGCAGCACTATTTACAATAGCCAGGACATGGACACAACCTAAGTGCCCATCAACAGACGAATGGATAAAGAAGATGTGGTACATATATATAATGGAATATTTCTTAGCCATAAAAAGGAACATAAGTGGGTCATTTGTGGAGACATGGATGGACCTAGAGACTGTCATATAGAGTGAAGTAAGTTAGAAAGAGAAAAACAAATATCGTATATTAATGACTATATGTGGAATCTAGAAAAATGGTACAGATGGACCGGTTTGCAAGGCAGAAATAGAGACACAGATGTAGAGAACAAACGTATGGACACCAAGGGTGGAAAGCGGGGAGGTGTTGGTTGTGAGAAGAATTGGGAGATTGGGATTGACATATATACACTAATATGTATAAAATAGATAATTAATAAGAACGTGCTATATAAAATAATAAAATAAATTAAAATTTAAAAAAAAAAAGTAGATGAAACCTCCATAGACCTTCTTGGTAAGCTCCATTAGGAGATTTAAAAACCTATGGCTTTGGTTATATGCTTGCTAAAGTTTAAACATCCCTTTTTACTGTCCTTGAAGGTAGCTCTCTGAATGAAAAAGACTTAATTTTATCTATTTATAGATAATTTTGCACTTGCCAAGTCATATTCTTATACTTCTAATTTGATCTTCACAAAATTCTTTTGAGGTAGACAGGGCGGGTGAACTCTCAAGGGCAAGGGCAGCACTGAATTTATATTTACTTCACCAACATCAACATAGAGTGTACTTAATTGTATTTGTGAATAAATTGTTGAATTACCTTTTTTTAAAAAAACAATAAGACACTCAGTCTCAGTGAGATTCAGTGATATTCCCAAGGTCTACTGTTTGGAAAAACTATCATTAAGGCTGATTCTGAGGGTTTCTATTACTACTTACAAGCTCTGTGCTCCAACTAATTTATTGGGTCTTTCTGCATATAACACTTACAATCTCATAATATTCATTCCCAAACTTAAAAATAAAAAGCCTAAGAAGCAGAATAAAGATGGAAAAAAATGATTTGCTTCTTTATCTTGAAATTTCAATAAAATTTTATTGAAATTGTTTTTGAGTTGTACTTGATTTACAATATTATATTAGTTTCAGGTTTACAACATAGTGATACAAAATTTTATAAATTACACTTCATTAATAGTTATTATAAAATATTGGCTATGTTTCTTTTGTGGTGCAATATGTTCTTGTAGCTTATTTATTTTATACACAGGCTTGTACCTGTTAATCCCCTATCCCTATCTTGCCCCTCTCCTCTTCCCTGTCCTCACATTAGGTAACCACTAGTTTGTTCTTTATATCTGTGAGTCTCTTTCTTTATTGTTATATTGATTAGTTTGTTTTTTAGATTCCACATATTAATGATAACATACAGTATTTATCTTTCTCTGTCTGTCTTATTTCACTTAGCATAATACACTCCAGGTCCATCCATGTTGTTGCAAATGGTAACATTTCATTCTTTTTTATGGCTGAGTAGTATTCCATTGTATGTATATATATATATATATATATATATATATATATATATATATATATATATATATATATATATATATATATATAGTGTGTGTGTGTGTGTGTGTGTGTGTGTGTATGTTTTCTTTATCCATTTGTCTGTGATGGACACTTAGGTTGCTTCCATATATTTGCTATTATAAATAATGTTGCTGTGGACATTGGGCACATGTATCTTTATGCATTAGTGTTTTCATTTTCTTTAGTAGAATTGCTGGATCATATGGTAGTTTTATTTTTAGTTTTTTGAGGAACATCCATACCGTTTTTCATAATGGCTGCACCAATTTACAATCCCACCAATAGCGTACTAGGGTACCCTTTTCTCCACATTCTCACCAACATTTGCTTTTTGTAGACTTTTTGATGATAGCTATTATGATATATATGAAGTGATAGCTCATTGTGGTTTTAAGTTGCATTTCTCTGATGATTAGTGATGTTGAGCATTTTTAATGTGACTGTTGGCCATCTGTAGATCTTCTTTGGAAAAGTATCTGTTCCAGTTTTTTGCCCATTTTTAAATTGGATTCTTTGATTTTGTTTTTGTTTTTGTTTTTTTGATATTGAGTTGTATGAGCTATTTATATATTTTGGATATTAACCACTTCTTGGTCTTATCATTTGCAAATATTTTCTCCCATTCAGTAGGTTGTCTTTTTGTTTTGTCAATGGCTTCCTTTGTTTTACAAAAGTTTTTAAGTTTAATAGATCCCATTTGTTTATTTTTGCTTTTATTTATTTTGCCTTGAAAGAGACCCAACAACTATGATTTATTTCAAAGGGTGTTCTGCCTGTTTTCTTCTAGGAATTTTATGGTTTTCAGTCTTACATTTAGATCTTTCATCCATTTTGAGTTTATTTTTGTAAATGGTGTGAGAAAACGTTCTAATTTCATTATTTCACATATAACTCTCTAGTTTTTTCAGCACCACCTATTGAAAAGACTGCCTTTTCCTTGTTGTATATTCTTGCCTCCTTTGTCATAGGTTAATTGACCATAAGCGTGTGAGTTTATTTCTGAGCTCCCTATTCTAGTCCATTGATCTATATGTCTGTTTTTGTGCCAGTATCACACTGTTTTGAATACTGTAGCTTTGTAGTATAGTCTGAAGTCAGGGAGCATGATACTTCCATGTCTATTCTTCTTTCTTAAGATTGATTTAGGTATTTGAGGTTTTTTGTGTTTTCATACAAATTTTAAGGTTATTTGTTCTAGTTCTGTGAAAAATACCATTGGTATTTTAGCAGGGGTTGCACTGAATCTGAACTGTATTTTAAGGATCAACTTTTTTTTTTAAAATAATAAAATACTCATTATACTTTCTTTTAGAAGATTAATTCTTCAAAGGAGAATATGTTGGCTCAAGAGTAATCATATTGTATGTATTTTACTTAAATTCTCCAGTAGTTGATATTAACAATGTTTTTTATTTTTAAGATGCTTTTTCTACTCAGCACTTTCACATACATTAGTTCCTAGCTCCCTGGTAACAGCATTTATTAGCACTTTACCAATAAGGAAATGGTGGATAAAAGCCTAAATGAGTGTCCAAAGGTCATATATCTTGGTCTAGATGGTCTGCTTCAAAGGAGCATCATCTTGTATACTGGACACTCTTACATATTGTGACTCATATTATGAATGATGGCTCTTTTAAACCTTGTTGCATTTGTTTAGTTGTAATTCTCCTTTCACTGGGAATTTTGGGGTGAAAAGACACTTGCCAAAGAACATAGCAAAATACATAGTGTGACTATATTGAAACTGAACAGGGTTGATTTGTATACTGTACTGTTTGATGAGTAAGTGCGGGAGTGGGTCCACAGCCAGGAGAGGGATAAGTAGAAAGAGCCACCAAAAGGCCTTCGAATTAAAATATCTTCATCTTTTCTCATATAAATATTTGAACAATTAGAAATTAATTTGGATTAGCAAACTCCTCTTTTTAAAAGCAAATATCCTGAGGAGATTAAATCTGTAAGTCATAGTGACAATTATTTGACTAATCATATGAATATCAAGCTGAAAATAAGTAATTCAGGAAATAGGAGCTTTGCTGGGCAGGGAAGGAGAGAGAATTTGGGAGCCTGGAGGATATAAAGCCCTGGTGGGAAGGGAAGAACTTCAGTTAGGAACCATTAAGAGGACACTGAACATTTAGAAGGTGGAAGGCAGAGGAGGAGGTGAAAAAGCAGTTGTATACTAGAGGAAAGTGATGCACCCGAGCCTGAATAGCAGCCAATGTGTTACTGAAAATTCTCCTGTGCACATGGCTGTTAATTCAAGTAACTGAATTCCAAATAATTTTTAAGGCTACAAATATAACTCTCCCTAAGTCAGCTCAGTCTCTGCAGTTCATTCTAGCTTAAACTTTCATAAGTCATTGCCTCATGAAAAATAGTGTTATCCTCATCAGTCGCTACTACCTACACACACACACGCACACACACACACATATACACACACACACACAGTTCCTGATACCTGACTATTCTAATCAAGATTTTAGAAGACCTGACATCTACTCTCTTAAGATCCTTTTCATTTTGTCTTTCTCAACTTCCCTTCTCATTCATTCATTCAACTAATATTTTCTATGCTCAAATTATCTACAAAACATTGCTGAATTTTTGAGATTTTGAAATGAATCAGCAAGGTCCTGCATTCAAGGAACTGAAATTCCTGTGGGGTGGTGCAATAGGAATATACACAGGATAGTATGGGAGCAGGAAAAGAGTAGCACTTAATTTAGCCTGGAGTGTTCTTAGGAAACTTTTAGAAGGATCTGTGAGTTGAATCTTCTTTTCAGGTATGATTCAAATCTCTGCAAGTTATCAACTCAGATATTTCTGAGGATCTGTTAAAGTTTTTGTTATATCCAAATTCTTCCTAAAGGAAAAATTTTAACTATCACTAAGACAATGAATTTAGCCATCAAACTCCTACAGCATTTTAGGGAAATCTTCAACCATTTTCTCAAATGTTGTACCTATAATGTAGGTATATATGCAGTTAGTCAGTATCAATTAACACATCCTTTTAACAAAATAGTCAAGTCTTTTAAAATTGAATTATCTAAACTTTTAGATATTGTTAGCTCTCATCTTTTAAATTCATTAAATATACTTTATCCCTCTATCTGATCTTTGGAGTTCTTTATTTAGTGATTATATTAAAATACAAGCTCTGCATAATGACCTAGTGGATGAAAGAACAACAGCATGATTTTACTGATTTTCCATTTTTCTTACTGGTACAGCTCTTGATACAAGAATAAAACAGGATTCACTTTGCCCTCAGCATGCTCCGTTTCAGTCCAGTTAATACTTGAAAGATTTTTCAATGTGTTTGCTTGAAAATGCTTTTATATCATAACTGCTTTGTGGTGTGGTCACCTGTTAGATTCGGAAAGCATCAACCTATGCCTAAGCATTGCTTAGATGCATTCTTAAGACTTAACCTCCAAAGTCATCTATAGGCAGGAAAAAGTGAAAAGAATGGAATTGTTCTGTCGCTATTATGTTGGTAAAGTGAAGAAGAAAAAGAAATGGTGATGATCTCTTGGGTTTTTGGTAACAATGGGAAGAGAACATGTAAAGGAATGAAGGAGGCCAGGAAGGTGATAGATGCTTGCCAGTCCCAACAATTTTGTGTAACATGTCCTAAATTTAAAAGGAAAATAAAAACTTCCTAGGTGACTAATGTGGTCATAATGAACAATTAGAGGAGGGTAACAAGCTGGAGAGTACATTCTTATCCAACTAGCACACATTAGTCATTAGGGCTTTCAAGAGATAACAGAAACTATTGACTGGCCTGGGGAGGGCAGCTGAAATTACACAGTCACTCCACACTCTTTATATATTTGTCACTAGTGGATGTAAATATTTATGGCTCAGATAACAAATGACTTACCTTATTTGGTGATTTGAGTCACTGGTGCAATTCTAGGGTCACCGGAATGGTGTTAGGTTTCTACTGAGATCTGGGCTGGATTAGAGCAAGGGAGTCAGAGCAGCTGCAAATGAAAATGTGTCATAACCCATTCCACCCCCATAATCCTTCTGTTCTCACACATGCCCCCAAACCAACCCCCCCACCAACAGAAAAAAAAAAAAAATGAAGACAATGTGTGCCTTGGATTGTAGGAAAAAATTCTTTCCAATAACTGGAACTTAAGAAAATGTGGAGTGCAGAAAGGAAACTAAACCAAGCACGTTCAGAGTGCATAAAATTAAAACACACCAACCTCATCTGTTGAACAGCATGGTGCTCTGGCAGTTCATAAGCAAATGTTTAATAATATTTATAGTTCAGCTAAATAAGGACTTAATAAAGAGGAGAGTGGGTTGTCCTGGATGAGATCAACTCGGTCTGTTCTCCCAGATGTTGATCCTAGGCTTAGGCAGCACAAATTCACCTCTGGTTCAGAAAGGTACAGGAGAACTCTGTGATGGAGCTCAGCCCGGGGTAGGGGTGGGACGGCCTGAAAAGAGATATTCTTTACCTGCATCTCTACACTTAGACAAATATTTGGTGCCACTGGTCAGGGAGATAGTGTTTTTTCATCTAAAGAGTGTGTCTGTAGAGCTGTTTTCCAACTGGGATCCTCAAGGGCAACTACCACTTTAGCACAAAAATGTTCACTAAAGTCTATTTAAAGTGAATGTCTTTTCTTATATATAAAGAATGCACATATTTAACGTGTACAACATGATATAGACCACTTAACAAGAACACTCAGAGATCCTTTGTAATATTTGTACTTGATGGTGTTCTATTTGGGAAATATTACTAAACCAGCTTTGATCTTAAGTTTCAAAGCATTGTATTAAAATAAGTAAAGAAGATATAATATTTTCTAAACTTTTAAAAAATAAAATGAATGGACTTTTAAGAATAGAACTTATACCAGACAGGTTATAATTACAGAATATTAGAAACATCTTTATCTTAGATTCCGGGTCATGAAACTGCTTTCCTTGAAACTGTTAAAACCTTAAGTGGATTTTGAACCCTGAAATTTACTAAAGTACTGTGCATCCACACTTAAAACTGCCCTGAGGTTCTCTTGATTGGAAGTTTTCTCAACTGACTGCTCCCAGATTTGAAAAAACAAGTCCAGAAACACTAATTGATATAGTCTATGATCAAGGCACTTTGCTACTACTCTTTGAGGGGAAAAATGCCTGGAAAGCCTCTTTTATAAAGAAGAAAATGTACGTAGGAATTGACATTAAATATAAGGTATCCATGGAAATGATGATAAATTTGACTTAGTGTATTCTTGCATGCAACCCTTATATGCACATTTTTTTCCTGCACAACACAGTCTTATTACAAGAGAAAGAGGAGTTGTGGTGGCCATGGTGATGCCCTGTCCAGATCCTCCTTTAAGGCTGTACTTGTTGCTCAAATCCCCCTTCAAGGAAGACTTGCTACCCCAGCTTCTAAGGCTGCTGTTGAAGGCAAGCTTCAGTTGGCAGCACCTTCAGCAATGCCTTTAGCTGCAGAGAACTTCCTCGTCCAGGGTCATATCCTTACAAATGCAGCCTACAACAAATGACTGATGAAGGGTTTATATAAATGCCAGATCATTTCAGTTCACCCAATGCAGAACAACATTAACAGGCTGTTTTAGCTCCAGAATTTCTCCATAGGGTTAGTTATCGGTAGAGATTGTCATCAGGCCATCAACTTAACTACTCCTTCTGCCAGATCCTGCTGGCTTATCCTGGCTTCTGTAGGAGTTGATTCATCTCAGAGTCCAGCTCAGTTTCCTTCCTAGAGAACTCAAGCTATGACCTGTAGTTAGATCTTTGTTAGAACTTTGGCTCCAGGTTCAGAGAAGAAAGGGAATTCTGCTGATTTGAACTCCAAGTGGAGAACATTATTTGCTTGTAGAATTCCTCAGTCAGTGAGTTAGGCAATGGATAACTATCTTTCTAAATCAAGGACAGATCATTTAGGATTAAGGATGTCATGGGAGGATTCTTAACTCTGATTTCCTCTTTTCTCAAACTCAGCACCTGTTGAACTTTTAGGATTAAAAAAATATGGGACCTAGCCATATAACTCAACTAAGCCAATTAAGATTTGGTAAGGATGGTGATTTTCATAAGGATTAACATACACACACAGGTTTTGCTTGACAGTTTTGGCATGCCCAGTTTATTCGCCCTTGCATTTAGATATGTTCTCTCCATTTCTTTATCTCGAGCTCTAGAATCAATCCTGGCCCAAAGAATGGATGATTTAAGAGACTCTAAATCAATGACTACACATGCTCAATTTTATGTCTGGTTCTACTCAGGTCTCAAATGTCCTAATTTCTTGGTGATTCAGCTTTTGATGAGTTATCTTGAGAATAAATCTTAATTATGTAGCCTAAAAAATATATACCAGGAATAAATACTCTACTCCTAAATTCCAATCTCTTATGAAATCCTAGTTTCTGTTTTGTACCCCCCCCCCCCACTGGCTATCCTCTACCTACAGAGTTTCCTGCAAAATGCTTTCCTCATGACTGCTTGATGGCCTAAACCTTGAGTTTGATTGGAAACTTTGGATAAAATATTCCTCAGAAAGTCCTAAATAATCTGCTGCTTAATTTTCCCCAATATATCAACATCCATCCTATTCCTAACCCTATGATTCTGAGTGGCATGGATTTGGGCCTCCAATCTGTGTAACATCTAACTAATCTTTCCTTCAAGCCAGAAACTTCCAAAACCATCTTGGTGTTCATGGATAGAAAAGAATAAATGTAGCCCAGGATAAGAAAAGTGTCCTGATATTTTGATTAAAAAGTGATGTTATTACTCAGAGTATATAACACAATTAAGGCATGGCCCTAACCATTAAGAGGTTGTATAAACACATCTCTTATGAATAGCTCAATTTCCTCACAATTATAACTAAAACTTCTCAACCATGAAGACCACTATCTTTGCAACTATATACCTAATGGACCAAGATCTGTGTTCATTCTTACTGGGAAAGGCAGTCTCATGTTCAGTCTTCTGGCCCCTGCTCAGCTGCATAAGAATGGACCTTGGGCCTGGAACCCTTCCTTACCAGGGATGAAGAGCCCACATTTCCTTTCCTGGGATTATCACCTTGTGTGTGAATATCTCTCCTGTTTCATGCTTGTTGTGTGTTCTTTTGTTCTGTTAAGCATGTGCATTATATGGCATCTGGTCAACTCCAGCTCTGCTATATCTGTCCTCTGTATGGGGGGAACAGTGTCCTTCCACTGTTGCACAAGAGGGGTGCACATAGGCTATTTGCCCTGCGTGGGCTCTGGGAAAAAACCTGTTGGCCATGGGGGACCAATGCCTAATATTGAAGTTGATCTTCCTCTGTCTCTTTTCTATGTGAGTAATGTGTAATTTCATCTAGTGCTTGACTGAGTTGTCTTTTCCTTGGCGACTCCAATACCAAGATGCTATGTGCAGAAGTGTTTAGAATCCTCCCCTGGGATTGATAACCAGTACATGGTACTCTGCTTGACAATCCCCTACTGAATCTTTCATATTGAGCCATTCTTATAATTATAGAGAAAATTATCTCATACTTACAAATTAATACTAATTCAAAGGATTCTCACATATGAAATTGACAGAAAAGATAGATTCCCACATGTCATACAAAATCAAATCTTCATAAAAATTTAGCAACCTAAACTATGAAACCAAGCAGGATCCTGTGGGGGTTCCTGGGCATGGAAGTCTTTCAAACAGTTGCTAATCAGGGAAGGGAGAGGATGCAGAGACAAGGAAGGAGCAGTGGTCAGCATTCTTCATTCCAGAGAAGACCTCCTGAGACCACATTAAAGGAACCAGAGAAGAGATTACCATCAAGAGATGGTAATCATCAAGAGATTACCTGAGGACAGATTAAAGGAATGCAGGCCCTGCACACACCATAATCTTATCAGCAACCCTGCCCCTGAACTATTATTATAAAACTCCTCACCAAATCCTCCCAGGTTGGAACACAATTTTGAGAGGCACAAGCCCACTGTGTCCACTTGTGCTTGGCAGAGCAATAAAGCTATTCTTTTCTACTTCACCCAAAACTCTGTCTCTGAGATTTGATTTGACACCAGTGTAGAGACCAAGTTTTCGGCATCAACTAGAATTATTAAATGAAAAGATTGATTTAATTTTATATATATAAAAATATAAAATACATATATATTTATATATAAATAAATACATAAAATATATAGTATATATTTATATATATAATCACCAGATATATACCTGAAGACCTAATTATGATTAAATCTACATATTTCTATAACAAAACAAAAATATACCAGCCAACTTCCCCCATGGCAACAATAAATTCATATCAGCTGGAAGGACTTTTGCCATATTTCTCTTCATAAGAAAAATAAAGCAAACAGATTTTAGATTTCTTTATTTACCTCCAGAGGGCTGATCACGTGATAATATCAGTCAAAGATGATCACTACCCAAAGGCCAAAAACATTGCATTCCTGTCCTTGAATGGACTGATTATGTTAGTAGAATAAAATCTCCATTTCCACCCATAAATAATTCCTAAGTGGAAGAAAAAAAAAGGAACAATAACTTGATAAGATTAAAAGGGTTATGGAAGACTCCACCTTTAAACTCATCTACCATTTTTCACAGCACAAGCCTCTAATCTCCCCTTCCCCATACCCAACCCCTGCCCCCATTACAGATTTGATCAAGCACTGAAGGAGAAAGAGATTCAAGTCAATTGACCTACCCTGGTTGAAAATAATCCAGGGAGAAAAAAGGTCAAGACTGTAGCAAAGTTCTCTTCATTAGGAAGATTTAATAAGCAGAACATAAAAACTCTGTGTTTGCTAAAAGCATGAAGTACTATTCACATTGATAGGAACTTAGCACTAAAAAAAGAATTTCATTAAATAGGAATAAAAAAGTTCAGTGATACTTACCATTTCTTAGGATATTCCCAGAATTTAGCAAAAAGAAGCAAATATATATACATTAAGAGAGTATTTTCTAGATTTCTTTGTAAAATGATTATTGCAATTACAGACACAGTTTGACAGGAAGGACCATAGATCTTCCCACCAAGGCAAGATTCATCGCAGTGGTCACCTCTGTACCTCATCTCTGAAATTTCCTTTTCCATTTCTTAAAAATGATGCGATGTTCCTCTCCTGCTTACATCCATCAAACCTAATTTTCAGGACTTCCGTATCCTGTTGCTGTACTTGACTAAATGGAGTTGAAACTGTGCACCTCAGATTGGGACTTGAACCCAAGCAGCCGGGACTTGAACCAGGCCAAAACCCTGATTGGGACTTGAACCCACACGGCTGGGACTCGAACCTGGCCAAAACCCAAGGTCTTCTAACTGAGATCACACATCTAGTTTCGGGACTTAATGAAGCTCAGGTTCTTGATGTCTCATAGCAGAAAGAATTCAGTGAGAGACAAAGTGATAGGTAAGAAGTGGATTTATTTAGAGAGAAACACACTCCACAGACAGAGTGTGGGCCATCTCAGAAAGTGAGAAAAGCTCCAGGGTATGGGGTTGTCAGGTTTTATAGGGGTGGATAATTTCATAGGCTAATGAGTGGGAGTAGTATTCCAGCTATTTTAGGAAGGGGAAGGGATTTCCAGGAATTGGGCCACCGCCCACTTTTTGATCCTTATGGTTGGCCTTGGAACAGTCATGGCGCCTGTGGGTATGTCATTTAGCTTGCTGAGGTGTTACAGTGAGCATATACTGAAGCTCAAGGTCTAGTGGAAGATCCAATCTAGTGATTGGACCCATTTGGTTCTAATCAGTTTATGTTATGTCCCTGGGCTATGTCATTCTTTCAAAGGTTGTGCCCTGCCCCCTTCCCTCCTGTTTCAGAGTCTTAACCCCTTTTATATTTTTGGAATTATATCATCTGGCCAAACAATCCTCCTTCTGCCTGGAGTCTTAGTGGCTGGCTCATTCTTTATATATTTTTCATTAACCTTTTAATATCATCAATATTGGCAGAAGAATGTGCTTAGAACAACTACATTTTAAAATGTGAAATATATTTATTTCCTCTCAAGTTCAAACTTCATGATTTTGGGGGAAAAAAAACCAAGCTATTAGGGAGCTTTGAGCTAAATGGCTTGAGCTAAAAGTCAGATATACTGGCTTCCTTCACACAGAGACAATGACTCGAGAAAAAAGATGGAGAGCAAGGGAAGGAGAGGTCTTCCTAAAACACACTGCCAATTAGAGAACATTATTTTTTTTTTTTTGATTCATAAAAAGTCCTTAGGCATTTAATTTTTTGTTGTCAAATAAATTTCTGGCAATATAAGGATGACACAGACATCTTAAGAATTAATATTTGAAATAAGTTTCTATCCTAAAACTTCAGTGCTGTGATTTGAAAAAAAAAAAAAAAAAAATCTGACTCTGTAGGTGTAAGTTTGTGAAAGGTTAGAAGAACAGCCTTAACTCCTATTTCATTTTTTATTTAGAATTCTTGCAACTCTGTCACTGAACATCTTGAATTTGTTTTGCATGTCATCAGCTGTATGAGATGAAGATTTTTTTTTTTATACTTTATTAACTATACAATCAAAGTCTCAGGCCCTGCATGATTCTCTGAAATTTGTGGCTTTCAGATCAGCAGTGTCCCAGTTCAAGAAGGAAATTGCTTTCAGGAAGCATTATTCAAAGAGTCTTGTTTCCATTTTATCTTTTATTTAAGGCTGCTGTGTCATCTGGGGCCTATTCATGAGAACTCCAATTATTTGATAGGCAGCAGTCAGTGACATATTTCTCTCTTGTTTTCTCTTCTGATAGGCACAAGTTAAAAATTATTTTCATTAAAAAATTAGGCACCTACTTAGTGGTTGAGGCAGTTTACACAAGGGCTACAAAGATTTCACTGTGAAGCAAAGAAAAAAAGGAGTGTCTCTGAAATGAAGAGCTCTGTAGATTTACCTGAAGGAGACCCCAGCCCTAGCTTAAATCATCTACTTTATCTCTTTGACTAATGGCTGATAAGATGTAGTCCTAGTTTTTGAACAAAGACCCTGGAATAATTCCTGGCAGGAAAGTCAGATTCAGCCATGGGTTTTTTTGTTTTTTTTCTCCCATGGCTGAGGGCTTCTTATTGCCCTGGCTCTTTCAACATTAGATAGCCACTGGTTATAGAAACCAACCCAAAAGTTACATTAAAAAGTTACAAAATGATCCTCCTATAAGAAAGGATAATCTTACATAGAATGTTGAAGCATATCTCTGCTTTTTGGTCCACTTGTACCCAGATCACACCCATTGTGATGATAACAGTTTTTAGTCCTTACTGTGGGGTGAGTGCTGCACTTTTAAGACTGTATATGTGACTGTATTCCTTGTCACAACCCTAGGAAGTAGGCACTATCATTCTTACCTTACAAATAAAGAAACTGAGGTGTGAGAAATAAAGTGACTTGCACAACTTTATACACACAGTAATCGGTGGATCCAGGGTCAGCACTCAGAAAGTCAAGACTACAAAAACTAAGCTCACAAACAGTAGCCCCACTGAATTTTATACTTATCCTCTTCTATTTATCTGTCTAAGAATATTTACATATTTATGAAATACATGATCATAGTAGACAATATCAGTAACATAAAGAAATAATAAGTGAAAATCTTGCATAATTCCATCACTCAAGGACTAGTCCCTTAACAAATCGTTTATCTATTCCAGAACTTTCATTCTCTCTCACTTACTCACTCACTCATAACTCATTTATAATATACTACTTTTAAATGTAACATTATGTCATGAGCCATTTAGGTCATTAAGTATAATATTATTCAAAAAAATGATCTTGATAACAATATTCCATTAAATAGCCACACTTGACATGTATTGTATGTTGGGAAGTAAGATCTTTTCCTTTCAGGAAGCACTCATTTCTTACTCTGTTTCATTTCCCATAGCCTCCAGGTGTGAGCACATAACCACATAACTCAGGCCTGGACAATCAAAGTGCCAAATATTTTAGTCACTTTTTTTTTTTTTTTTTTTTTAAGATGTGTATGTATCCCCAAGTGTTTCACTGTGAACTTTCAAAGTTTTTCGCTGGAACCATTGGAAAGAGATACTTTATCTGTTGGTGTTCTTAAGTTGATAAGCTGAGGGTTTCTTGTGGGAGGTGAGAGCAGGGCTGTTGCTGAGGATTGCTGGTTATTGAAGCACTGAGAGCTAGATTCCTCAGTTTGTGGCTTGATACCTAGATTGAACCTTGAATGATGGGTTGATTTAACTTTGAACTTTTCAAATATAAAGTTCCCTTTTTGCATAAACAGAAAGTGCAAAGTCCATGCAGCAAGAACATGTTTGAATGGCTGAGGAATAGCAGAGGCCAGTGGGGTGTGAGAGGCAAGGGGAATGGCAGGAGATGAGTACAGAACGATAGCACGGGGCCAAGTTACACAGGGTCTTCTTAGAGGTCTTTCTAAGAAATTTGGCCTTTACCCCAAGTGTGAGGGAAGTCGATCATTGGAGGGTTCTGTACAAAGAAATGGCATGACTTGACACACGTTTGAAAATATGGCTCTGATCGTTTTGTTGGGAATACTCTGGGGACACAATGCTGAGATGAGTAGAAAGCTACTGCAGTAACCAGGAGAATTGATGACACCTTTTACCAGGATTTTTGCCTGGATATAGTACTGCCCCTTTGCCTTCTGCCCCCGTGGGGTCCCCTGATGTTGGGGACATACCTTGTTTACTGAGTCTCAGAGTGGAGCCCCAGGTGCCTGTGAGAGTCTCCACTCCCCCCTTGAGTATCCCTGTGGCCAAGGGAGTGAGACATTAAATGGCAAATAAAAAGCTCTATGACAGATTAAGGGAGATACCTCAAATTAGAAAAGAAGAAATCTTTCTCCTGCTTTGTAACAAAGGGCACAATTTCTTCTTGTGCTGGGCTCCATGTATCATGTGGCCAATCTTGTATAAAAAGTTCATTTCAATAATCTAAGGAAATAGTGGATAATTAAGATAGAAAAAAGGCAAGAATAAACTTCTTTCACGTGAAGAAAGATGTTGAAGAGAGACTAGAATCAATGCGTATTTTTTAGTGTTTTTGGGGGGATGATGGATTATCTGAGCATTTTTGAATGTCAATGGGCAGGAGTCAGTGGAGAGGGAGATAATAAGAGAGGGAAGTGATAAATGATGGAGCAAAGCACCAGGGAAGCAAGAGCAGTCAGAGGGCCTGGCCATATCGAACTCCTTCAGGCAAATCCTGAGCATATTTAACACTGAAATAACCACTGAATAGATTGACTGAGCGTTGTCCTTCAGAAGGGCTAAGCATTCTTTGTGGGGACCTTTTAAAACTGGAACCAGGGAACAGGAGAAGAAAAATCCCAGCAGAAAATGGACGTTAGGTTTTAAGAAAGAATGTAAAGGTAGTTGAAGACTAAGAGTCTTCAAGTTTATGACATGTAGTGTGACTATATTCAATCATTTAAAAAGTCAAGATCATCTTAAGAGAAAAGAGCAAAGAAAAGGGGTGAGGGTTTAGAGAAGACATGTTTTTGGGAGATGATTCAGGGCACTTCCAATCAATGGAAAGCCTCTGTTTGAGGTCAGATGGCATGCATTTGTAGTAGCCCAGTGCTTTGCACATAGCAAACATTTGACAAAAATTTGTTGAACAAATCCCAGATCAGGTTGGCCTCATTCTGGATCATCATCAAACAGTTCCCTCTGACTGCACAAAACTATGATGACTGGTGTGCCTAGAGACGCAGGGCTGCCAACTGGCATGGCCGAAAATTACAGACCTCTGTCCATTTTTCCGGGTTCAAATTCTATGACTCCTATATTTATCATCTCTCCTACTGTTCCTCAAAAACACAAAGTGCTTTTATCATTCCCATTCCTTCCTTTGGACATGCTATTCCTTCTGCCCATACTTGGTGCCCAGCTTGAAGAGCTCCTACTGGGCTCAAATTCCAAATCCAGCTCCTGTGAAACCTTCCATGACATCCTTCTGCACAGACATGTTGCCACAACATGTCTTGTACTTATCCCCATAATTAGAACTTATAAATAATATTGAATATTTTAATTAAAGTTTATATTTCTTCTTCTCATTACAGTGAGAGTTCGTGAAGAGTGGGAATGCATTATTGTAGCCCTAGTATATAAGACAAGTCATAAAGAATTAATTGCAGTAATTAATAATTACTTGTAATAATCCAATAATTGTTTGCAGACTGATTGACTAATTGACTAAATGAATGGCCAATTATGGAGGAGGATGAAACTCAAAAGATAAAATGGTAGGGAGGAAGCACAAGGACACAGGATCAGCAATTGACATTTGTTATTTATTGCCACTCACTATCCATTTCTCTTTTCTCTTTTGGACAGAAACACTTTTTAAAGTATCTATCCCTTCCCATGGCCAACTCTATCCGAAACTTTATCAGATGTTAAAGAGAAAGCCTGAGGCCCATCTAGCCACTGGTCGCCATCTTGAAGAGAAATCCTGGGCAGTAGAACAAGGAAGGATCTGGTCACGCTGTTAGAGTAACCTCTCAGAAGCCAGCATTTCCTTTGAACTTTTTGATCACATGAGCCAATTCTTAATTGCTTACGCTATCTTGTATTGGGTGTTCTATTATTTTTAGCCCAAATGTTCTACCTGAATCAGAGTCATGCTGGTCATTTCCACTGGGTTTAGAGTCATAGAGAATCACACCTATGTGGATGAGGGTCAAGTAACACATTTGACTCGGTGGAAATAAGTCCCAGTGAACAGTAGAATGCCATGATCATGACTGCAATAGTCTTCTGCAGAGGGCTGCAGTTGGACTCTCCATTTTAGACAGTTGGGGGTGAGACTGACGCCTTCCCCTGCCTGTGTTGACAAGGACTTTTCGTCCTGACCCTTAATGTTCTCTAGCCCGAACCATTGACACATTCAGGCCTTTCTTATCTTTTTTAACAAAAAGATGTACTGTTTTCATTTCTTTTAAGACTGAGGAAACTTGGGCAAGTATGTGTGTGTGTGTGTGTGTTCGTGTTCATGTTTGGCATTGACCCACAGCCATGAGAGATAGATGTAAATTACACATTTCCCATGCATAAAATTTTCAGAATACTCATTCTTTCCAAAAATAAAAACATCACATGGCTTCTAGTAAAATTTAAATAAATAAGACTGATTCACACAGCTTCCAAAACTTTGATTGAACTTCTCCATTTGGACAGAGTAGAGGGCATGCACCCTTGACTGGTTCTTCATTGTTGAGTCTATCACCTCTCCCTAGCTCCATGTCTTGCATCCATTATCATGTCATATATTGCAGCCTGCCACCCAGCCTGACCGCACCCTGTTAACCTTGACTCCTGTTCCTGCTGCAACAGAGCCAAAGGTGGGTTACATCTCTTCCCCTTCAGTGCCTTTCACTTTACTACTAATTCCCTAACTTACTGGTCCTCTCTCTGCCACTTTCCTGAAGCTTCCTAGCACCTCTCTCACCAAAAATCAAAAGCACAGACATAAGGGTATCATTTACAGCATTTCAGAAAGGAGAAAAAAGCTGCAAATGTTTTTGCTCTCTTTTCCCTGCTCCCCGAGAGAGGACACTGGTAGAACCTTTGAAACAGTAAATAAACTTGAAATCGTCGAGTGTTGAAAGTCTCTCTAGCTAGTCACAGAAGCATGCTCCCTGGTACAACCTCCACGTGCCTGCTGAGGGGAAGCTTCAACTATCTCCTCAGGCGATTCCTGAGTAATTCCCTGCTGTGAGAGCAGTAAACCCTTCTTCTCCTCCCTCAACAGGGAATATCTTCCGAGATGTAATAACCTTTGACCCAGACAGGAGCACAACATGATTCCCTTCTGAGTGGGTCCTTGGAAGTCTCCTTGCTATAGGGAATGCCTAATAGCCCTGTTCAGCATGATCGACAGCTATTTTGCCATCATACTTAATACCAATTGTCTAAAACAGGTATCTTTTTTTTTTCTGTTGAAGAAAATTGGCATATCCTATGTTGGCAGCTTTTTAAAATTTTAATATGAGAGGAAAATTAAGAAGAGTATTAAAAGGAACTCTGATATCCATCCTCCCCAAAATGTTATTGTAATCGTTCTCACCCTTCCAAACACTGTCACAGATCCATTATGCTGTCACGGATCAGTGTACAATTGACAGAGAATAAGACTGAGACAGTCCATCAACCTAATGTCACACCATGTAATAAAAGTCTACAGAAACCCTGTAAATGCTAGTTATACCACCAGATACAGCTCGAAAGTGACGATTGGTGTAAAATGTTCTAAATGGTTATAAATAGGTAATATGTCCTAAGGAAAATCTGACTCATAGCGGTATTGAAAAGAGAAAATAGCAGAAATTACAGATTATTACCAATGGAAATAAGGCCAGAGGACACTAGCATGAGGAAATGGGTCTAGGGAGATAAATGAAAAGGAGATAACCCTATGTCAAACAATTTTTCTGATTCACTGTTTATAATGGTCGATGTGCTTAAAGCCTTTTTGAGTAAATGAAAAAACTTGCAATCTTCACTGAAATTGCAAGAATTTAAAATCTTATCTGTCTAGTCCAATCTTTGCTTAGAGGAGTTTCTGTACTTGATGAAAAGCGGACTCACAATTATGTTATTTACTAATTTGTTAAAAGCTAAAATTAATGTAATTTCATAGAAGTATCAGAGGATTCGTCCTGCATTTAACCATTTACTCTGTGACTTGTTCTTGAATGACTTTTTAATTCTTTTAAAAAGGACCCATTGAGGTGTTTTTGTTTGTTTATCTTCAATTTTAGGTCATTGTTTACTTATGAACTCTGAAAATGTCCATAAGAAAGTATCGTCCTTATGAAAACATAATTTGACATTGTGTGGAGACCCAGAAAGTTTCTACTAACAAATGTATGTCATCTTTTTGAATATGCAGGCGATGGTTTGAGGGAGTATTGATGACATCATGGCTATAAAGAGCATCAGCTTCCAGTGTCTGTAACCAACACAAGTCTTTCCATTAAAGCAACAGAATGCAATACTAATTTTGGTCCACGTATACTGATTTAGACATCACTAAAACATAATTTAAACAAATGCTTAATAATCTGCTTAGCCTAATGATTTTATAAAAGGCAGGTTACATTTTAATGTATCAGTCAGCGTTCTCCAGAGAAACAGAAACTATAGTATATAAGTGTATAGTACACAGTGTATAATATATTGTGTGTATATTAAGGAATTGGTTCACATGATTGTGGAGACTGGCAAATCCAAAATTTGTAAGGCAGGCTAGCAGGCTTGAAACTCAGGCAGGAGTTAATGCTGAAATCTTGAAACAGAATTTCTTTTACAGAAAACTTCAGTGTTTGCTCTTACGGTCTTCAGCTGATTTGATGGGGCCCACCCACATTATTGTGCATACTTAAAGTGAATTCATTGTAGATGTTAACCATACTTACAAAATACCTTTATAACATCTAGATTAGTGTTTAATTAAATAACTGGGTGCTATGACCTAGCAAAACTGACACATAAAACTATCAGAGGTAATGAGAAGGACACTATTTTAGATTGTGTTAATACTATAGCTGTGTTGCCTCCCTTACCCAAGAGCACATTTATGGAAACACCTCTAATTTCTGCCTTTATATAATTTCTGAAAAGGGATCTAAATGGCTTATTTACTTGGCTGTAGCTTACCACAAAAATCTCAATTCACCAAAGAGGACTCTTTGAGCTGGTATTTTTTTTTTCCAAAATGTTATTAAGCTTTATTATAAAACACAAAAATAACATTTTTGAGTTTCATTATGTTAAAAAAATAAACTTTTATGGAAAAAATCTCTATCTTCTCTTCAATGCCTTGCCTTAGTTTACAAATACTTGATGATTAATTTCTTACTCTTGTTTATCTGTGTTTATATATTCATATATAAGCTGAGACAAGTATGGAAGGGTTTTCTTATTTTTTAGTTTGTTATAAAAATGGGATTATGAAAAACATTATTTTTATTTTGCCTTTTCAGTTAATGTTGCAGACGTTCTCTAAGCCAGTACATTTTACATACCTGTGAAATGTTACATAGATCAATAGATTATAATATTTCAACTATTTTCCCAATTGGTGGATGCTCAGGGTGTTTCACTTTTGTTGATTTCATCTTAACAAGCAACACTACAATTTACATCCTCATACACAATTCCTTACATATGTATAGACATGAGTTTAATTGTGTTATTATTTCTGTAGGACTGAGTCTCCAAAGTGGAATTGCTGAGTCAAAAATTAGGAGACTTTTTTTAAAATTGTAATTAACATTGATGGATATTTAAAATGATTTCTATTTAACCCTCAATAAAAATGTGTTTAATCTTGTTTTCCTACATCCTTGTGGGACTTTAATGTTCTTCTATTTTTGTCACTCTTATAGCTGAAAAATATTTCATTGTGGCTTAATTTACATTTCCTTGACTTATATTTAGGTTAAATATATTTCCATATGTTTGTAATTTATTTTTGACCCAGTGTTCTCAACAGTATGTATAAATGTTAAATTCAGAGTCAGAATCAAGACAATGAAAATGTTGTCTGTAGAAAAAAGAAACAATAATGATATTTCTGAAAAGATAATTTTCTTAAACGATATGTAATATCATTGTATGAGAGGAAAAACTTTCCTCTACTTTCTTATGTTCCTTAACTGAGGACTGTGAACTAAACTAGCAAAAGACAGAATAACAAGAGAAAAAGACATACACATATAACAGATGTTTAAAATTTTACATACACAGGGGCAACACAGAAAAGAAGTGAAGTGACAAAGAAGCATTTAGACTCAAAAACGTATATACCATTTTAACAGTCAGCGATAAATTGTGGAGAAATGGCTAGACAAAGTAAAGGGGGTTGGGACTTCTAGGGGTGGTAAATTGTGGGAAGATAAATATATGGGGCAAATAATGGAAGATAAATGTTATTTTTGTAAGATTTGTCTGTGAAGACTCATCATAGGTACTGACTTTCTATCTTCTTCATGGCCAAAAACTCCCCTGAAGAGATTTAAGGCAGTCCTCATTTCTCAGAGGTTTCTGCTTTTAGTCAGGTAAGAGAAGCTCCAAGAAGTCTTCTTTCTGTTAATTCTCAGTTGCTTTCATCTCAAAATAATCCATATGCCAAAGTAGCGTATTTGGGGAGGCAGATATTTTCTGATACCCTTGATTATTTAGCTCATATAAGTATTATTGTGAAAATGAGAATCATTGGAACTTTGATTTTGTTTTGTTTCTGTGTGTTCATAATTTGTTTAACATTAGATATGAAACCTGAGACTTCCATTATTAACCATATACCTTTGTACAAATTTCTTTGCTCTCAGGTTAAATTTTCATATCCATAAACACAAGAGATTAAAATCTACCTCAGAATGTTGAACTATCTCTCTCTCTCTCACACACACACACACACACATGTGCACACGTGCACACACGTGAATACTATCCGCATGGAAAATTTCTACATGCAGTAAATTTTATTTGTTAATGATGCTTTGTACTTACACAACCCTACTACATCATTTATAAAACATTTCCCCATCCATTGTTCTTTTATTGATGTTCACATTAAGACTGGGATTTAACAAAGGGATAAACTGAGACTTGAAGAAGTTAAACAACTTGGCCAAACCTACATAGTTAGTGTATTCTATATCAGACCATTTGATTTTGGGTCTAGTTTTCCTCCTGTTTTATATTTGGGTCAATATACTGATAACTCGGATGCTTACATTTTTAATAATAAATATCTCTATACTTTCCTTAAATATGTCTGTTCCAATACACATATGGTATTGCACTAAATATATCAGTTCCTACTGAAATAGAATTAATTTATAGAGGCCATAATATTATAGACAAAAGTGAAATTACAGATGTAAAAATTGTTATATTGCTGAATCAATTCTAATGTTTACTTAAGAGTGCTAAGTGAGTGTAGAAGGCTGGGAGGTTTAAGGAGACCAGTAAATATATTCAATTATTTATTTTTGATATACTAAGAAAGAGAATTCCAATTTTAAGATAAAGTTATTACAAGAATGTCAGCAAGAACAAGCCTCATGATCTGGAGTCCAACCAGGATGGTTCTCTCCAGACACTCACCTTGTTCTAGATACTTGCTCTTCCCTTCTCTCCTTTATGAAACCTGCTCTCACCACCTGCCTGAGGGGCTGCAGTGCATCTGATAAGAACATTCCCAGGAAGGTGCTAATGACTGACAAGTCTAACTGGTTCCTCCCAGGAGCTTTTGAACTTTAACAGAATGTGGTGCCTAAACCTGGGGTCTCACACTAAAGTACTTAAGATTGGATGAGCCACAAAACTAAAGTGAAATGATGGGGCATATGTGCTGCTCTCTCACGTTTCTTGAAATGTCAATCTATTCTATTTTTTCACTTGACATGTGCCCAGAGAAATACTTTTGTTTGTTTTACCAAAAGATAAACAAGAGTACAACTTGATGACATGTCACCTGATACTCAAGCCTCTAGGACTATGGTAAGGCTGGTGTGAGTACACAGTTTGACTGCGACTCACCAGCAGCTTATTCTTTCTAGGCTAAAGTGCATATCCAGGTAGAAGACTTTTCCGATTGTTTTCCAAAAGAAGCCAAACACCTAGGTTTTCCTGTAAATTACCTTGTTTTTATACTTTGGCTCAACTGTTTAAAACATGAAGTATGCAAAGTAAAATGAATATCTGCAAGCCAAATATGACTCTTAAGCTAATGATTTATAAACTCTTCTTTAAAGAAATGAAATAACAACTTTAGATGTCATTAACAGGACTTGAAAGTAATAGTTTTGATTGGACATACCAGAACAACTGCTTGCTCATAACCTTTGTGTAAATTAGAAAAAGGTACCCCTATCTCAAGGCATTTTACTTCCGTGTGTCAGAAAATTATAATGTATTGATTTTATTAGGATATGAGATGCTGGCACCACCTGTCAGAAAATTATTTTATTAAGTGTACAATAGTGTCTAGTAAAAAGTCTCTACAGTGTCTACAATATAAATGGTGATCTCTAGGGCTGGTCAGTGCTCAACCTGTACAATGATACACAGTAATCTTGAAAAATAATTCCTGGATTCCTTGAATCTTGCAGAGTAAGACCCTGCCTTCACCAGCAAACAGTTTAAAAATTTAGCTCTTCCTGATGTTCTCTCCTTGATAGCAATGTTGAGCACAGCATTCGAAGGCTCTGCTGAACTGACTGACTGTGAATGTTTCAGACATTAAAAAATTAAATGAATAAAGAGGGCATTTTGAACGATCATAAAATCATCAGAGTATATATTAGCTTATCAGGGCTATTGTGACAAAGTACCACAAACTGAGTGGCTTACACAACAGAAATTCATCATCTGCCAGATCTGGAGTGTAGAAGTCTGAGATCAAGGTCTCAGCAAGGTCAGTTTTTTCCCAGGGCTGTGAGGAAGCATCTGCTCCATGCCTCTCTCCTATCTTCTGGTTTGTTGGCAATCTTTAGCCATCCTTGGCTTGTAGATGCATCACCCTTCATCTTCACAGAGTGTTCCACCCCCATGAATGTCTGTATTCAAATTTCCCCTTTTTATAAGGACATGGGTCATATTAGATTAGAGCCAATCCTAATGACCTTTTCTTCACTTGATCATCTGCAAAGACCCTCTTTCCAAATCAGGTTACATTCTGAGGCAGTGAAGGTTAACACTTTAACAGATGAATTTTGAGGGGATATAATTCAATCCATAACAGGATATTTTCAAAGTCATTATGTTTATTAATTCTAGATTTTAAATTCTCCTCATATAATTCAGATTTTAAATTCTATTACATAATGTCAAGAGAGCAGATGACTTTATTTTAGCTCTATAATATTTATTTTCTTATATGACAAATATCCAGAATATGTATATTCTCAGCTATTTTTTTAAAAAATATAATACATTTTGAGGTAAGTCTTTTCATCTTTACCTTGGAGCGACTGCATTTAGTATGTTTGTGGGGTCTGAGTGACTGTGTGTGCATGTGTGTGTGTGTGTGTGTGTGAGAGAGACAGAGAGACAGAAACAGAATGAGAGAGAGAGAGAAACAGAGAGAGAGGAAGGAGAGATTGCATTCATAGCCTCAGTGCTCTCCTTTAGATTGCTGAGTGATTTCTCACTGCCAACAGCTCTTCACATTATATGAATCTAAACTACTCACATAGTGAAATCCCTTTCATTCCTATAGCTTATAGAGTAATTGCCTGCCAGTATCCCTTGTTTTTGTAATTTACTTTTAACCATAAAGGAAAGTCTTTTTTAAATTCTCTTGAATGCCAAATTATTCAATACTGAAGGTATCATTTCAATGTGCTGTATAATCTCACTCAAAACAAAAAGGAAATGTAGCATGTCAGCAAGAAATGGTACATTCTGAACCTTGATTTAAGGGGCTCCACTGCTCAGATCATCCAATCTCTATAAGGAATATTTGGGAGTTTCACTCAGCACAGGTGCTTAAATATCAGTATTGGTGGTGGGATTAGTGACGCTATGAGTTCAAGCTATAGCTGGGGCACTTATTTGTAGGGAATAATGTGCTATGGAGTGCAAAGAGAAGTGGATAAAGAATCAGGGGACTTCTCCCCAACTTTATCTTGTAGACTTGCTTTCATTCTTTCATTCATTCACTCATTCATTTATTCGCTCATTCCTTTTTATTCAGATTCTGTGTTAGGCTCTAAGAACAAAATGGTGATTAAAACATGGAGTATGACAGGTTAAACAGACATTAAAAAAGAAAGTTCAATACAGAATAATGTAGGTTACAATAAGGAAATATAGTATGTATAAGTGCAGGCTGATCTGTTATGAGAGACTTGAAAACACAGTGATACAAACCACATATAAATATCTCAAGGTAAGTAGTCCAGGGCTGGTGGAGCAATATGTGGCTTCCATTGCAGGGTCCTTGGTGGCTGCTTTAGTTCTCATTATCTTCTCATCAGAAGGAAGAATGGAAAGGGGCAGAAGTATGTGTCCATTTTCCATTTTAGGGTCACAGCTGGGAAGTGGAATACATCAATTCTGCTCACAACCCATAGACAGAACTTCATTACATGACCTTCATTACATGATTCAACTCTTTGAGTTGAATAGGAGGCTGGGAATGCAGTCTTTAGCTGGATTGCCATGTCTGTAGCTAAAATATGAGAGTTCTACTAATATATTTATATCCACTAATAATGAATATGGGTAGAAAAAATAGCAGTCTCTGCTCCAAAGTGTAATGGGAACATCCAGTAGATGGTTGGGGTAGAGGGATGTGACATACCTTAGTGAGAGGAAAATCCCTGTCTTACTATTAAGAAGTGACATTAAACCTAATTAGGACAACAATAGGGCCCAATGGTTAGAGTCTGAATGAGTTTGAGTGTTTTAGACAGAGAAAACAACCTACAAAAAAAACAAAAAAAACAAAAAAGAAGACCTTGAAATAAGAAAAAGGGCAATTGAAAAAGAGAAAAACAAATGTTAAGATTGGCATAAGAGTATTTTGTCAGAGGAAGAGTGTCAAAGAATGGCTGTGAACCTGTAAGCAAAGATCAAATTACAAAATAATTTTGGTCTTCATCCTAGGAACTACAGAGAGACATAAAAATCTTGTCATTGGGAAAACATTCATGAGATTTTCATTTTTAAAGGATTAACATTTGAATAAGGGTGGAAAATGAATGGGAAAAGCCTGGATGGAGCTGAGGAGAGTAGTCAAGTGGTTTTGCAGTAATCCAAGGAGAATGTTTGTGGTTAGAGTACAGTGACAGTTCTAGAAATGCAACTAAGTGGGCATAGGCAATAGGAGATACAGGAGATAGGGTTAGTAATGATTGGATGCTGGTTGTAAGGGACAGGAAGGAGTCATGGAGGCTTCCCCAGCCTTTTGCCTGAGAAACCACATAGTGGTGATCATTTAATGAGCTGGAGATATTTAGAAGAGGAGCAGCTTTAAAAAACAAGGGATGGTGGAAGAATTCAGTTTGAAATCACTGACTTTGAGACATTTAAATAGCTATTTCAGAAGGCTTTCAAGTAGACTGGTCAGGAGCTCAAGAGATAGGTTCAGTTAGAAAATGCAGATCTTGGAGACATGGAAGTGAATGAAATTTCCCTTGGATATCAGTCAGAAAGAGATATAACTTTGTTATAAAGAACATCTCCATTTAAGGAGATAGCAAAGGAGATTGGGAAGGAGAGAGAGGTAGGAGAAAAACCAGGAAAGTCCATGGAAATCAAGTAAGAGAGAATAGTCTATGATATCAGATGCTGTTCCAAGAGGTAGTCCTCAAGTAAATTAAGGATGGATTGGTAACAAGTAGGCTCAAGGAGAATAAGGACTGAAATACCTCCAAGGAATTTATTGGCATATAGAGAGACCATTATAAACATTGTCATTGGTTGAACACTGAGAAGGTCCTGAGGAAATCAATATGGCATCCAGCTTCCATTATTTAAAGAAGTGTGACTTCAAAGAGTAGAAGTTACATAGAGTAGCAAGAGAGAGAGATTATGTTTTTTGTTTTTAATTGTGTAGGCTTAATTTGAGAAAGTTTTCAAGGGATAAGTATGTATTAAGATTATACAGAACTATGACAGGTCTCTCTCTGGGCTCTTGTGCATGTTATTTCCTTTGAATTAAATATTTTTCTCTTTACCTACACTCTCTGCTTTTCCCATTTCACATAAAAATGGAAGGTAAATTGTTCTTGAAGGTGACACAGTGGTTCAGGTCTTCTCTAAATTACTCTTATGTTTATAAAATAATACTAGCATTAAGTGAGTGCTAATTAATTTGCCAGGTGCTGT
The DNA here is from genome assembly GCF_965194805.1 of Balaenoptera borealis. NCBI lineage: Eukaryota > Metazoa > Chordata > Mammalia > Artiodactyla > Balaenopteridae > Balaenoptera > Balaenoptera borealis. The sequence goes on along the minus strand of NC_138860.1, from coordinate 121,721,738 downwards.
GCAAAATGCTTTTCAAGTATTACATCCTTTAATCTTCAGAACAATCCTATGAAGTGTTTTTTTATTTATTTATTTTTTAAATACATTTATTTATTTATCTGTTTTTGGCTGCATTGGGTCTTCGTTGCTGCGCACCGGCTTTCTCTAGTTGCGGCGAGTGGAGGCTACTCTTCTTTGTGGAGCATGGACTCTAGAGCGCAGGCTCAGTAGTTGTGGCGCCCGGGTTTAGTTGCTCCCCGGCATGTGGGATCTTCCCGGAACAGGTATCGAACCCATGTCCCCTGCATTGGCAGGCGGACTCCTAACAACTGCACCACCAGTGAAGTCCCTGAAGTGTTTTTTTAAAGCTTCATTTTACAGTTTAGAAATTTCTGAAGTTCACACAGCTGAGTAAATCATGGATCAAAATTTGAGTCCAGGCAGTCTGAATACAAAACCTAGATCACCCTAAATTGGAAGGCAGAATCATGAACTATTAATTCCTAAGTATTGTATTTGCTTCAAGTTTGATTTTTGTTCAAGGATAATTCTTACACTTAGAATAGAAAACATTTCATCCTCAAGCAGAACATTCCTGTTTTGCTTTGGTCATCTTTTATAAGGATGGAACTAAAATAAAAATGATTAAGCTGTCCTATGATCATGACAAATTTTTACAGTAAAAATATATACATATTAAAAATAGTTTGGTAAAACTTGTTTTTCTTGACTGATCCTGGCCATTTCAAAACAAAGCTAGAAAGTTTTGAACAATTGTGGTCTTGAGCATGTTCATGTTTCTGAAAAACCATGACAGGGAGATATGGTCTTCATTATGTTTTTAGCTGAGAATTGATGTCTACACAGTTAAAAAAGTTTCAAAAATGTGATGTTCCACATATGATAAATTGTGACAATTATGACTGAAAATCATGTAGAGGCCATGTGACACTGTTTGTGGGCAATTGAGAGTAAACTCTGACCCACATTGCCTGGGAGAGAGAGTTGTCCCTCAAGGAGGAATTAGGGTGAATAGGCAGGCTGAATGATGAAGCAGACAGAAAGAGAATCCAAACTGCTTCCTAATAAGCTCAATTTTAAATGTATGTAATAAAGTTACAACAATAATGTTGTAGCTCAGTAATGCAGTCTTAAAATGCAGCAAACCAATTATACTTTCATTTGAAATTTCATGTCCTTATAATAAGGTTTGTTCTTTATTTCAGAGCCTTATTGTAAGTAGATATGACTTAGCTTTTTATTACCTGCGTCCATCTTTGGCTATATTAAAAAAACTTGGGGTGTGTGTGTGTGTGTGTGTGTGTGTGTATGGTATGTGTGTGTACTCTGCAAGAACTCACAAACTACTTATGATTTCCCTTGATCTAATCATTTTTCCAAAGAGATTTCTCATTTTAAGAGAAAGAAATTTAAAAAGTAACATGTATCAGTATGTTAGCTCATCCATCATTTCTTCCTCATGCCGTGTATCATTACATACCATGTAACTCATATCATTTGTTTATTTTTCTTAAGTGCATTCAATAACTAACAGATTGAAGTTTAATTTTCTTTTTTTTTTTTTTTCTGTTTTTTGAAAATGCATTCCCTTAGTTCTTTTGGAGATAAATACAATGATGGGCTTGAAACAGATCCAAAATTAGATTATCAGTAACATTCCAAATTACAGTGCTATCTAGAAATTGATGCCATTTGGGAGCTACAATTTTACCATATGTTCTCTGCATATATTCATTATAAGGACATTTACATCCTCCTCTATCTTCTCCCAATGATATATTTTAGGAGAAAAAGTTACAAAAGCAATGACAATCACATCACTTTCCAATATTTATCAACCTGCCATATTAATCTTATTAGAATAATTTTTCTGCCCCACCTAACAAGAAGCTCTTCTTTCTTACCAAGGAAACAAATCTAGAAGGAATACCATTATCATCATGTCTAAATAAAAGAGTCATTCTTTTTTCTTGTCCTGTTTCCCATACCGATTAAAAAGACTTGATTTTTCTGCATGTTCTTCAGGATGTCCTCCTGGTATTGCTGAATGCCATCTTAGGTAATTCAGAAACTCTCATTTTTAATTACCTATGTCCATTATTCATTTCCCACACTTTCCACAAAGGAGTGAAAAGAGACTTCTAGAGGTTTCTATCTTAGCTCTTCAAACGGACACCTTGTTTAATTAAAAAAAAGTATTGTCAAAAAAACATTCTCTAGGTGTTTGAAGGTATATAAACTTTGACAATTACCAGTCTGTCATATATTTACTTTAATGTAATGAAAATAATGTACAAAGAATTATATTTGTTCTAAAATAAGACCAATTGAAATATAGGTAATTACATCACCCCAACAGTAGTGTAGGTAGAAAAGTAATCTAGTCATGTTTTAGGATTATTTGTGCATTAATTTAAAAAATTAATTTTGAAAAGGAGATAAACTCTCATAGTTCAAGAACAAAATACACAGATACGTAAAAATGTATACTTCCTCCCACAACTGTCATTGACTGTTTTCAGCTCCCACCCCTACTTCATCTTGGACTATTAGCTGTTAGTTAATAGTTTCTTCTGTATTATTCCCGAGTTTCTTTATACATATGCTATCCCTTCTCTTTTCTGCAAAGTAACATATATGTTCTGTTTATTTTTATTTCTTCCATAACTGTTATTATTTTCCCCAAGCAAAATAATTTGTATTTGTTCTTTCTCTTCTTTTTCCTTGCTTAGTTTATGCATATCTATGTTGTAAACTGTTCAAGAACAAGTTTGTTTATTTATTTATTTATTCTACTGCTTTTCTGTTGTCTAACTCACTAAATTCTGTTATATCTATTAGTTTTCTATTGCTATGTAATAAATTACAACAACTTTAGCAGCTTAAAGCAAAATTCATTTAATATCTCATAGTTCTGTAGGTTAGAAGTTCAGGCAGACTCAGCTGGCTTCTTTGCTTAAGGTCTTCACAGGCTGAAGTCAAGGGATCAGCTGAGCAGGCTGGACCCTTTTCTGCAGGCTCTCAGAAAGAATCACCTTCCAAGCTCATTCAGGCTGTTAGCAGAATTCAGTGCTTGGCATTGTAGGACTGAGGTCCTTATTTGCTTATTTTCTATTGGCCAGAGGTCATTTTCAGCTCCTAGAAGACACTTTAAACCATCTGAGATGGTTCCCTCTATCTTCAAAGGCAGCAACAGCACATCGAATCCTTCCTATGCCTCGACTCTCTAAATTTCTCTTCTGCTATCAGAAGGAGAAGACTCTCTACTTATAAAGATCTCTTGATTAGGATAAGTACATCCAGATATACTACATGAAGCAAAAACTAACTGATAGTACTGAAAGTAGACATAAACAGATCCACATTTACAGTTTGAGACTTCAACCCTTAACTCTCAGGAACTGATAGAATAGGAAGACAAAAAATTAGCAAAAGACCAGAGAGGAATTATCCACCAGTTGACCTAACTAGCTGGCCATTATAGAAGTTACCACAAAGTATATATTACTTTCATGTATGAATTGGACATTCACAAGGTAGACCATATTATGGATGAAAAAACAACCCTTAAGAAACCTTAAAAAATTAAAATTACACACATATTCACATGTCAACTTTCCCAAAACTAATCTACAATAGAAATTCAACAGAATTTCATTAAAAATCCCAGCAGGTAGTCTTTAGAAATTGACAGGCTGATTTTTAAATTTATGCGGAAAAGCAAAAGAACTAGAACAGCCAATATGATTTTGAATGAGAACAAAGTTGAAGGATTCATACTACCTAATTTAGGAATTTACTATAAAGCTCCAGTGCCTAAGACAGTGTGGTCCTTAAAAGGATATACCTACAGGTAAATAGAAGAGAATAGTGAGGCCAGAAATACACTGAAACATGTAAAGTCTATTGATTTTCAACAAAGGTGCAGAGATAGTTCAAAAAAGATGCTGAAAAATTAAATATCCGTATGCGTAAAATAAACTTTCTCCCAAATCCTTTCCATCATTTTTTTTTTTTTCTTTTTAATCATTCCCAAGCCCCTGAAGCTGCAGGGCCCATCACTTCCTGTCTAGTCCAGCTTTGATTCCAGTGGTTAATGGGAACAAGTGGGCCTGCCCCTTCCAAATGTCCCTACCACTCCTGGGGAGGGTAAATTTCTGTGGCAATTTCTAAGTCACACAGTACATCTAGTGTTCTTTGTCTGCCTTTTGGTCCCCAACAAAATCAAAATAAAGGGTTCTACTTGTGGAGATGGTGGTCCCAGGCTTGTGCAGCTTAAAATGTCTGGAAGTTAGAGCCCCACAGGTAATATTTGAGAATCACACATTTAGACCTATAAATGAGACTTGCCCTGAAGGGATGCAAAAAACAGAAACAAACCCCCCAAAGTTGGAATACCTCCAGATATAGAATTTCTAGGTTGGTTGAAATTTGAACTCTAACAATTTCTCAAAAAGGGGTTATGGAAACATAACCTGATGTCTTTCATACTAAAAACTGTTTTTCTGTAGTCTTATACTACTTCTGATGACTCTCCATTGTTAGTATATTGTTGCTATTTTCTATCATTTTTCTTACAGTATCTTTATTTAATTTTTGCAAGTATCATTTGTCTTTTATTAATTCTTACTGAATGATTTGAATTTTCCTGGACTGGTTATTTAGACATCATCGTTGTGAAAGGAAAAGAGGCAGGTAACCTTCCAGGGTTTGTAACCCAGAGGTTCTCTTTTTCTCTGCTGTCCAGAGACAGAGCTACCTACACATATGGCTCCCACCTACAAATATGATTCTTGATTCCTCTCTTTCTTTCATCCAAACCAATTCCAGGAAGGCTTTTGCTCATACTAGCTTCCTCACTCTTTATTTCTAACCAAGTACATGGCTAGAACTTTAGGGTGAGTCCTTTAACTTCTGGAATGAGAGTTTTACCAGCACCTTCTGAAACCTGCTACCACTGAGCCCTTTGCCATTTCCTATGCTTCTTCCTTTCACATATTCCACATGCATTTAGTTCTGTAGCTGCTTTTGGGAACTCTACATATATTTTGAAGTTAGTAGATTATATGCTTCTTAGGTTCTTTAAAAATAAATTTTACATATTTTTCACTACTATTTTTGTATAATTTCCAAAAGGAAAGGAGGAATAATACTGATTTACAGGCATATAAAAGTTATACTCTAGTAAAACTGATACATATTTTTAGATGTGAAGGGCCAAACTTCTAAGATACTTAGGTTCAATTAAACCATTATTATCAGATTCCCATACCCTCACAAAAATCTCATCTACTATGTTCTTCAAACTGGATCTCTCTCCTCTCTCTCTCTCTCTCTCTCACACACACACACACACACACACACACACACACACAAACACACACTATGAATATTAAACAATGGCTTTTAGTTAAAACAAAACTAAAACAATCTGAAGGAGGAAATTTCTTGTAGAGATGTTTTGTTGTACTTTTTGGAGGAAAATTTTCTTTCTCCTCTTTTTCTCTATCTCACTGTTTTCTTCTTTCAATCAAAAGTCAGGTTTGAAGAAATATTTCTCTTACTGCCAGTTTATTGGATTATCAGTATGCTCTTTTCTTAGTCTCTGGATTATTTATTGCTGTTTTTCCATTTTCTAGGTTGGAGTGTTTAATGCAGTTCCAGTAGGAAAATGCTTACCTTTCTCTCAACCTTCTGGTTTCCTTAGAGGATTTGGTTCAGCATTGAAATGTGATTGGCAATATCTATTCCCAGGGACATGCCTCTCTTTTTAAAACAAACAGTGGATGAGGCAACCCTCTGAAGTATACTGACACCCCTCCAGGCTATTATTTTGAATAATCTACTCTGGCGCAGGAACACTCATGCAAGGTGTTGAATGTCTTAAAATATGTGGTGCTACATAAGTGCCTACAGCACCTCAGGGTAAAAACTAAGTCCAGTATAAGAATGAATGATGGAGCCTTTGTGTTTTCCTCAATGTTCAGGCAGTTGTGTTGGCATTTACACATGTCTATGTGATGCAGCATTCAGACAGAGATAAAACTCTTTGATGATTACACATTTCTACTGTACAAAGAATTCATCATCTTGCTAAGATGGTGCGCTTCTAATTGTTATTTTGTCTCCTCACATTATCTTATTTTAAGAGAGAGGTGATTTTTACAAAGCTACATTTGCTTTACATTTAATTTTGCAAATATGCAACCAAATCAGAGGGAACTGCAGTGTGCTCTTTTGTTTAAAGTAAAAATATATCTTGATATTTAAAGAAGAAAACCAACAAGTCACTTTGAGTAAGCATCCAATGTTAGTGCATTCTTGGACTGAGCAATTTTCATAAGTAGATTTTATTATTAAATCGAAGGAAATTGCAGGTATTTCTGGTGAAAAATATAATTGAATATGCATGTGGGAAGTTGGGAGGCTGGTACATGAAGTGGAGGAAGAGGTAAATATGTATGCAGGAAAGAGGTAAGATAATCACATTCAAATGCAACAGGGAAAGAAACAAGGAAGTCCTTTTATACTAAAGATTATACTTCCAAAAAATTGAACCTTAGTAATGCGGACATAAATTCAGCCACACTTATTATGCATTTATCACATAAAAGACTGAAACTGAAACCACCATAAAGAGTGGTTTTTAAAGAAAGAAAGAAAAGTGTTGTTCAATCCTGGAGGAAATGCCAAAATATTAAAGAAGAATTACAGATATAGCTGAACATAATACAAAGTAAGAACAATGTTTTTTAAAAACAATGCAATGTTCAATGGGTACGTGTCTGGAATGTAAGATTTGACCAGGGTATTTAAAAGATCTGGCCCCTGCCTACTTTTTAGTTCCTACTTTAAACCATTTCTCCCCAGACACTTGTCGTTCCAGCCCTTCTGGACTTTTTTCTGTGCCTAACTACACTAGCTTTCTAGCCGGGAGGTTCTTTCATATGAGTTAGCTCATGTGCTTAGTAGGTTATCACTCTTTCTACCATGTTGAATGAGTTTCTACATAATGCACTTGAAATAGTATTTGGTACATAAGATGAGCTCAACTGATGTTCATTATTATTAGCAATAATATAAAAATCAGTATTAAATATATTTCAGTGTCAGTCATATTTACTTTTAATGGTTATATGTATCCAGTGCCTAGGAAGAGGTGGGGAGGCAATGCTAGAGGAAGGTATATTAATAGGCAGAAAGTAACTTTCAAAAAGAACATATAAAACACGTATAAACAAGAAAATCGTAGTTGTTAGGTAATCATACCGCTCAATATCACGGATTTCCTGTAACAAGCTTTAAAGGCATAGTTATATCACACCATTGTGCTATGATTGACATATATTTTAGAAATTCAAAGTACCTTAAACTCTGGTCCAGGAAGGCAGCCTATGGATAACACAATTAGGAAATGTTTTCTTTCCAATGATAAAAATAAAAACAGTTTAGCAATAAAACAATATTTATTTCAATTACTTGGGAAATTGTCCTTTTGTGACTTTCTCCATTCCCCCAAAATGGAAAAGGTGTTGCTATTCTTTATTATCTAGCTTATTACCTAATATAAAGTCTAAAACAGTATCTCGTCTGAATCCACGAAAGTTACAGTTGAAGAGATTGAATTAAAAAGACATTGATTTGTTATTTAAGTTTTTCAAGCCTTGAAATATACATATGTCATGACAAAATAGTCATATGTGAAAAATTGATAACATTAATTTGAAATATTAAAATTAAGGTAAAATAATATTTAAAATGATTATTCATAACTTCTTGGAGCATAGGAATGAAAACAGATTATCACACAAGTTCTTTAAGCAGTCACATTTTTTCTAGGACTCAATAAATACGAGAATGCAAAAAAATGTCAGACAGGAATATGCTTGATTAGAGTACTTATCTAATTTTGTTTTATTTTATTTATTTTTGCATGAGTGTTTGACTTAATTTGTAGAACTTGGAGAAGGACGTAAGGTTGTGTTTGGAATGCAAAGGTATAACTTTTTAAAGATGAAGCACTAACTTATCACATTGCCCTGCCAGTAGTTTGGTCAAAGTGTACACATATTCAATTTTACAAATATTAAAATGATAACAATATATGATCACTTCATTAGCACGTAAAATATGTTATCATAATCAACTTCAAATACTCAAAAGTTGTTTATTGATGAAAGAGAAGAGACTCCAAATTTTAGAAGTTGGGAAAAAGATACAACATTAAGGATTCAAGAGTAACAAATTCCTTCAGTTATTTCAAAACTAATGGTTTCTTTAGAGTCCAAATTTAGAGCTCTAAGTCCTGTATCACTAACCAAATCCAGTATTTGATAACAATGAACAATTGCTGAAGAGTAATGGCCCCTTTTTCCTTATCACTGTCATTCTTATCACTGGTACTATTTTATCATCTTTTTGCCTGCTCTTATGATCAGAAAAACATAAAGCCACCCAGAAAGGGCAGAAATATTTTAAACAAGAGCTTTTACTTCCCCAAGGAGATGCTAATACCTACTTGGTTAGAATACATTTATAAGTAATAGAGGTCTTTAAAATCTATATTACATTTCCTTATTAATAGTTTCTGTTCATTCAATTCATATTAAGAAATTCTACACTCATTGAGCAAATATTTATCAAAACCTATTTTAGGCCAGGCACTCTGATTAGGTACAAGGCATATACCAACAAATAAAAATAATTCAGTTTCCAAAGGTATTTTGAACACTCCTATATATTAAGCAAGCTTTTGTTTTGTTTTGGTTTTGGTTTTGTGGTTTTATTCATTTATTTACATATTGCAATCTAGTGGAGAAGGGGGAAAATAAAATAAGTAAATATATCTCAAACCAAATGTCAATAAGGATTAGAATTCTGAAGAACAATAAAGTAGGACAAATAGTTGGAGAAATCCTGGGAGTGCCATTTTAGTCACAGTGATCAGGAAATTCCTCACCACAGAGGTAGTTTTGTAATAGGGATTTGGATGAAGTGAGACAGTGTGCTATTGAATATTTGTGAGAGAAATTTGTGGGAAAGTTGAGAAAACTGTGTCAGGCAGGAAGGGACAAGTTTAAAGGTTTTGAGGTAGGAATCCGCTTGACTTATTCAAGGAGAAGCTAGAGGGCTTCCCTGGTGGTGCAGTGGTTAAGAATCCGCCTGCCAGTGCAGGGGACATGAGTTCCAGCCCTGGTCCAGGAAGATCCCACATGCCGCGGAGCAACTAAGCCCGCAAGCCTCAACTACTGAGCCTGCTCTCTAGAGCCCGTGTGCCACCACTACTGAGCCCACATGCCACAACTACTGAAGCCCGTGTGCCACAACTACTGAAGCCTGAGCGCCTAGAGCCCGTGCTCCACAGCAAGAGAAGCCACCGCAATGAGAAGCCCGCGCACCACAATGAAGAATAGCCCCTGCTCGCCGCAGCTAGAGAAAGCCCAAGCGCAGCAATGAAGACTCCATGCGGCCAAAAATAAATAAATAAATAAATTTATATTAAAAAAAAAAAAAAAGGAGAAGCTAGAAAGCTAGTGGAGTGAGCAAAGGGAAGATTCAAAGTAAGTGAGACTGAAGAGGATAAACATGCCAGATCACACCAGATCTGCTGAGAATTAAAAATACAGACTTTATTCTAAGTGTGATGGGAATCCAATGAAGGTCTTGAACATTCAAATGATCACTATGTTACTTTGTGGAAGAAGGATTACCATGGATAAGAGTGGAAACAAGATGATCAGTTAGGAACTATTGTAGTTGTTGAGGTCAAATAAAAAACAATGAAACCAATGGTGACTAGTCTGATGATAGAGAGGAAGGGAGTGCTAAGCAGTTGAATATCAGATATATTTGGTACAAACAAAAAGTTAAGGATGATTCCAATTTGTTAATGTGAGCAACAGGGAAATAGTAGTGTCATTTAGTAAAATAAAAAAGACCAGGAGAAGAAAAGGTTTGATAGTCATGGGGAGCAAGAATGAGCACAAAGTATTTGTTTTGGATGGCTTTAGTTAGAATATTGATTATTCAAATGGATATACGAGTCTCTAATTCAAATTTGTACCAGAGATATAATGTTTGAAGTCCTTAATGTTAATGTGGTGTTTAAAGACTTGGGACTAGATGGGATAATTAGCAAATGAGTATGCAAAAGAAAGGAGCTGAAGACTGAGCAAGAGAGAACACTCCAACTTTTAGAAGCTGGGAGAAAGATCTAACAGAATGCTCAGTGTTATGGGTTGAATTCTGACTCCCCAAAAAGATATATTGATGGCCTAGACCCCACTACCTGTGAATATGATCTTACTTGGAAGTCGGGTCTTTGCAGATATAATCAAGTTCAGATGAGGTCCTTAGAGTGGGCATTAAATGTGACTGGTGCCCTTATAGAATGAGGAGACAGAGACACAGAGAAAAGAATGCCATGTGAAGACAGAGATGCACGCGTGGAGAATGCAGTGTGAGGATGGAGGCAGAAATTGAAGTGCTGCAGCCAGGGGACACTTGGCCAAGGAAAACCAAGGACTGTCCACAAATCACTAGAAGTGAGGAAGGACTCTCCCTTCTGGATTTCAGAGGGGGCAAAGCTCTGCCAATATCTTGACTTTTGGACTTCTAGCTTCCAGAACTGTGAGAAAATAAATTTCTGTTGTAAGTCATCCAATTTGTGGTACTTTCTTATGGCAGCCCTAGGAGACTAACCTAGTCAGTTATAAGAAATAATTAAGAAAGAAAGTATGGTGTTCTGGAAGCTAACTAAGAAACTGTTTCAGGAAGGAGGGAAAAATGTGTGAAGTTATGAAGAGGGAGCAAGTGAGTTGAAGATTGAGAATTGTGATTTGAAGATCACAAGTGAGCTAGACAGTAGGAGAATCAATGAGGACTGTGGGTGAAATCTTTTTGAGTGCAGGTTAAACAGAGAAAGAAGGACTTATGTATATTACCAAGGTGGAAGAACAGAGACTAAGCTTGCTCTCCAACATGAAACAACTAAAAAAGCGGGCAAAACATATTTAAAAAAGAAGTTTTCAGGACACTGGCCATCAAAAAATGAAGAACAGTGATCCCTGAGAGAGAGAGCGAGAGAGAGAGGAAAAAAAAAAAAAAAAAAAGATGAACTTTGTTATTGCTCCAACTCACTTTCTGGAGAGAGATTTTAGGTCACAATGCAAGGAGGACCTGGGAAATTTTTCAATATCAGCAACCAATTATTTGATTCTCCCACACCAACTGCATATTCTGCAATTCAATTCTGACATCAACTACCTAGAGTTGTCATCAGACTTCATAAGTTTAAGGGCTCAGTCCCATAAAAATGCCCCCACTTGATACCTAAGCTGTGAATGGGTGACCCGGCTACCCACATTTCTGCCCCACTGACTACAAATTTGGGGGATCCTACAACCACCTCAGGTTCAATAATTTACTAGGACAATTCACAGAACTCAGGAAAGTGTTTCTCCTACGATTATTGACATATTATAAAGAATACAATGCAGGAACAGCCAAAAGGCAGAATTGCATAGGACAAGATATGGAAGGAAGGGTGTGGAGCTTCCATGCCCTGTACAGATGTTCCACCCTTGAAACTCCTTGATGTGTTCACTGACCTGACAGATCGTGAACCTCATCACTTAGGAGTTTTTATGGAGATTCAATTACATAGCCATAATTGATTAAATCATTGACCATTCGTGACTGAATTCAATCTCCAGCCCTTCTCCCCTCCATGGAGAGGGGAGAAAGTGCTGAAAGTTCCAACCCTCTAATACATGTTTGGTTCCTCTACTCACCAGCCCCTATCCCGAAGGGGGTCCAGCCAGAGTCACTTTATTAACATAAATTCAGGTATGGTTGAAAGGGGCTTGTTATGAATAATAAAAGATTCTCCTATTACCCAGGAAATCCCAAGGACTTTAGGAGCTCTGTGCCAGACACCGAGGACCAAGACCAAATATATATATTTCTTATTATACCATAGACGGCAAACTCAGGCAGAGCACAAAACTCTCCCTGATTTGAGAAGGAGCTGGGATCCCAGGGAGACCAAGGTACCTGGCATTTATACGGCACTGTACTGAAGCAGAGAGGGCTGCACAAAGAGAAAACTCCAGAGGTCTTTAGCGAGTCCCCCATGAGCATTCCATTGCAAACTGCTCAACGCATGTGAGGAAACTACTTGAGTTTGGGAAAGAACTACCTAAAAGGATAAGAGGGAAAATTCTTCCATTCATAGAGGAATAGGAACAATGCTGTTCTCACCAGTCAGAACGGAAAACCTTATTTATGGGGCATCAGATAGATTGCTCAGAAAGTTTTGGCCTAACTAGTGGAATAAAATTAGCGCTAAATTAAATGCTGTTCTGTTTTCACATAACTAAGCTTAAAAGCAAGACCTGTGTAACTTAACTGAATTACAGAAGGAAGCTCAAAACTGTTTATGGAAATACAAAAATATCTAGCACTTAACAAGGTAAAAGTCACAAATATCTGGCATCCTCCCCAAAAGTTACCCAAAATGCAAAGAGGTAGAAATGTACTATATATAATAAGGAGTGAGAAAAGGATAACAAAGAGCCAGGAGATAACTTTTGTGGGTGATGGATACATTTATTTTCATAACGGTAGTGATGGTCTGATAGGTATATATATAAACGTCAAAACTTATCAAACTGTACACTTTATGTGCAGTTTACTATATGCCAATTACACTACAATAAACCCATTATTAAAAATCTGATCTCCCCAAAGTAAAGATGGAACAGGAGGTGAGGAAATTGAAAGAACAACTCTTCGGAGGTGTCTTTCTATAAAGGGTAACAGAGAATGAGGCAGTGGCTGGAGGAAGGGACAGGATAAACACAGTTTTATGTGTTTTCTCTGTGTCCAAGAAATAACAGTATTTAAAACCTAGAATTTGTAGGAGTTGGTGATTAAGTGGACATAAGAGATGAAGATAAATTAGGTAACAAAAAGGCAATATACTATCAAATTAGAAATAGACTTGGGTTGAGTTTACAGTTGTGGCTTCTAGCTGCTGTGTGATCCTATGCAAGCTACTTATATCCAGTGACTGTCTATTTCTTCATCTATTAAACAAGGATAATAGAAATATCTGCTTTGTAGTGTATTTGGAGTTAAAACAAAAATTTAAGAATGTGATGGTGACAGCTGGCAAGCCCTACTGAGGCCTAAGACATAATTAATTTTTGCCTTTGCTTCCTCTGGGCCTTGTAGACAATGAAAAAGATATTCTTTGCCCTATGTACAGATTGAGGATTTTTCTCAATCTTTGTAAGAAACCTGTATGAATAAAGCAGTAGACTCAAATTAGACGCCCACCTTGGCAGGGAGCAATTTGAACTGTATTTTGGAAGGTTTACAACAATTTAAATAAAATGCTCTCTGGTATTAGCCATGGAACCATTTCACATATACATTAGTGGACTTAATTTAGGATTGTCATGACATTTATAAGAAAATAAAATCTAACATATCCTTATTTGCAAAAACTACATCAATAAGAAACCAAAGCCACTGCAAAAAAAAAAAAAAAAACCCAAAAATAAAATAACCTTCTATTAAACATGTAAATCACAAGTATCTGTATCCTTGTTTTTTGTGAAATTGTAGTTTCATAACTTTAAGGAGGAATTCAGTAGTCAATCACTCTACATAGCATTAGTATGCTAGGACATCAAAGGGAAATGGATAAACATCAGGCTTTATTTCCAACAGGAAAATTATTGTACACAACTATTCATAGCTCAAATATTTTCAAAAATAATATTTAATATTTAAAGGAAAATGCTAGTCAAGGTACTGCAGGTTTTCTCATGCATTATTTACCTTTAGGAAACATGAAGAACTAGAATATAAAAATTATGAAAATGGAAAAAGTCTTCCTACTTCACAAAAGGTTTTGTTTTGGTAATGTTCTAGTAAATGATGAGATGCTGAAATACATAAAGAATGTGTCAAAATAAGTCTTAATTATAATCTAAACAAATAAAGTTTCATGTTATGTTGTAGGGATGGAAAACCTTTCCCTTCTCCCTCTCTAAGTTCTTTTACAGTTCTAATAATTAAACTGACATAAAAGAGACTAACAGGAAAAAAACAAATTTAATTTCATAGGTATAGAATCCAAAAAATATATGAGACTCCCTAAAGTGACCAGAGCAGGCAGCTTTTATCCTTTCAGACAAGGAACCAATACACTTGTGAATTGACAAAACAAAGGGGTTTGGACTTTTTATAGTGTCCATCATCAGATGAATGGATAAAGAAGATGTGGCACATATATACAATGGAATATTACTCAGCCATAAAAAGAAACGAAACTGAGTTATTTGTAGTGAGGTGGATGGAGTTAGAGTCTGTCATACAGAGTGAAGTAAGTCAGAAAGAGAAAAACAAATACAGTATGCTAACACATATATATGGAATCTAAGGAAAAAAAAAAAAAAAGGTCATGAAGAACCTAGTGGCAAGATGGGAATAAAGACACAGACCTACTAGAGAATGGTCTTGAGGATATGGGGAGGGGGAAGGGTAAGCTGAGACAAAGTGAGAGAGTGGCATGGACATATATACACTACAAAACATAAAATAGATAGCTAATGGGAAGCAGCTGCATAGCACAGGGAGATCAGCTCAGTGCTTTGTGACTACCTAGAGGGGTGGGATAGGGAGGGTGGGAGGGAGGGAGATGCAAAAGGGAAGAGATATGGGAACATATGTATATGTATAACTGAGTCACTTTGTTATAAAGCAGAAACTAACACCCCATTGTAAAGCAATTATACTCCAATAAAGATGTAAAAAAAAAAAAAAAAAGATGTAACAAGATTTGTCTATACATCCTTCTCCACCCTGAATTCCCGTTCTCTGGTGATAAGGAAGGTAACTTCACATGGGAGATTTGTTTCCTGCTTTCAGGGGGATGAAGGAGGTTCAGAGTGTTCTTCTTGCACCAGCTATTTCTTGAGTAACTTTAATTAAAATAATCAATATGCCAAAATGGCATATTTTGGGGTGGCATATTCTGTTCTCCTTCAATGTCTTATGCCTCAGCATAGTTAAAATATAGTCTTGGCATTTTAACTCATCATGAGGTCAAAGTCTAACTAAGGAAATCCAGCCTTTCATTGTAAAGTGGAAAATTATGGCAATTTCTCAGGTAATTTAAAGTAACACAACCACTTTCTCTTCCACGCTTTAGGAAAGTATTAAACAGCAAATAAATTCAACGTTTCATATTGGGTCAATAATAGAACTGCAATTAAATCCTGGGATCAGAATAAATTCTAGAAGGAACATTGTTTCTGTATTACTCACAATGACTATAGAGAACCACTTTTATTGTTGAAATACCTTTGTATTATAGGTGTCCATAAGTATGCTTACTAAACCCAACTGGCATTAGAGTCTTAAAGTGAAGTCAAAAGCTATAAAAACAATAGCATAAAGTAAGAATATAGGTAATTTATGTTCCTAAGCATCTTGTTTATATAACTTACCCATCATACTCCAGAGCCACCACCTCTTCTGCTTTGCTTGAGATTCTAACCTTCTTAACTCATCATTTTGTTTCCTACATCCTCATTAATGCATCATTAACTCTGGAATTTAACCTGAAATCCATCCTTTGTTCTTCAATCCAAAACTCATAAAGACTATATGATAGATATTTTGTAAAAACTAGGTCTCTCTCTCTCCCAAAGGAAACACTTAAAGCTACTGTTTCTGGAATTACCATCAAACACTTTCTCTCCCCTCCCACGGCCGGGACCTACATGATAAGACATCCTATGAAAATATGCTGTGAATGCTTTATGAGGGTGCTTTTCCTTAACCAGAAAGTCCGGAAGGAGGAGAATGACCTAACCTGACACATTTCTTTATGAGAACATCTTCCTGGTGATCTATGGCTTCATGAAGTAGACTTAGAGTTTCAAAGTTGCCCTTGAATCCTGGGTCAAGAAATGCCACCAACATATATTCTTTCTTGTCACACATTTCAATGAACTTGTGTTTTGTCAAGCCAATGTCATTACTTTGAACTTGATTTGTGAACATTCCACAAAAAGGTATTTATGTCCATATATAATAAACAGAGCACCTGACTTTGATTTGCATTACTGTATTTGAATTCCTGAGTGAACGCTTAAAACAGCCCATGTTAATCCTTATGTATCTTCTTTCCTCCCTCCCTCCTTCCCTTTCTTCCTTCCCTCCCTCTTTCCTTCCTTTTTAAAATTATTTCAGGTAATGAAAACAAGAAGAAAAAATGACTGAGAAACTAGTTAGGAATTATCCCAAAACTCTGATATAAAAACAGAAACAAATACTTCCCCTGCAAACACCCATTTTTTCTCTTGAAAACCTCGGGGGAGCTAGTTAAAATGGTTGCTACGCAGGCTGTTCTTCATCTCATGATGGGTTAGAACTTTCTTCGTGTTACTGAGATACTGTGGTAAAATTCTAAAGCCTTTTATTTTATAACCCCAATTTAATTAATGTTTTAGGCATATATATAGTAATTAATTAAATAGAAATATATTCTATGAGGTACACATGTTTCCAGAATACCATGACCTTTCTAGCAACTTGTTTTTGTTTTTTTTTTTTTAAGTCTCCATATTTTACTGCATTGGAGTTTACTTGAAACAAGTACACACTAATTTGCTCACAGATTTTGGTCTATTTTATCATTCTACAAAAAGTGTTATATTTTCTGCTACTTCCCTTGAGAGACTGTGCGTGAATCTCTCAGTAATGAGATTGACAAAGAAATTATTTTAAGAGCTAGAAAGATAGATAAATGATACATTACACATTCACATACACATATACACACAGTTGTGTGTGTGAACACATGCTTTTTCCCACAAAAATGCATACACATGTATGACTTCTATTTATTTCTAGTTATAACTCCATTAACCTTGATAAACATATCTTTTTTCCTTTACAGTTTAGAGATCTCTGTAGGCATTTTTCTTTTTCATTGTAGGAAATCTAAAGTACTTTTAAGATTTCTTCATTTACGGACATGTTGTGTTATTTATTTTTATTGCTTTTCCCTTGAATGTTTATTTTAGATATTCAGATGAATGAAATAGCCCACATATAATCTCCACAAGAAATAAGGAACCAAGGGAGCAACACAGATCATTATCTAAGTCATGCTACTGAAGGAATATCCTATTTCTGACCCAAGTTCTTCTACATCCTTGCCATTGGTCTTCTTTTCCTTAGTGACTCATTGTAAATTCATCTGTAACACTCTGTCATCTATTAGTCTTTCAGTTCTTACTATGTTCCAAAGCTAGTACATTGATTCAATCCCATATTCCCAGACCAGAGTATCTTAGCCTACAGTGGATGAACTGTCCCAACTCTTCCTGTCCCAACTTTTTTGTTTCCTGGTCTTTTTCGGTTTTGCTTTGTTGGTTTCATTTTATTTTCTGAGAGCAGAGACCATGTATTTCATTAGATTTTTAAGAGACTCCAAAAGTACTGAAAAAGATCAGCCTTGATAACAGTTAAGATCTTTGTAACCACCCTGAGTGACTGTAGGGACACCTCCACTCTCTCCTGATATCTTTTTCACACTTTGGAATAAGGGAGAAGTCATGGTCTGCCCACTGCTATAAAGTGAAGGTCTGACAGGGGTAATCCAGCTTAAGGCATCTTATTTAGAAAAAGTTAATATGATCTATAACCTTGAAAATTAGATTAACTCCCTAATAACAATAGATCTGATTAATTGTTTGTAATTTCAATTGAGCTTAATCTCTCCATTAATAATAGATCTTGAAAATTTGGAATCCTTAGGTAATAAACTGCATAATACAAAGGGTGACCAAGAGCTGTGGATGATCTTCTCAGCAGTACTAACATCTTGTATGACACTGGACAAATCATTTACTCTTGCTATTCCTCAGTTACCTTGCCTTCAAATGGGAAAGCTAGGAGTTCCACTACTTCCTTTGCAAGGTTACCATGAGGGTAAAATAGAATAACTGAAAAGCTAAAATATGTATATGCAATTCATATATGTATGCATGTGTATGAAACTTTTGAGCCCTGAATGGAAATAAGGCAAATATACACTGTAGCATTCCCTAGACAAATCTACTGGCCAATTTTCTGATATTGAATACTCATATACAATATCATGTTTTCATTTAAACTGAGGGAAGAATATATGAGCCTTCCCAACACAGGATTTCCCCTTCTTTTTTTTAAGTATTTGCTTTGGTAAATGAGAGGTTGTATATTAGGGTAGAGTATAAAGTATTTGTTTTGTAGTCAGATAAAATTAAGTTTTTATCTCTACACTGATATTTACTAGATCTGGGTCCCTGGGATATTAGTAGGCCTTTTTTTAAAAAAAATTATTTATTTTATTTTATTTATTTTTGGCTGTGTTGGGTCTTCGTTGCTGTGCACGGGCTTTCTCTAGTTGCAGCGAAGGGGGCTACTCTTCGTTGCAGTGTGCAGGCTTCTCATTGTGGTGGCTTCTCTTGTTGTGGAGCACAGGCTCTAGGGGCACAGGCTACAGTAGTTGCAGCACACGGGCTCAGTAGTTGTGGCTTACGGGCTCTAGAGCACAGGCTCAGTTGTTGTGGCACACGGACTTAGTTGCTCTGCGGCATGTGGGATCTTCCCGGACCAGGACTCAAACCCGTGTCCCCTGCATTGGCAGGCAGATTCTTAACCACCGCTCCACCAGGGAAGTCCAGTAGATCCTTTATTAATGACAGTGTTCTTTATATTTTTTGAGAAGCCAACTATAGATTCATTTCTTAATATGAATTTTGTCCTTTACAAATCTCTTGCTCCTTTTTTTTTTAAATCCCACTTCCAACTTCTTAAAGTCTAATTATAGTATTGTCTTGAGCTTATTAATGTTTTTTCTCTTCTTCTAGGATCATTTATGAATGTTATCAAAATGCTGATAACTTATTCCTCTAGCAGAGAGAAATCCTCTGGATCCGCTGAACTTTCTGAAGATGATTTTTTTCTTACCTCTATTTATCAGTACCTCAATTTTTAAATCACCCTTCTCAAAGTGAAGTAAAAGTACCCAGTAAAGATTGTCCTTAAAGCTAAAAGTGAAGAACAGCTATATCATTACACTTTTGCTCCATCCAAGTTGTGGCTTTTCCCATTTTTCTCTTCTTGTTTATCTAACAACTATTCTTTGGGTAAGATATATCCATTTAAACACTTCTAAAATTTAATTTTAAGATTAATTTGGTTTACAATAACTCCTTAAATGGTCTTGAAATTGAATCTATTTTTGTAGAATATTCAGAAATAGCATTCATGTAAATGATTTCAGTTTGTCTTATAAAAATTTCTATGAAGCAAACAAAAATTTTTCATATGATTTTGGCTAAGTTATCTTGGGAGTAAAGATAAAGCCCAAAGACTTGGTAAATGTAAATGTAAAGAATTGAAAGGATAGCCATCAGGTATGTCTGCCTTCCTTCTTTCCTTCTTTCTTTCTTTCCTTTCTTAATTATTTAAAAGTAGTGTCATAACATCTGCAACTTACTTTCAGTGGATCCAGGAGGAAGAGAGAAAAAGAAAAATAAACAAATGGCAAATGTTAACCATTAGTGAATGAACATGTACATTTTTCTACTACTTTTTCAGCTTTTCTTTAGGTTTGAAATTTCTCAAGACATAACTTTAAACTATGTATGTATATATGGCTCTCCAAATATATCAGGTAATTTGCTAGACACTGGAAGAATTCAGTGTTGAACAAAAAAAATGAAGTCCCTGTCCTCATGGAGCTTATGATATCATGCAGGTGACAAGCATTAAATCAATATTTACACACTTTTTAAAATTAGCGTTGGTAAGTAAGTGTGATGACTGAGTCTGATGTATATTAGGATCCATGTGGATCCCTGCCTCTCAGCACTGGAAACCTCTGGCAGGGCAATTGTTCAGCTTCAGAGCCTTCATGACAAGGCCAGTCCACAGAACAAGGGAAAAAAATGCCTTACCTGGACCTTTATCTGTCTTTTCCTCCCATCCTCTTTGCCTCCATTCACCTTGCCATCTATGGGATCAATAGCCTACTTCTTTATAACACCAAAAATAATTTCAAACAGTACTACTGATATAAGTACAAGATGTAAGGAAACAATCTTCTGGACTCTGAGCTGCCAGGTTTTAGACTCTGAATAGAAATTGTCTTGGAGTTACATGATAAATATGTATGGATGCCATGCATACAATTTCAGGATCACTTCTCTAAAAGGAAGCTGCTTGCTTTCAACTTCCTCATTCTCTTTCCAAAGACTGGAATGGGGAGTGGTTGAGAGCCAACATTCACTATTTCAACAACGATGGGCATGAACTTCTAGAGTAAAGTTACATGGTAGAGCAGCTCTGGACCATGCTGCTGCCTCTGTTCATAGAAGAAAACAAATTCTCTCTTGTTTGAATTGCTCTGCTTTTAGGTCCCTTTGTTATAGCCAGCTTGATCCATATTCTAACTAATGTACACCTTAACTGAAAATCCAGGAAGCATAATCAATTTCTCCTTCTTTGTTCCTCACCTTTTCTTTTTTGCTACCATAGTTCATTTACGCATTGACCCTTGCCTGAACTACGGAAGTAGTCACAGACTTGGTCTCTGAAACTTCTGACTCCCTCATGTCTTCTTCCTCCTTCACATTTCCATCAGCTTTATCTTTCTAAAGCCCAAGGTGCTTGTATTACTTATTCTCCTCAAGGACATTCAAATGATTCCCCTGTTACCTAGAGAATAAAATCCAAACTCTAATCTTGGCATTCAAAGATCTGCACTTTCTGGCTTCACCTTGTATGTTATGTCCAAGTGGTTTTGTTGAGAGAGTGATACCTCCCCCAACTTCTTTATTCATTGAAATTCTAATAATCCCTGAAATTCTAATAAGGCTGGCTTGAATTGCACTTATTATGTGAAAATCCTTTCTCAGTTCCTCAGATTCAATTCACAATCCTTCTTTTACTACTTACACACAACTTTGCTTTTACTTCTTTCAGCCATATATTATAATTTCTTTAATGTATATCTATCTCTACTACTAGAATACAAACTCCTTGAGGATATGCACTGAATTTATTTTTCTGTGTCATTTTTATTGCTATCATCTATAGAAATTTCTCCATACATCAGAGGTAAAAAAAAATGTTTATTAAGTTGAACTGACTTGAAGAAAGTTAAATTCTCCAATTGCTTTTCCAATCTGCTTTCCAGAAATGATCATTGCTGGCAACCAGGGTGCTAACAGAGAAATCTTATAAAGAGGAAGAAAAAGAGAGAGAGACAGAGAGGGAGAGATTTCATAACATTTCCCTCTATAATTGGGTATTTTCATTTATTTACTTTAAGCAAGACATGATTTCCATTTTCCAAAGGAAAAGATCTTGAATATATTATAAGAAAACGATAAGGCTTTCTGGACATCAAAGAATTCTTACAAAATAACTTTTGGGTGAGTTAAGTATAAAAGAATCAGAAACATACAAATTAAGTTTCCCTTGAGAGATACTGGGCTTAAAAATAAAGACAAAACATTTTTAAAATAATATAGAACTCAAAACCTTGAGGAAAGATTTTAGAAAACAAAATATTAAAGTTTAATAATATGATAAAATTAAACTATAATGGCATATTATTCATATTTTTACTGCCTACTAACTTCCTCGAAATATGGACCATTTCCCAAATGACAGATTTTTTTGTTGTTGTTGTTTAGAATCATGGTTTGACTTAGTGATCAAACCATTAAACAGATAGAAGTGATTTATCCTCTCATTTTACCTTGAAATGCTAAGGGGAACTCTTATTTAGCATGTGCTTACAGTGTGATGTGTATTTCTAAATAATACCTCAATTAATCTGAACAACAATCCATGTTTTCCAGATGTCAGGGTTTTTCTCAACTCTTCAGCCCATGCTGTTTCCATATATACCTCTTGCTGCTTCAGCTTGTCCTTCCTTATCTTGAAACTGCTTCTAACTTCACAGATTATATGATGGAGTAAAAAGAAATTATCTTCCTTAAAAGTCTCACCATAACTTTGGTAAAACAAATAATATCTGACTCATTTCTGAATTCTTTTGTAGATTTACTCTAAATAAATTTGTCTAAATTATGATTAGCTGGCCAATGTGTAATAGTAATAATAGCAACCACTTACAGAACATGTTTTTTATGTCAGATGCTGTGCTAAGTATTTTAAATACTTAACCTCAATTCTCACAACAACCAAATAAAGTAGTTAATTTATCCCCACTTTCCAGGTAGAGAAGTGAAATTTCTGGAAGATTAAGCAAAAAGCCCATAGAATCACAACTCATAGTGGTAGAAATTGAATCCACATCTGTATAGTTCAACATCTTATACTCTTTACTCTGATTTCATATTGTTCTTACTTTGAAACCTATAAAGCATGAATAATAAAAATATTACCACAATAATGAGTTTCATGCATATCAAGTTGGAATAGTATACAAAATTAAATTATCAAGAGAAATTATTTTCCCTTGGAAAATTTGTTCATGCAGGTCAGTAATTTTGTAACCCTAAAGTCATATCAAACTATGACCCCCAAATTCCTGTGGGTTTATATATCAGCAATGCAATAAGATGAGCAGAAAAATCCACTAATCTATTACTTTGTTTTACTTCTCATCTGGACAGATGGAAACCTTACCTATATACAGGAAATCTCAGAAAATATTTAGCTACTTTATTTTGGTTAATCCATGTGATGAAGTGAGGTTTATTAAGTAAGCAATAACACATGACATGATGCATGTAACACTGTAATGAAGCCATGCTTTAACTGGTTGGTGATGCACGGACATCCTATTCCATCGGATCCTGTCATTCTTTAACAATGGGAGCCCTGGAAATAGCCACTGGTGTCTTGATACCCTTCATCACTGAAAATAAAGGGGATCAGACACGGGTTGAAAACATTTTTTTTCATTCCCCATTTATCAATTTTTAATAGTTTGAGTTGGCACTATATTCATATAGTTCAAA
The DNA here is from genome assembly GCF_965194805.1 of Balaenoptera borealis. Taxonomy (NCBI): domain Eukaryota; kingdom Metazoa; phylum Chordata; class Mammalia; order Artiodactyla; family Balaenopteridae; genus Balaenoptera; species Balaenoptera borealis. The sequence continues at coordinate 121,698,669 of NC_138860.1, read as the reverse complement.
AATCAAAATATTACAAAAAATATAGAATAAGTCTTATTCTCACTCTTTCTCCTATCTTTCCCATCCATGATCTCCATCACCATGACCAGGTAATTATTTCTACTAGTTTCCTGAGTTTATCCTTCAGAGACTTTCTATGCAAATGCAAACAGATACAGACATAAAGTCTTATTTTCACTCTTTCTTACATGAGAAACAGCATACTATCCACACTATCCTGTACATTGATTTTTCACATAATTTTATGTCTTGTAAGATCTTTACAAAAGTTTTGACAGCTTCATAGTATTCCATTATTTAGATAAATCTACACATATTTAACAAAAAGTTTCTACATGAGTTACAAAAACATCTGTGTAAGGAGAAAACATATAAGAAAGGGAATATAACATCTGCCAAACATGCTCTCCTCGATTTTCTATTCCATTTGCTGTTGAGGGCCAGGTGCTAGATAATTAGATCTGGCTAATCAATATATGCTCAGAAAGGATGGGTTTTATCTCCAGTTTGGTTCTTGATTCTTCTCCCACTACACCGTGAACAAGGAGGCTGAATGTTCCTAATGTTGCATCTACAAGAAAGAGAGCCTTCACCAGTCCACATATCTGGGCAAATTTTACTGCAGAGCTCTTTGCCACACTTCAATGGTCATATATTGTTTTGTATAATTTGGAGTTTATTTTGATATTGTATAGAGTCACACATCTCAAACTAGAGGAACGTCTGATAATGTTTAGTGGCCAAGGAATCCTTAGGTCTCTGTGTGGAAATGTTGAATATGATGTGCTGTTGTTTTTCTGGAGAGTGACTAGAAGACATTAGATTCCTAAAAGGAGTCCTGAATGTATAAGTTTAACATTATCAGTCTGGCTTAACCTCTCATTTATAAACAATGAAAACAAGTTCCAGAGAGACTAGGGCTTTGCTCCAGAAGCTGCGGCTAAGTTTCAGGTCTCCCGCTTTTCAGTTCTGGCCATGTCTCATCATGGTCAGTCTAGGACAGTCAGTGGCATTAAACACACATCCCTGAATAAAGCCAAGTCCTCGTTCCTAACTTTGTCAGCGTATACACCCCTTCAGTAGCCATGGGCAGCGTCGTGTCCTTCCTGTCCACGTGTCTTTCGTGTCCTGCATTTAACACATTCATAGTCTTCTTCATCTCATCTGTTCAAATCCTCAAGCCAAAAATTTAGAAGGTAGCCTGGATCTCTCACTTCACTCTCTTCCCCACAAAAAATCTCCAAGTTCATCCAAACCACCTAAAAGTCCAATCAGTTCTGCCTTCAAAATACATCCCAAATTGATCATTTAGCAGCACCCTAACCACTGTCATCGCAATGCAAGTCCTTCTCTCAGTAATGCTGACAGCCCCTGGCTGCCCTCCATGCTTCCATTCAGGATACCCTCTGCACTTGTGAGGAAAGCAGAATGATCTTTTTTTTTTTTTTTTTTTTTAAAGTAAATCAGAACTTCTTAATGACTTCTTATCACACTTTGAAGAAATTTTATTTTTAACCGTAGCCTACAAGCCACTCCCCAATGGCCCCAGACTGCATTACTGGTCTCAGCTACTAGAAAATACTTCACACAAACATCTGCATAGCTGAATATTCCTTACTATTTAAGTGTCTGCTCACAAAATAGACCTTTTGTCTCTTGACAGAGGAGATAGTAACATTTGTGAGAAAACGCTTTGCACTAGAAGTCAGAAAACTCACCCCCTATCTACTTTTGATTCTAATGCTATTGGGATAAATTATTTAACTTCTCTGAATCTCAGTTCTGAGATCTATGAAATGAGAATGATAAAAATGATAATAATGATATGTTCCCTCTGTAGCTGCCTCCACACACCCGGTCTGTATTGCATTTAATATACATAAATTAAAGAACATAAATCATGTTTGTGCACACAGTAAATAAAAATGTCAATGTAAAGGAACATTGTCGTTGTTGTCGTTATTTTTGTTGCTGTACTGTGTTGTGTGAAGTTATGGTTCACCTCCCTGATTCAATTTTATGGGTGTTTCTTTTTAGTACTAGTAATAGTGTCAATAAGGAAGCTTAGAAATTAGCCCATTTAGTTTGTATAGCATTTCTTCCAAGAACATTATAAGAACATTATGTGGTCTCTTGTAAAGTTATTATTAAATAACTTTAATATTTATAAAAGTTCTATATTAAATATTATTGCTTGTTCTATACCACATTTTATGTAAATCAGATAGTTCTTTCTCTATATGGGAAAATGTATACCATTTAGCAAGAATAGAGTTTCATGGAGCCCAAATTTTAAGCCTTTCATCAACTTTCCACCAATAGGTGTTAGCAGATAGTGTCACTCCACTGGTTTGAGAAACCTTGCCTTTCTTCCTTTAATTGGTCAATGTTTACAAAGAAATGAGCTGATTTTAATATACATAAAACTGATTCTGGAATAACCCTCCATGTCATCATATCTATGCACGTTATATAAGTGCATGAATCATGCCTATACAACAGACTGCAGAAGCACCTCTTCAGGAGCATATTGAACAACTAAGCAATGAAAACTTGCTAATGCACTCTGAATCACATACTGTGTAAGACAAATAAATTGTTTCCTTGGTGGCTTTGACAACATTGCCTCTGAACATAATTGAATGTCATTAGTTTATATGTTTGCAAATAAAATCCCAGTGACATTCCACCTGGGAGTGTGTACACTTGGTTGTCTGTTTATGGCAGAGGAACCAGACATACGGCCTGTGGCCTTGATTTGGCCCCAGAGCTGTTGCAAATTCCTCTTACCAGTTTTCAGCCAGTCTGCCCCATCACTGTGAATCAGCTCTGTCAGAAGCCGTGCTTCCCATCAGTAAATGAGTGGAAATGCAGCTTTCCCAACTGCCAGCTCACAGGGCCTCACAGCTCTGAAATGGCAGTCCTTTATATATGCAAAAGAATATCACATGTTATGTAAATGAAATAAAAAGGATAAGACAAGGAGAATGAGAAATGTTACGATGAAATCTGCAAAGGGAAAGGTCTAGAAAAGAGAGAAAAAAAGGCCCTGCTGCATGGAAGTCATGAAATGTAAATTTTAATACCTACTCTACTCTAAAAGTTTTGTGCAAGAGTGGACAAATCTGCTTTACCCCATTAATCTTAGTTTCCTCTTCTGTAGAGTAAGAGTTAAACTAGTTTTTCAACTTTTTTTTCCACAAAGAAATATTTTAATTTTCTTTGTCAGATATCATATTTTAGAAGATTTGCTCTATTAAACAAACTGTATTTATTAATTTATTTTTAACCATTATTAAAGAAATTTATAGTGACTAATCAGAGTTTCTGACCAGCATGATCATTGACACATTGGGTAGGTATAATTCCAGCAAAAAACAACAACAAAAAAATGTCATTTGACTTTCTACACATAGAAAGCTGTGGAATATGGAAAATACCTTAGAATTATAAATAATGTTTCATGAAATTTTGTTCTTCCTGTGAACATATCTTTTAGGTTTTTCTTTCAACAAATATTCGATAAACACTGTGCTAGACACTGGCAATATTAGGTACTGATTAACAAAAACAGTTCTTGATAAATATCCAAAGTGGCAGAGAAATTGTCAAAGAAAAGTCAGATTCAGCAAAAACAAAAATATAAAAATAGAGCTACAAATCAAGCTACAACATCAAGAAAAGTCTTATCACTCAATAGTCCTATTGAAGGACAGCAAGCAGACAAAGAATAAAAACCCTATTTGTAGAGACTCCCTTAACAGGAGGGGCCATTCATATCATTCACCCAAAGTGTGCTGCATAGAACAAAAGCCTGAGGACATGCTCTTTCCAAAACAGAGTCCCAGACTTAAGTTTGCTCCTATCTCACTCTTAAAGCTTTATAATGCAAATTTGCATACTAAAGGCTCTAAGAAGTCCCTATATGTAAAGAAACAACTTAGTTTGATATAAATTTTTTCTCAAATATTTGACCAATGAATCTACTTTTTCAGAAAACAAAACAACAAACCATAGATTAAGGCACTATAAATATGGCTCTTTTGTGTGTGTGTGTGTGTGTGTTTGTCGTGAGAACATTTAAGATCTACCCTCTTTAAGAATATAATACCTATTATTAACTGTAGTATCCATGTTGTTCATTAAATTTCCAACATTTTTTCAGCTTGCATAACTGAAACTTTGTACCCTTTGACCAACATTTCCCAGTTTCCCCCTTCCTCCCGCCTAAAAATGGCACTTGGAATTAATTATGATAGCAGCCAAGTTTCTTGATCACATTGTTTGGTGGCTTATTCCCAGCCTCCCCTTACAAGCCCTCATGACCTACAAGTTTGGTATTGCCAAGCTGAGCTATGGCAGTCTCCATAAAACATTTAAAAAGGAAAAACTTTATAAAATGTATTAAAGTTACTATAAAATAGTGATAGTGTTGCTGCTCACACATCACTAAGGAGAGACTCAGACTAGAATATTTTCTTCAGGTACTGATCTCAGGAATGGTGTGTATCTCCTAAATAACTAGTTTATGTTTTAATCATGTTGACACCATGATTTAACTGGTCATTGTTGGCAGAAAATATCAGAGTAAAATTTATGACCCACGTGTATAACGTGTGGAGAATTTCATATACATATTCGGGGTATTAATTTCACTTTTGATTTTATCTTGCTTTTCTTATATTATTTTGCCTTTGCCATAATTTTCTCATTTTCAAAATTTATAAACCCTATAGATGAATAGTGTCAGTTTAAGAATTTAACAGCAATGGGAAGAGGAATTTCCAGACAATCAGACTTTGAAGGCTAGCAGGATTTGATTGCAGGACTTTGACAGGACTGGGGGAAACAGAGACTCCACTCTTGGAAGGCACACACAAAGTAGTGTGAGCATCTGGACCCAGGGGGGAAGGAGCAGTGACCCCATAGGAGGCTGAACGAGACCTACCTGCTAGTGTTGGAAGGTCTCCTGCAGAAGTGGGGATTGGCTGTGGCTCACCACAGAGAAGGGAGGACACTGGTAGCAGAAGTTCTGGGAGGTACTCCTTGGTGTGAGCCATCCTAGAGTCTGCCATTAGCCTCACTACAGAGACTGTAGCCTCCAGTGCTGGGTTGCCTTAGGCTAAACAACCCACAGGGAGGGAACTCAGCCCCACCCATCAACACACAAGTGGATTAAGCTTTTACTGAGCTCTGCCCACCAGAGCAACACCCAGCTATACCCACCACCCAGTCCCTCCAAACAGGAAGTATCACAAGCCTCTTAGATAGTCTCTTCCACCAGAGGGCTGACAGCAGAAGCAAGAACTACAATCCTGCAGCCTGTGGAATGAAAATCACATTCACAGAAAGATAGACAAGATGCAAAGGCAGAGGGCTATATACCAGATGATGGAACAAGATAAAACACCAGAAAAACAATTAAAATGAAGTGGAGATAGACAACCTTCCAGAAAAAGAATTCAGAATAATGATAGTGAAGATGATCCAGGATGTCAGAAAAAGAAAGGAGGCAAAGATCGAGAGGAGGCAAAAAATGTTTAACATAGACCTACAAGAATTAAAGAACAAACAAACAGATGAACAATAAAATAAGTGAAATGAAAAATACACTAGAAGGAATCAAGGCAGCATAACTGAGACAGAAGAACTGATAAGTAACCTGGAAGGCAGAATGGTGGAATTCACTGCCACAAAACAGAATAAATTTAAAAGAATGAAAAGAAATGAAGACAGCCTAAGAGACTTCTGGGGCAACATTAAATGCACCAACATTCGCATTATAGGGGTCCCAGAAGGAGAAGAGAGAGAGAAAGAACTCAAGAAAATATTTGAAGAGTTTACAGTCACAAACTTCCCTAACATGGAAAGGAAATAGCCAACCAAGTCCAGGAAGTGCAGAGAGTCCCAGGTAGGATAAACTCAAGGAGAAACATGCCAGACACATAGAAATAAAATTGACAAAAATGAAAGACAAAGAATAATTATTAAAAGCAACAAGGGAAAAATGACAAATAACACACAAGGGACCTCCTATAAGGTTAACAGCTGACTTCTCAGCAGAAACTCTACAAGCCAGAAGGGAGTGGCATGATATATTTAAAGTGATGAAAGGGAAGAACCTACAAACAAGATTACTCTACCCAGCAAGGATCTCATTCAGATTCCACAGAGAAATCAAAAGCTTTACAGATTAGCAAAAGCTAAGAGAATTGACCATCACCAAATCAGCTCTACAACAAATGGTAAAGGAACTTCTCTAAGTGGGAAACACAAGAGAAAAAAAGGACCTACAAAAACAAACCCAAAACAATTAAGAAAATGGTAACAGGAATATACATATTGATAATTACCTTAAATGTGAATGGATTAAATGTTCCAACCAAAAGACACAGGCTCACTGAATGGATACAAAAACAAGATCTGTATATATGCTGTCTACAAGAGACCCACTTCAGACCTAGGGACACATACAGACTGAAAGTGAGGGGATAGAAAAAGATATTCCATGCAAATGGAAATCAAAAGAAAGCTGGAGTAGCAATTCTCATATCAGACAAAATAGACTTTAAAATAAACACTATTACAAGAGACAAAGAAGGACACTACATCATGATCAAGGGATCAATCCAAGAAGAAGATATAACAATTACAAATATATATGCACCCAACATAGGAGCACCTCAATATATAAGGCAACTGCTAACAGCTATAAAAGAGGATATCGACAGTAACACAATAACGGTGGGCGACTTTAACACCTCACTTACACCAATGGACAGATCATCCAAAATGAAAATAAATAAGGAAACAGAACCTTTAAATGACACAATAGACCAGATAGATTTAATTGATATTTATAGGACATACCATCCAAAAACAGGAGATTACACTTTCTTCTCAAATGTGCACGGAACATTCTCCAGGATAGATCACATCTCAGGACAATAATCAAACCTCAGTAAATTTAAGAAAATTGAAATCATATCAAGCATCTTTTCTGACCACAACACTATGAGATTAGAAATCAATTACAGGGAAAAAAACGTAAAATACACAAACACATGGAGGCTAAAAAATATGTTACTAAATAACCAAGAGATCACAGAAGAAATCAAAGAGGAAACAAAAAATACCTAGAGACAAATGACAATGAAAACAAGATTATCCACAACCTATGGGACACAGCAAAAGCAGTTTTAAGAGGGAAGTTTATAGCAATACAATCCTACTTCAAGGAACAAGAAAAATCTAATAAACAATCTAACCTTACACCTAAAGGAACTAGAGAAAAAAAGACAAACAAAACCCAAAGTTAGTAGAAGGAAAGAAATCATAAAGATCAGAGCAGAAATAAATGAAAGAGAAACAAAGAAAACAATGGCAAAGATCAGTAAAACTAAAAGGTGGTTCTTTGAGAAGATAAACAAAATTGATAAACCTTTAGCCAGACACATCAAGGAAAAGAAGGAGAGGACTCAAATCAATAAAAATAGAAATGAAAAAGGAGAAGTTACAATGGACACCGCAGAAATACAAAGCATCATAAGAGACTGCTACAAGCAACTATATATCAATAAAATGGACAACCTGGAAGAAATGGACAAATTCTTAGAAAGGTATAACCTTTCAAGACTGAACCAGGAACAAATAGAAAATATGAACAGACCAATCACAAGTAATGAAATTGAAACTGTGATTAAAAACCTTCCAAGAAACAAAAGTCCAAGACCAGATGGTCTAACAGTGAATTCCATCAAACATTTAGAGAAGAGCTAACACTCATCCTTCTCAAACTCTTCCAAGAAATTGCAGAGGAAGGAACACTCCCAAACTCATTCTACGAGACCACCATCACCCTGATACCAAAACCAGACAGAGATACTGCAAAAAAAGAAAATTACAGACCAATATCACTGATGAATATAGATGCAAAAATCCTCAACAAAATACTAGCAAACAGAATCCAACAACACATTGAAAGGATCGTACACCATGATGAAGTGGGATTTATCCCAGGGATGCAAGGATTCTTCAATATATGCAAATCAATCAATGTGATACACCATACTAACAAATTGAATAAGAAAAACCATATGATCATCTCAATAGATGAAGAAAAATCTTTTGACTTAATTCAACACCAATTTATGATTAAAAGTCTGCAGAAAGTGGGCATAGAGGGAACCTACCTCAACATAATAAAGGTTATATACGACAAACCCACAGCAAACATCGTACTCAATGGTGAATAATGAAGACATTTCCTCTAAGATCAGGAACAAGACAAGGATGTCCACTCTTACCACTATTATTCAACATACTTCTGGAAGTCCTAGCCATGGCAATAAGAAAAGAAAAAGAAATAAAAGGAATCCAAACTGGAAAAGAAGAAGTAAAACTGTCACTGTTTGCAGATGACATGATACTATACATAGAGAATCCTAAAGATGCTACCAGATTATTAGAGCTAATCAAGGAATTTGGTAAAGTTGCAGGATACATAATTAATGCACAGAAATCTCTTGCATTCTTATACACTAATGATGAAAAATCTGAAAGAGAAATTGAGGAAACACTCCCATTTATCATTGCAAAAAAAATAATTAAATACTTAGGAATAAACCTACGTAAGGAGACAAAAGACCTGTATGTAGAAGGCTATAAGACAATGATGAAAGAAATTAAAGATGATACAAACAGATGCAGAGATATACCATGTTCTTGGATTGGAAGTATCAATATTGTGATAATGACTATACTACCCAAAGCAATCTACAGATTCAATGCAATCCCTATCAAATCACCAATGGCATTTTTTACAGAACTAGAACAAAAGATCTTAAAATGTGTATGGAGACACAAAAGACCCCAAATAGCCAAAGGAGTCTTGCGGGAAAAAACGGAGCTGGAGGAATCAGGTTCCCTGACTTCAGACTATACTACAAAGCTACAGTAATCAAGACAATATGGTACTGGCACATAAACATAAATAGAGATCAATGAAACAGGATAGGAAGCACAGAGATAAACCCATGCACCTATGGTGAACTAATCTATGACAAAGGAGGCAAGGCTATACAATGGAGAAAAGACAGCCTCTTCAATAAGTGGTGCTGGGAAAACTGGACAGCTACATGTAAAAGAATGAAATTAGAACACTCCCTAACACCATTCACAAAAATAAACTCAAAATGGATTAAAAACCTAAAAGTAAAACCAGACACTATAAAACTCTTTGAGGAAAACATAGGAAGAAGACTCTTTGACATAAATCACAGCAAGATCTTTTTTGACCTACCTCCTAGACTAATGGAAATAAAAACAAAAATAAACAAATGGGACCTTATGAAACTTAAAAGCTTTTGCACAGCAAAGGAAACTATAAACAAGATGAAAAGACAATGCTCAGAATGGGAGAAAATATTTGCAAATAAATCAACGGACAAAAGATTAATCCGAAAATATATAAACAGCTCATGCAGCTCAATATTAAAAAAATGAACAACCCAATCCAAAAATGGGCAGAAGACCTAAATAAACATTTCTCCAAAGAAGACATACATACATGTGCCATGAGGCACATGAATAGCTGCTCACCACCATTAATCATTAGAGAATTGCAAATCAAAACTATAATCAGGTATCACTTCACATCGTTCAGAATTTTCATCATCAGAAAATCTACAAAGAATAAATGCTGGAGAGGGTGTGGAGAAAAGGGAACCCTCTTGCATTGTTGGTGGGAATTTAAATTGATACAGCCACTATGGAGAACAGTATGGAGGTTCCTTAAAAAACTAAAAATAGAATTACCATATGACCCAGCAATCCCTCTACTGGGCATACACCCAGCGAAAACCATAATTCAAAAAGACACATTCACCCCAATGTTCATTGCAGCACTATTTACGATAGCCAGGTCATTGAAGCAACCTAAATGCCCACCAACAGACGAGTGGATAAAGAAGATGTGGGACACATATACAATGGAATATTACTCAGCAATAAAAAGCAACAAAACTGGGTCATTTGTAGAGACGTGGATGGACATAGAGACTGTCATACAGAGTGAAGTAAGTCAGAAAGAGAAAAACAAATATCATATATTAACACATATATGTAGAATCTAAAACAAATGGTACAGATGAACTGGTTACTTGCCAGGCAGAAACAGACACAGATGTAGAGAACAAACATACGGACACCAAGGGGGAAAACCGGGAGTGGGTGGTAGTGGCTGTGGGATGAATTGGGAGACTGGGATTGACATATATACCCTAATATGTATAAAATAGATGACTAATAAGAACCTGCTGTATAAAAAAATAAAATAAAATAAAATTCAAAAAAATCAATTAATTAAAAATTCCACATTTGCCCTTTTCTCTTTACCCCATCAAACCTCATCCCCTGCCTAACTGTATTCACTGTTGCAAATCACTGTGGTGTTTCTTTCTAGATCTATTTATATAGAGAGAGAGAAATGTACATATATACTTTTAATTTGTCAATGTAATCCTATTCTATGTTTTATTTTTTTTTTTAAAGTTTATTCGTAGTCTGGGAATTTTTCCATGTCAGATTTTTTAATAGCATAATTTCCACATAATGAATAAAACCTCCTTTAACCATTCCATTATTTATATTGTCCAATTTTTTCCTGTTAAAACAAGGATGCACAGAATGTTTTTATACATATATATTTTGCACAAATATATTTATTCAGTAGACAACTTAATTGATGGCATGTCTAATATTTTACAGGTTGTTGTGGTTTTTCAGTGAACCCAAGAGCCAAAGATTCTTGCCCTTCTGGAGCTTAAAATTTAATGGTAGAGACAGGTATTTTAAAAATATAAATAGTTAAAAGTAAATTATATGATATATTTTTAAGTGTGAAGTCCTATGGAAAAAGGAAAAGCAGAGCAGGATAAGGAGCACAGAGTATAGGGAGTGAGAGTGTGGCTACAATTCTAAATAAAATGGTTTAGGCAGGACTAGTTAAAAAAGTGACATGGGCAAAGACTTGAATAAAATGGTGAAGTTAACTTAGTGGAAGATCACCTCCAGTATGGGAATAACAAGTACAAAAGCCCTTGTGAGGAAATGTGGGAGATACATCGAAGGAAGAGCAGTAGACATCTGTGGCTGGAGCAGAGTGGTCCATGAGGAGAGAAGTGGGCAAGAAGGTCAGACAGTGGTAGTGGGGGTCATAAATGATGTAAGACTTTGTATGACAAGTGAGGACTTGAGGGTTTATTCTGAGTGACATGGGGATTCAGTGAGGATTGTAGAAGAGGGGGCATTCATTATGACTGAACTATGTTTTAAAAAGTTCTCTCTGACCACTATGATGGGAACAGATTGTATGAGGGACAAGGAGCAGGTAGATGTAGGAAGACCCATCCGGAAGCCATTGCAGTAATCCAGGGAAGAGGTAATGGAGCCCAGACAAGAATAATAAAGACAGAAGAGAAAAAAGTATTCAGATGTTTGTTTGTATGCTGATGAGAATGATCCAGTAGAGATGCAGAGAAACTGGGAGAAGAGAAAGGGGAATTGCTGGGAAAAGTTTTTGGGTAAATAGGAGCCACTGGAATCTAGAATGCATGTAGAATTGGCTTTAAATAGTAGTACAGATAGTTCACCTCTGGCAACAGGATGGGCAGATAGCAAAGAGTGTGGGTTCATATGTGATAAGTGGGCAGATTTAACGGTGGGAATCTATGATGTTTTCTTTTTTATTATTTCAATTTCCTTCATGAAATTGGGTGTACAGTCATCAGTTGAGAGTAAGGACAGGGGAGGAGATGTTGTAAGTATAAAGAAGGAGAAGAAGATATGAAACTGAAATAGAAGAGTGGAGGAATTAATGGAATAGTATGACTCCCTGACTGGCATGAAGAGATCTCATCAGGTTTGTGGTTATGAGTAAGGATGGTTGTGTATTTTCTCTACTTATGTTTAGCTGCAGAATAGTAGGCATAGTGAATGGTGATCTGGATTTAACCAAATTGCGGTCTTGCCAAACAGGAAGAAACAATAAAAACCTGACAGGCAGTTAATGGTGCACACCAGGAGGTGATTTTATAGATCACTCATGGAATTTAGGTTGGTAAGGAGAGGAATGGCAACATCAAAGGGATGAAGGACAGTAAAAAGTTGATTGACGCAATTGATTAGATTTCCCAGTGGAATCAAAGAATTTTTGGTGTTTGGAACTAGAGAAAGTAAATTAGAAAGATGGCAGTCAGAAATTATGGAAAATGGAACTGAAATTATGGTGAGGTTGTAATTTTTGATAATGACACATGACAGGGTATCTAAGGCAAGGCAAGTGGAGCACAAGATCATTGGAAGATGGAATGAAAGGGTCAGAGAATTTAGGGTGTCATAAGGATTATTTACCTGAAATATTGAAATTGCTAAGAACAAAAACAGAACTTGTGTCAGTGAGAAAGGGAGCCAAGAGCTAAAAGTCAAGAAACCAACAGGATAGGTCTGGGAATGTAACAATAAGGGATACCGGATGGTACAACTAGATTACATGAGATTCAAAAATAGAACATTTTAGAGAGGAGGAAAGAGGGAATGGTTTAAAAATGGCATTGAAAAACAATAAAAGTCACCTATCCCAACCCAGGTCCAGTAATAGAAAGGTATTCTAAAGATGGAGTAAAAACAGTCTTCATCAGACAGGCTTGCAGGGAAACCAGAGCCTTTGGCAGAGAGCCAAGTTTTCATTAGATAAAGAGAGCAAATTAAACAATAGAAAAGAGGTTGTAGATGCAAGGAATTTTTCTAAGGATCAACTGTGAATTCCAGAGAATACAATGGAAGACTATCGGAAGATGGAAAAGTATGAAAAAGGGAATGAATGTGGGTATATGAGCATTATAAGGATTAGAGTTTGGGAAGTGAGAGATACGTTGGAAACTAGGTCAGGATAAAAGACAAAAGAAATTAATTCTGGTGGATTCAAGGCACATGATGGTGTCAGGTCTGTAAGCATGGGTTAGTAGGGAAGATGGGTATCTGGTGCTCTCTTTTGATCCCAGTCAGTGGAAGCAAAAGAGCCTAGGGATTTGCTCATTTGATTAGCAAATATTCATTGAGCACCTACTACACATCATACATTGTTACAGGTGCTAAAGATTCATCTCTGACCAAAGCACTGTTCTTACCTTATAAAACTTACATTCAAATAAAGGAAACAGAGAACAGATAACTGGATAATAATAATATCAGTTGTTAATAAACCTAAGGAGGAGGATTAAGATTAACAGGGGTGTAATTTTATATAGGATATTCAGTGAAGACTTCTTTGAGAAGGTGATAATTGAATAAATTACCTGAATAAAATAGAGTGAGTTTTACAAATAACTGGGGGAAGACAGTTCCAGGCAAAGTAATTGAAAATATAAAGACCCAGAGAAATGAAAGCATTTTGTGTGTTTAAGTGACAGCAAGATGGACAGTATGAAAGATGCACAGTAAAGAAGAAAGAGAAATAGTAATAGGAAATTACATGATGTGGGAGCAGTAGCCAGGATCCTAATTCAAAAGTGTAAAATGTGGTTGTGTGTGTGTATAGAATACACAGAAGAAAGGAATTACTGTATCATAAGTTATGTTTTTTTTCATTTCCAAAAAGATTTAATAGACTCTATATATCCTTCAGTAATATTCCAATTTAACTGTCATTAACAATGCATTAGGTGTTTGGAACTAGAGAAAGTAAATTAGAAAGACTTTGGTAGGTCAGAGAGAGACATGTGCAGCTGAAATTGTGGAGGGGTTGCAATTTTTAATAATGACACATGACAGGGTACCTGACATGTACTTCTACAATCCTTATGAAAACCAAATTACTACTGATCATTATAAATTTATCCCATTTAAATAGCAATATTATCACAAGTTATTTAAATAAGTACTTTACATGTTTATTATATATTTTCATGCCATTTATATTTAATATTTTTTACTCATTATTTTATTTGTTTGGTCTTCAAATTAACCAACTTGCAGAAGCTCATTACTCAATGTGGGTATTAAACCATTATCACATATGTTGCAAATATAGTGTTTTGGTTTGTCACTTGCATTCTAGAGATGGGTTAACCAACGGTTAGACAGGTTTAGTAACTTGCCTGATTTCAGAGAGCTAGATATTGAGAGTCAGAAGTGGAAGCTGCTCTTAAAGGCTATACTCTGCCGCCACGACAACCAAACTGTTCCCTTATTTGGGATAAAATCCTGACATTTAGCATGGCCTCCAAACCCTTTAGCACAAACCTTCCTTTCTCACCTCAACTCCCACCCTCCACCTCGTGTACCTGACACACCTGTGACAGTCTGGGAGGATAAAATGTTGAGACTGAGATTTCTACTGAGGGTTGAGAAACGAATAGAATTTTGACAAAAGGAAGTGTGAGGAAGAGCCTTTGCAGTAAGACAGCACTTTAAGTGGGTGACAGTTTCTAGATTTAGAGAAAAGGCCATTGTCACAGGTGTATCAGGTACAGAGACTTCGAGCAGCTTCCAATTCTGGTTCTGTCAATATCTAGTTCTCTGAAAACAGGAAAATCATCAAACTTATCTAACCTTTAGTAGACTTCTCTTAAATGAGAATAAAAATAAAGGTTGCTTTAAAGATTTAAATAAATAATGAATGTTCAGGGTTTAACCTAAAGTCTGGAAAATAATAGACATGCAATCCTTTCAGCTCTTATTATTACTAGTCAAAGTAAACTTTGATGAGAGATAGTGGGCAATAAAATAAAAAAGATAGATTAAAATGTCTTTTAGGAGGTAGCAGGCACCTAGCCATTCAGATTCAGAGAATCAGAAAAGAAAAACAGATAAGGATTACCCTGATATTTTGAGGTTTGGAGACTAGGTATTTGAAAATATAAACTGGGGTCAAAATGAAAGAATAGGAGATTTAAGGACAAAGTACTCAGTTTGTTTTTAGAAACATTTAAGTAAGATGACTGAAATCCATTTAGCTAGAAATATGTAGTATATATGTGTATAAATAGAAGTCTCTCTGTATTCTGATCATCTTTATGTTAAGAAAAGATGTAGTAAAATCAGTTCATAAAACATTGTGTCTGCAGGAAATATCTATTAATCAATATATCCGTGTTTGCCAGTACAACAATAAAATATAAAGTACCTAATGTTGACTTCAAGAAACCGTAATAGCTTAAAGTGCCTTCTGAATCACCAAATATTAAATTTTGTACAGTATGATTTTATCATTCAATGTATGTTATTGCATTCTAATTACATAAAAGTACAAAAGCCACAAATATTATGGGTATGGAAAAAGATACATTCCAGTTTCTGGAACAATCTTAATTTTAAATATATTTATTTTTTAAGCTGTTTATTTAACATAAATAAATAAAAACATCCGTTTGAGTTTGTCCATTGAATGTCAAATACCTCTGTCTGTCCAGAGCACAGGCCACAATATGAAGAGCTGGTGATGGCAGGAAATGAAACTGAAGGGAGGAGCATGGTAGCATCCTTACGGCAATACTGGAACAATGGGTCCCCGCAAACACAGGCATTGCAGCACTGTGCTTGACTCTAAAAACTCTCTGGTTGATTATGCAAAAATGCCCTAGTCTTGTGCTATACTAGAACAAATTAAGGTATTATGCTGTTATGTTTCCATTTTTATTATATCTGAATGTTAATATAGGGTTTTCAGAATGCCAGATTAAAGTTTTCAAATTAGAGATTAAAAACCTTCTTCCAACCTGAGAAAATTAGTTTTATGAGCAACTTAAGCATAATACACTCTAAAAAGACACCTGCTTTCTCATGGTAAATATATGACTTTAGGATAATTTAAAGAGCCTTTGAAAAGTTAAAAAAAATCAGCAAAATCTACTAATAGAAATAGACAAAATGCTCAGAGGATTCAAATTAGGTTAAGATAGCAAAATGTAAATGCTATTTGAAAGGGATTCTGGTACTAAATTTAGGATTTTAGCATTTGACACTGATAAACCTTGCTGTAGGGTTCCTAAATCTGTTGAGAACACCTGTTAGTGATGCCCAAATGCCTAAATTAAAATGTAGCTTTGATATTTCAGTTATTAGATTAAAATCAGAAACCTTTAAACACACAGTAATTTATGTAGGATTCTTTTTGTGGGGGACTTTTAAAGCATAGATTGACTCAGTTTGATTCTGGAAAGTTTCTAAATTGAAGACTAAGTGAATGGGCTTTGGCCATATGATGCAATTTTACTTCATATCAAATGCAGAAGTCAAAAAAGTAGAGTATGATATCATGCTGTTAAGACATAATGAGAAGATTTAAAAATTCTCTTAAATAAACTCTTAAATGGAAATATTCATAGAGGATAAAAATATTCAGGTTGTATGCTTTGACCTTTAGAGTCACATAAGAAAGATGAGTCCAATTCATTATTCATCTAGGTATTGCCTATTATAAAATAATAGAGGCTTCAAGCGCTTTATATATAACCATTAGAAAGATCTGTGCATAATCCAGTCTCCATAATGTAATTGAAGACTGCAAAAAATACCTAAAATTTAAGAAACTCAGATAATATGCAACACCACTATAAAGCAATTTTTAATTAACTTAGAAAATAAAATTATTGTAAGAATGTTTTTGTAACTTAGGAGATAACAGATAGGAAAACTCTCTTTCTCCAAATCTGGTTTCAGTACTCTTCAGAATGTTGGATATGGCTGTAAATAACTTCCTTGAATTACTTTAAAGTTTTTCAAAAAATTGTCTTATATTAAGGCATGTTAAACCTGTATAAATAAATAATTTTAAAAGATCTCCAAACCTAAGTCTTGGAAAATTTTATCAAAATTAACCTTCTATTTGTAATTCCTTCTGAGATATCTACATGAAAAATTTACTGGAGATCAGGAAAAAAAAAAAAAAAAAAAAAAGCTAAGCTCCTTCTAAGTCAAAAGGTTTTATTTGCAATTTGAGTTTTCAAAAATTGATAAAGCAGAACACATTTATTTTACAGAAATTGAAGCTTCAAATGTATGTGTTTTCCTACTATGATATATGTGTTGGACAGGACATAACATTGATAAGTGATTTAGCAGGCTTGCTTAAATAGACATTGAAAATAACTAGACCAAGAGAGAGAAGTGAGCTGAGTTCTCGGAATGAATATTTTGGAGTGAATTATAAAACAGATTTCTGATGATAATGTATATAAATTAAAAATAGGTCAGCAAAGAATGAGTAAAAATAGCCAATTTTCAAATACTTTTCACAGCTTTCTAAGCCTGACTTATTTCTTTGGCTAAAAGGAAGAAACACTTGTATTGGAAAGACTTCAGAACAGCAAAATGCTAAAGCTTGCCAAACCAACTTAAAGTGGCTTTCCTTGTGACTCTGGTATGTTCCACACTGCACTAAGTTTCTGAGCATAATATTTCCACATTTCTCTGCAAGAGTCTACTTAATTTTGAAGAATTTATTTTTTCTAGTAGGTGTATTATTCTACATTTTATGGGAAGTTTAAATAAATAGTGTATGAATGTTATATATGCTCCCTGGAATACTATGCAACAATGAAGATTTGCACTTTAGCATAAATGAGTTTCAAAAACAACCAGCGAAGCCTTTGATCGGCCAGCAATGTTTCCATGAGATATTTCAAGTCCATCATGGTTCTGAATTTCACAAAGATCTTCTTTGGAGCATGAAAGCCAGTTTTGCAGATGTCATCTAATGAAGAGAGGAGAGTTTGAAAGTCAGATGAAATTTTAGGACCCCCAGGATATCAGTCAGGTCAGTGTTATTATAAAGTGCCATGGATAGACAGATAAAAGATAATTAACCTAGAGTAAGAATATATTGGGGGAAGTTTGAGGGACTGTGTCATCTGTTTTGGAGTGAATTCTACACAGAGTTCTTATGATAATGTATGTAGATTAAAATTAGGTCAGGAAAGCATGAGTAAAAATAGTCAATTTCCAAATATTTTTCATAGACCTTCTTAGTTCATATTTAAGCATATATTCTGCTGCATTGATTTTGTAAACATAGAATTATTCTCTTTATCTCCATAAAGGGATGGAAAAGGACACAAATTTGCTTGGCAGTTGCCCAGTTTCATAGAGGTGGTGTAGACCTTGAGAAATATTTTCATGTTAGTTAAATTGATCCAGGTTAATTTGGAAACAACTATAAAGCATATACAAATTACAAATCATCAAACGTATAGTGTGAAGACTTGCATAGTTATAAGAACCCAAAAGATTCAAGATCCATTTCCTAAGAGTAAAACTCTGATAGCCATGAGTTGCAGTTGTGGTTTAGATGTACTCAGAAAAGTTAACTACGTAAAAAATGTCACCTTCTTATTCAGCATATTAGCTCCCTGGGTGTCTTCAAGACATATCTGCTGGCTTTTCTTTCAAACTTTACACTTCCTTTAGCTATGCTGCAATATTACACTATGGAAGAGTGAGCTGGCTTCCATTCTGCCTTATGCATCATCACCCGAACTGTCAATAAAGTGCTAATTACAGAAACTTTATTACTTGAGGTGATATTGAACCAGAGAGAACACAGCTTGACTTTTCATATTCCAAACTTTGCAATGTGAGCAATTAGGAAAAAAAAAAAAAAAACTTTCCTTTTTGTTTCAATTTGTAAGCTAAGCAAAATTGAAATGGATGTCACTGACAGTAAAACAGAACCTTAAAATGTCATCCTTCTAAGTGACTTTATAACTTGGTATAAAAATGTCCCATTAACCCCTTCTTATCAAAATGCATATTTTGTACCTTAACAGCACTTGCAATTTTACGACATAATTGGGTATCTTTAATTGGAGAAAGAGAGAACTGTACCTTTTTCTGTGATTCTGTCATTCAAGTAGTTTTTACAGGGGAAGTATTCTTCAAAGATGAGCTTTATATATACTTTTAAATTTTATATAATATATTTGCTATGGGATCTAAAATATTTAAAGCACATTTTAAACATTATTTTGGAAAATGGGTTTGGAGGTAGCACAGGAATTTCATCTCAAAATACAAAAATAGATGAAGATAGTTTAATGGAAAATTTATTGGAATAGATGCATGGAGAGTAGGCTGGGACCATTCCCAGGGTGAATGGTGGAAGGGGTGATTAGAAAAACCAGCGAATATAATTCCATGCAAAGTCCTTGGGGAGATTTAGTGTTCGTTAAAACATATGAGAGTGGCATCTAAATCAGACTTAAGGATCTAAAGAAGAGGAAACAAACCTGTGCTAAGATTTTAAGGAGGAGAACTAATTAGGGGTATGGAATTGGAAAGGACAGAGTGGAGGAAAAATAAAAGGAGAAAGGAAATATTCTCACTTTAGGAAACAACTATACATGGTATGACCTTAAAAATATTTTTTAAAAAATCACAGCAATTTAGAGAGACTGAAAATTCAATAGGACTCAATCCTGGAAATTAAGTAGGTTGTGTGGATTAGAAGGACACTAGCTTATGAAGTAAATGCTGCAAAATCTTGAAAGGGCTGGCAAACCATGTTGAAGAATTTCAAATTTATCGAAGGGCAGTGGAAAGTCATTAGGGTTTTGCATAAGAATTTAACATGATCAGATTTGTATTTTCGAAAGGTCAATCTTACTGCAGTCTGGAGAATTGCCTGGAGGGAGACAAGACTGAAAATAGGGAAACCAGTCAGAAAGCTGTTGCAGCAATCTGCGTAGGTTATGATGTAGGGCTCAGCTAGGGTAATAATAGCAGGAAGGTAAAGATGGATTTGAAAGATATGTAGGAGATAAAATCAACTGGGTAAATGACTAGCTGTGTGAAGTGAAGGAGAGGGAACATTCAGGGATGTCCCATAGGTTTCTGGACAGGACAACAGAATGAATGGTAATGCCATTTACTGGAACATAGGAAGAAGAGTGCACCTTCTTCAGCTCTGAACCTGTTGAGTTAACATGAAATATAAGTATAATTAATGAAGGTTGAAATAGTGGACCATGGAATACAAGTCAGGTGGGAAGGAAGTGAAAACAGGAAAATAGTGATAGGTGGGAGGAAAGGATAGTGGTGAATATCTGGATATCGTAATAAGTTACATGGGCAAGCATGGGGAGAGAACTGCAAGAGATCTAGATGGGTAGGAGGTTGTGCTCGGAGAGTGATATATCTAAATTTACGAATGCAGAAGTGGACAATCCTCATGATAAGTGCCTGGGTGATTGTGGGCCAAAGTGGAGTTGAGGTGGGAGTCACTGGAAAAGAGGAGCTACCAGCTCTACTCAGTGTTATGATTCCGTTATCCCAGTGCACATGATGATATTTCAATTGGGACTCAGATGCTGTTAGGGTACAGAGTTATACTGATATTAATATCCATATCCTAATGTTTGTGTCCATATACACAGGGCGTCATATATAAAAGTCATTGGATAATGATTTTGCTGCAGCGAATCATGAAGAGAATTGTATATTTACTGAAAAAAAGGATGACAGCCATTCTACAATAAATTAGCAATGAGAGTTAAGGTTGAAACCAAAGATATGAACTTAATTTATAATTAATTTGATTAATATATTCCCTCCACAATTGGGTTGATTTCAATTTAATAAATATTAGTGCAAAAATGCTAGCATTGATAAAATTAAAATGTGTACATAGACAAACATTTGAAAAGCCAAGGGAAAAGACTGATCATTGAGGACTACAAATTCAGTAAGCCTTACAGAAGAGATAAAACTTTACCTAAACTTTAGAAGATGGGCTAAAATTTAAACCAGAGAACCTATATTATTTAACAATTAAACATTTAACAGGCTTGGGTTCAAAGTCTAAGCTGTAAGCCCTTGATCAAATTCATTAGTCTTTCAAAACGTAAATGTTCTCAACTGTAATGTATGAATGAATAGTAATATTACTGTTTACAAAAAGTAACTAATTTTAAAGCTTTTTCTCTGTAACTGATTGAACTTAAATACTAAAAATATTAATCTTCAAAAGAACAAAGATTATAGCATATGGAGGTATACAGAAAGGGATTTCTATCTTTATAAATAGAACATACATTTTATTGTAAAATAAATTTTTTAGCATCTTTATTGGAGTATAATTGCTTTACAATGGTGAGCTAGTTTCTGCTCTATAACAAAGTGAATCAGCTATACATATACATACATCCGTATATCTCCTCCCTCGTGCATCTCCCTCCAGCCTTCCCTATCTCACCCCTCTAGGTGGACACAAAGCACAGAGCTGATCTCCCTGTGCTATGCGGCTGCTTCCCACTAGCAATCTATTCTACATTTGGCAGTGTATATATGTCCAGGCCACTCCCTCACTCCCTCCCAGTTTACCCTTCCTCCTCCCCATGCCCTCAAGTCTATTCTCTATGTCTGTGTCTTTATTCCTGTCCTGACCCTAGGTTCTTCAGAAGCATTTTTTTTTTTTTAGACTCCATATATATGTGTTAGCATATGGTATTTGTTTTTCTCTTTCTGACTTACTTCACTCTGTATGACAGTCTCTAGGTCCATCCACCTCACTACAAATAACTCAATTTCGTTTCTTTTCATGGCTGAGTAATATTCCACTGTATATATGCCCCACATCTTCTTTATCCATTCATCTGACGATGGACACTTAGGTTGCTTCCATGTCCTGGCTATTGTAAATAAGGCTGCAATGAACATTGTGGTACATGAATCTTTTTGAATTATGGTTTTCTCAGGGTATATGCCCAATAGTGGGATTGCTGGGTTGTATGGTAGTTCTATTTTTAGTTTTTTGAGGAACCTCCATACTGTTCTCCATAGTGGCTATATCAATTTACATTCCCACCAACAGTGCAAGAGGGTTCCCTCTTCTCCACACCCTCTCCAGCATTTATTGTTTGTAGATTTTTTGATGATGGCCATTCTGAACGGTGTGAGGTGATACCTCATTGTAGCTTTGACTTGCATTTCTCTAATGATTTGTGATGTTGAGCAAACTTTCATATGTTTGTTGTCAATCTGTATATCTTCTTTGGAGAAATGTCTGTTTAGGTCTTCTGCCCATTTTTGGATTGGCTTGTTTGTTTTTTTGATATTGCACTGCATGAGCTGCTTGTATATTTTGGAAATTAATCCTTTGTCCATTGATTCATTGGGAAATATTTTCTCCCAAGGGTTGTCTTTTCATCTTGTTTATAGTTTCCTTTGCTGTACAAAAGCTTTTAAGTTTCATTAGGTCCCATTTGTTTATTTTTGTTTTTATTTCCATTACTTTAGGAGGTGGGTCAAAAAAGATCTTGCTGTGATTTATGTCAAATAGTGTTCTTCCTATGTTTTCCTCTAAGAGTTTTATAGTGTCCGGTCTTACATTTAGGTCTTTAATCCATTTTGAGTTTATTTTTGTGTATGGTGTTAGGGGGTGTTCTAATTTCATTCTTTTACATGTAGCTGTCCAGTTTTCCCAGCACCACGTATTGAAGAGATGGTCTTTTCTCCATTGTATATCCTTGCTTCCTTTGTCAAAGATTAGTTGACCATAGGTGCATAGGTTTATCTCTGGGCTTTCTATCCTGTTCCATTGACCTATATTTCTGTTTTTCTGCAGTACCATATTGTCCTGATTACTGTAGCTTTATAGTATAATCTGAAGTCAGGGAGTGTGATCCCTCCAGCTCCGTTTTTTTCCCTCAAGATTGATTTGGCTATTTGGGGTCTTTTGTGTCTCCTTACAAATTTTAAGATTTTTTGTTCTAGTTCTGTAAAAAATGCCATCGGTTATTCGATAGGGAGTGCATTGAATCTGTAGATTGCTTTGGATAGTAGTCATTTTCACAATGTTGATTCTTCCAATCAAAGAACATGGTATATCTCTCCATCTGTGTGTATCATCTTTAATTTCTTTCATCAGTGTCTTATAGTTTTCTGCATACAGGTCTTTTGTCTCCTTAGGTAGGTTTATTCCTAGGTATTTTATTCTTTTTGTTGCAATGGTAAATGGGAGTGTTTCCTTAATTTCTCTTTCAGATTTTTCATCATTAGTGTATAGGAATGCAAGAGATTTCTGTGCATTAATTTTGTAACTTGCTTCTTTGCCAAATTCATTGATTAGCTCTAGTAGTTTTCTGGTAGCATCTTTAGGATTCTCTATGTATAGTATCATGTCATCTGCAAATAGTGACACTTTTACTTTTCTTTTCTGATTTGGATTCCTTTTATTTCTTTTTCTTCTCTGATTGCTGTGGCTAAAACTTCCAAAACTATGTTGAATAATAGTGGTGAGAGTGGGCAACCTTTTCTTGTTCCTGATCTTAGTGGAAATGGTTTCAGTTTTTCACCATTGAGAATGATGATGGCTGTGCATTTGTCATAAATATGACCTTTATTATGTTGAGGTAAGTTCCCTCTATGTCTATTTTCTAGAGGGTTTTTCTCATATGTGGGTGTTGAATTTTGTCAAAAGCTTTTTCTGCATCTATTGAGGTGATCATATGGTTTTTCTCCTTCAATTTGTTAATATGGTTTATCACATTGATTGATTTGCGTATATTTAAGAATCCTTGCATTCCTGGGATAAACCCTACTGGATCATGGAATGTGATCCTTTTAATGTGCTGTTGGATTCTGTTTGCTAGTATTTTGCTGAGGATTTTTGCATCTATGTTCATCAGTGATATTGGCTTGTAGTTTTCCTTTTTGTGTAGCATTTTTTCTTGTTTTGGTTATCAAGGCGATGCTGGCCTCATGGAATGAGTTTCAGGGTGTTCCTTCCTCTGCTATATTTTGGAAGAGTTTGAGAAAGATAGGTTTTAGCTCTTTTCTAAATGTTTGACAGAATTCACCTCTGAAGCCATCTGGTCCTGGGCTTTTGTTTGTTGGAAGATTTTTACTCACAGTTTCAATTTCAGAGCTTGTGATTGGTCTGTGTATATTTTCTATTTCTTCCTGGTTCTGTATCGGAAGGTCATGCTTTTCTAAGAATTTGTCCGTTTCTTCCAGGTTGTACATTTCATTAGCATATAGCTGCTTGTAGTAATCTCTCATGATCCTTTGTATTTCTGCAGTGACATTTGTTACTTCTCCTTTTTCATTTCTAATTCTATTGGTTTGAGTCTGCTCCCTTTTTTTCTTGATGAGTCTGGCTAATGGTTTATCAATTTTGTTTATCTTCTCAAAGAACCATCTTTTAGTTTTGTTGATCTTTGCTATCAAATTCTTCATTGTTTTTCCATTTATTTCTGATCTGATCTTTATGATTTCTTTCCTTTTGCTAATTTTGGGGGGTTTTGTTCTTCTTTCTGTAATTGCTAGGTGTAAGGTTAGGTTGTTTTTTTGAGATGTTTCTTGTTTCTTGAGGTAGGATTGTATTGTTATAAACTTCCATCTTCGTACTACTTTTGTGGCATCCCATAGGTTTTGGGCCATTGTATTTTCATTGTCATTTGTTTCTAGGTATTTTTTTATTTCCTCTTTGATTTCTTCAGTGATCTCTTGGTTATTTAGTAGTGTATTGTTTAGCCTGCATGTGTTTGTATTTTTTACAGATTTTTTCCTGTAATTGATATCTAGCCTCATAGCGTTGTGGTCAGAAAGAATACTTGATATGACTTCAATTTTCTTAAATTTACCAAGGCTTGATTTGTGACCCAAGATATGATCTATCCTGGAGAATGTTCCATGAGCACTTGAGAAGAAAGTGTTATCTGCTGTTTTTGTATGGAGTGTCCTATAAATATCAATTAAGTCCATCTTCTTTAATGTATCACTTAAAGCTTGTGCTTCCTTATTTGTTTTTATTTTGGATCATCTGTCCATTGGTGAAAGTGGGGTGTTAAAGTCCCCTACTATGATTGTGTTACTTTCGACTTCCCCTTTTATGGCTGTTAGCATTTGCCTTATGTATTGAGCTGCTCCTATGTTGGGTGCATATATATTTATAATTATTATATCTTCTTGGATTGATCCCTTGATCATTATGTAGTGTCCTTCCTTGTCTTTTGTAACATTCTTTATTTTAAAGTCCATTTTATCTGATATGAGTATTGCTATTCCGGCTTTCTTTTGATTTCCATTTGCATGGAATATCTTTTTCCATCCCCTCACTTTCAGTCTGTATGTGTCCCTAGGTCTGAAGTGGGTCTCTTGTAGACAGCATATATTTGGGTCTTGTTTCTGTATCCATTCAGACCATCTGTGTCTTTTGGTTGGGGCATTTAATCCATTTACAATCAAGGTTATTATCGATATGTATGTTCCTATTACCATTTTTTTAATTGTCTTGGGCTTGTTATTGTAGGTCTTTTTCTTCTCTTTGTTTCCTGCCTAGAGATGCTCCTTTAGCATTTGTTGTAGAGCTGGTTTGGTGGTGTTGAATTTTCTTAACTTTTGCTTGTCTGTAAAGGTTTTAATGTCTCCATCAAATCTGAATGAGATCCTTGCTGGGTGGAGTAATCTTGGTTGTAGGTTTTTCCCTTTTATCACTTTAAGTATATCCTGCCTCTCCCTTCTGGCTTGCACAGTTTCTGTTGAAAGATCAGCTGTTAACCTTATGGGGATTCCTTTGTATGTTAAGTGCTGCTTTTCCTTTGCTGCTTTTAATATTTTTTCTTTGTAATTAATTTTTGATAGTTTGATTAATATGTGTCTTGGCATGTTTCTCTTTGGATTTATCCTGTATGGGACTCTACACTTCCTGGACTTGATTGGGTCTTCCCTTACCCATATTACGGAAGTTTTCAACTATAATCTCTTCAAATATTTTCTTAGCCCCCCTTTTTTTCTCTTCTTCTTCTGGGACTCCTATAATTAAAATGTTGGTATGTTTAATGTTGTCCCAGAGGTCTCTGAGATTGTCCTCAATTCTTTTCATTCCTTTTTCTTTATTCTGCTCTGCCGTTGTTATTTCCACTATTTTATCTTCCAGTTCACTTATCCGTTCTTCTGCCTCATTTATTCTGCTATTGATTTCTTCTAGAGAACTTTTAATTTTATTTATTGTGCTGTTCATCATTGTTTGTTTGCTCTTTAGTTCTTCTAGCTCCTTGTTAAACGTTTCATGTATTTTCTCCATTCTATTTTCAAGATTTTGGATCATCTTTACTATCACTACTCTGAATTCTTTTTCAGGTAGACTGCCTATTTCCTCTTCATTTGTTTGGTCTGGTGGGTTTTACTTTTGTCCTTCATCTGCTGTGTATTTCTTTGTCTTCTTATTTTACTTACTCTGTGTGGGGTCTCCGTTTCACAGGCTGCAGGTTTGTAGCTCCTGTTGTTTTTGGTGTCTGCTCTGAGTGGGTAATGTTGGTTCAGTGGATTGTGTAGGCTTCCTGGTAGAGGAGATTGATGCCTGCGTTCTGGTGGATGAGGCTGGATCTTGTCTCTCTGGTAGGCAGGACAACGTCTGGTGCTGTGTTTTGGGGTGTCTGTGAACTTATTATGATTTTAGGCAGTCTGTCTGCTAATTGGTGGGTTTGTATACTTGTCTTGCTAGTTGTTTGGCATACAATGTCCAGCACTGTAGCTTTCTGGCTTTTGGGTAGAGCTGCATCTTAGCATTGAAATGGAGATCTCTGGGAGAGCTTTCATCATTTGATATTACGTGGAGCTGGGAGGTCTCTGGTGGTCCAATGTCCTGACCTTGGCTCTCCCACCTCAGAAGCTCAGGCCTGACACCAGCCAGAGCACCAAGACCCTGTCAGCTACACGGCTGAGGCAGAGCACCACTTGGGTGAGCACGGGAAGGAATGTCTCGCATACCAAGCCCTGACATTTGTCAGGGCCTTTGCAGCAGGACCTCTATAAAATAAATTTTTAAACAATAAAAATAATTATTGTATCCCAACTATTGGGCAAATAATGTCATCAGAATATACTAAATGACAAATTGATGTTACTATTGTTGACCAATTATTCCATTGCTCAGTACACAGAGGATTGTGCTTTTCTGCCTCTTGAAGTTAGGTATGGCCATGTGATTAGTACTGGCAAATAAAATGTGAATGGAATTCTTTCTTAAAATAAGGCATTTAATTAATTGTGCTCAATTCTCCAATTTTCTTCTTCTGCCATAGCAAATCTCTAAGACTGGTGTTGAGATGGAATAATCAAATAACTTTAGAACTTCTGGTTATTTGAGCCAAAGACCTCTGACCCAACTGCATTAAACATGAACAAGAACCAAGATTTGGGAGTTATTTGTTAATGCAACATAATTTAAACTATATCAACTGATATAGGCTATAAAGTTGTCTGTCACAAATGGGATAATAATCTATTAAAAGAGAAGAATTTAATCTTTTATCTAGGGCTGAACAGACATGATAAATCAAGAAAAAAATAGTAAAGTTGAGATGTATAATAAATGAGGCCATAATATTATCATTCTAATGAAAATATAGTCAATAGTATTCTTGAGATTACACATATTAAATAATTTATCATCTTAAAAAATTATTTTCTAAGCTTTTAAAAACCTTCCATGTTTCATGTTCCCTTCCCTCTAGGGGTTTACAGTCTAAGACCTAAAATATAGCACAGACATAAGCAAAAAGCAAATAAATTCTGTTAAATATATCAGTATCCTAAATATGGTGAAAGGCATGATAAAAGGCATAATTAGTAGTGAAAGCCACATGATTATATATACCTAAATGCTCTATAAATAAAAGAGTAAAAGGTATTTGTGGAGAAAGAAGATATGAATATTTGAAAAAATAAGAGTATAGGGCTGGGACACAAGAAGTTCGTAGCAGAAATAGATTGAACTTTGAAATGATATGTACTTTTTTATTTAAGTAGAGATGTGAACTATTTATTGTAGCAGAAGAAATGACAACAGACACTGTCTGTATGAGTGTACTTTCTGGAGTAATAAGTGGTTAACTGTACAATATAGATATCTTACTTAAATTAATTTATATTTCACTATGAATTTCAGTATTACATTAATGACAATTGTAATGAATTCATTAAAAGTGAAAGTCAATATTAATTTATTATCAGAAGACTCAGTAAATTACACTGACAGGTGAGACTAAATGGTATAATATTATTTATTTGATTATTTCATAATCTATGTGCAGATTATAAAGGAGTTTCTGGTTGCTGAAATTCTTATTTAAGTTATAATTACCTGATACTGAAGTATACTACACTAAAGTAGCTTTTCATTGGAAAATTATAGCATCACCTTTTATGACTATCTTTACTGCCTCTTTACATGCAGAACACTTATATGTAAAGTCTTTTTTTAGTATTGAGGTCAATTGGTGTATAACATTGTGTTTGAAAAAAGATAGTTTCTGTTATTTTCAAAAAAGAGCATCACAAAAATAGTTCTCTTAAGAAGGAATGTTTTATTAATGAAGTATTTCAAATGAAATATATATATATATATTCAGGGAAAGGAAGTGAGTTTTTCTTATTTGGAAAAATTTAACATAAAAATATAAATTATTGAATGAGAGCAGGTAATATGTTTATGAATGTAGAAAGAGATCTTGCCATATTAAGTATTGCTAACAATCAGAAGTTCACATATTTTGACATATTTTAAAACACAGTTAATATTTTCTTCACACTGGGAAAAGATTTCTACATTTTATGTTGTAGGGAGGAATTCAATTTATTTGCATGAAGAATAGTGTAAAATGCATACTTGATTATTGCTAATTTTGCCTACATTAAAGAATTTTACTTTTTTGTTCTATAATCAGGCATATTTTTAAAAAATAACAAAAACCTTATTCCTGGCTACCTCTATTACCTATATTCCCATTCTTAGAAAGAAATTACTGGACGACATTTTTAAAAGGATGACTTATTTTTACACATATATTATGCAAGGTGAAGAAGAGAATTTTCCCAGGAATAAACTATCCCCCCCAAAGCAAGTGAAGATTTCCTCCAATTTTGTTCCTTGTAGTTGAGCATTATTAGAAAATCCACAGATCTCATAACTGGTTCATGTTTCTATTAAGAGACTACAGATATGGTGTTAAATTTGGACTTAGAGAGCTGTAAGAAAAATTCTAACCATGTCTCCATACATTAAAAACACAAACAAACATCATTTTATTTTAGGCACTCTATTGTAAAACATGTAGAAGACAATTATTTAAACTGTGCAAGATTTTAATGTACAATTTTTAAAAAATAACTATGTTATTTCTAGGGCCCATGCATTTGTACTTGTTTCCATTCTGGAAGATTTTTTTTTTTTTATTTCTCACCTTGAGGATCCACGTTCTGAGCAAATTCTCCCCATTTGTAAACTTGAGTGTGAACCATCATCTCCTCTGGCCTGGACTATTGCAATATCACCTCAGAGGTTTCTCTGCTTCTGTTCTTGCTCTTTTGCCATCTTTTTCCACACAATAACAAGAGGGATCTTTTAATGATATCACCCAACTGTTTAACTTCCCTCCTCTCCAGAACTTCTCCTAACACTTTGAATGAAAAATCCACAGTCTTTATTTTACTAGCACTCAGCATATTATAATCTGGCTCTTCACTATCCCTCCAAATTCACCTTCTTGCCATTCCTCAAACCTGGCAAATTCCAGGTCTCTTTTTGTAGTAATCTCTCACTAGAACTAGACAAGCCTTAATCAAATCATTTAAGTTTCTGCTCAATGTCCTTTTCTCCGAGAGGTCTTGCTTGTGATTCTGCCTAAAATAGTAGACAACCTCATCACTGTCTATTCCTTTAACCTGTTTTATTTTCTTCATAGCACTTACTACTTATTGAAATTATATATTTTGTTTTGTTTCGTGTTTCACTTTTTATGGTCTATCTCCTGGACTGAAATATATGCTCAGAGTGTAACGACTTTATTAATCTATCTGCTTCTATCCACAGTGTGTAAAAGAACATGTGGCACATATGTTATCAGTTTATAGTTCCTGAATGAAAAAAAGAAATGAGAATCTCTAATTCCATGAAACCTTTTCCAACAACCTCCCACCCTCAACATACATCAGTTAAACCGAGGTAATGATTCCTCTCTTTATCTCAACATGGCATAAAAGTTAACATTTATTGAATAGTCACTGTGTACCAGGCAGTATCTAAAACTTTTACCTACATTGTTTTATATAAACTCACAACTACTCTGTTGCAGTAACTTCTTCTTCTTCTCCTTCTTCTCCTCCTCCTCTTCCTCCTCCTCTTCTTCTTCTTCCTAACCCAATGTCACACAACAAGCAAGTGGCAGAGTCAGGAATCAACC
Organism: Balaenoptera borealis; assembly: GCF_965194805.1. Lineage (NCBI taxonomy): Eukaryota > Metazoa > Chordata > Mammalia > Artiodactyla > Balaenopteridae > Balaenoptera > Balaenoptera borealis. The sequence goes on along the minus strand of NC_138860.1, from coordinate 121,668,430 downwards.
CTAGGTAGTCTGGCTCCAGAACTGGACTTTAAAACCATCATGTTACACTACCTCTTTTTAGGGAAATCATCACAGTATTTTGCAATAGTTTGTTTGCAGATTAATATCACTATACTGTGATCTCTCCTGGGGAAAAGGCATGATTATTTCAACACAGCACAAACACAATGTTAGTAACTGAGAGAATGAATGAAGAATTATCTATACTTAGACAGCAACCAATGAACCCATACAATCTAAAGTCAAAGCAAATGCATTTTTGTCAGACTGTCAGTGAGACCAATGAGGAACCTATAGTTTACCTGAAGAACAGATAAATTTACTATCATGAAAGTGTTCAGAACAGATATTAATCATGCATCCCTTCAATCTATAAACATTTATAAACATCCACATGGGCAGAAGAATTCCAAGAATATTCTTTGAAATTCAGACATAAAACATTACTAAGAACACTTGGAGAAGCCAGATAAATCCTCATTTCATCCTGGTGATTTTCCTCTTTTCTTTTTTTTTTTTTTTTGGTAATTCTTTGTGGAGATATAGATGGAATATAACTTGATTTTACTAATGAACTCCAGACTTATGTTATAAATTTCCTTTCAACACTTGGACCTCTCTGACCCTAACATTATGCAGTGAAGTTAGAAGCACCAAACACGTTGAATACACGAAAATGTGAACAGGCAAAAATCTGCTCTATGTGTCTGAACAACTTAAGGGAAAACATGTCTATTGTTTTTCCCAAGACTCTTTGTATGTGTCAGAGATGCAGCTCAGATTAGCTATGATAAAAAGTATTATTGGGTGAACTAGCCTAGCTAAGGAAAGGCAAGACGAAGTGCAGCCTCACTGTCTAGTCTGGGGCATATGAACCAGGTACTCAAATGCTATCAGTATTCTTACAGAGTTTTATGTGTTTATTCTTAGTATATGTCATTTATGTCCACTAACAAGGGAGGAAAATAATTAAGCTAAACACCTGAAAAATTAAATCCAAAAAATTCTCTTCATAATAGTGGCTCTGTTCACAATTCAAAGCAATCAATTAATTTTATCAGTCAAGTGGGAGAGAATTTTTTTTTTAAAGCATACTTTAGGTAAAATTTTTATTAAACAATTTTGTTTTAAATGATGTTACACTGAGATCATCATTGGTATTTGAAATTCTTTAATTAATTTAGGAAGTTTACCATAATGCCTCAACCAGAAATATGTATTGAGTACAGTTTATATACAGTAGTGAACAGTATATATACAGTATATATTTTGAGATATAAAACAATTCTAAGAAAAGTTTGAACAAGAGAAGTATATTCCCTCTCCAGGAGAATACATTTCAAAATATCTGTGGTAAAGAACCAGGTTTTTGGTTGTTTTCTTTTCTCCCCAGTACCTCAGGTACCAATATTTTTGGTAAAAAAAAAAAAAAATGAAATAACTACAAAAATAAAATGAAAAGGCAAAGACATCCAAAATGCAAACCCAAATTACTTATTTTTAGATTTAATGAACATAAAGTTGCATTTCAATAAATATAACCACAAGAAATATTATGTAGAAAAATAACTACAAAATTTCTGTAAATTGTTTACTTAAAATGTGTATATGGGTGATTAATATAGACAAGAACTATTGTTTCATAATCTTTTCTTCAATTGTAACTAAACAAAAAGTTATGTGTAAAACAATTCTTATCTCAAATATATTTTTTGCACATTTTTAACCAACACCATGCAAATCAATATTTAAAGTTTTTGATGTAACAAATGAACTTGCTTCTTACTTCCTTATTTATCTAATGTAAACTGCATGAATACATTTCTAAATTTTAATCTCCATTTTTGTTCTTATTTCATCACAGACCATAACAAACAGTTAAAATGTACTATGAGAATATAACTTCTCTACAAATTCTTACTGCTGTGGCCTCCCCAACTCCCTTCTTTGGCCCCTCAGTTCTGCAAGCCCTTAAATCTGGGTTCTCTCTTTGGCACTGTAGGCTAGAACATGCTTCTAGTAGTTAGTTCCTGTAAGTGTACAGGTCACCTTGTTTGTTATCCTTGTCATATGGCTTGCATTTCTTCACTGTTTTCCAATGTCTGGAATGTTGTTTCATATTTTCTCCTCTTTCCTTTGTTGTTGAAGAAGAGTGTAGATTTGGTCTTGCTATACCACCTTGGCTGGAAATGAAAAGTACTACACCACACATGTTTTGTTGTTTCAGATATTTATTGTTAGTTGCTTCAAAATATTTTCTGCTTTTATTTCTTATTTGTACCTTGAATTATTTAGAAATGTATTATTTCATATCAGGCAGTTGGGTTTTTCTGATTCTATTTTCTTTATTGATTTCTAGATAAATTCCACTCTCATCAAAAAATATAACTGGATAATTTCAAGTTTTTGGATTATGTTGAGGCTTTCTTTTCAGCCTAGCATATGGGTAAATTTTATACATGTGTACTTAAAAATATATATTCTGTTGTTCTCAGTGAAATGTTCTCTACATATCAGTTAGATTGTGTTTAAAAATGTAATTGTTTATATCTTCTAATTTTTTAGTGTGTGCATTTCTTCTGTCAGTTATAGAAGGAAGTGTGTTAAATGATTGTGGATTTCCTCTTTTCTCCTTTTTGTTCTGTAATATGAATTTATGATATTTGAGATCGTAATATCTTCCTATTGAATTGACTTTTTAAATATTTTAATATGGCCCTCTTATTTCTAGTAGTGCTCTTACCCTGAGGTCTATTTTGCCTTATATTAGTATAGCAACACCAACTTTCTCTTTGTCAATGTTTCATGCTATCATTTTCCAATGTTTCTCTTTCAACTATTTTGTGTTCTTATACATAAAGTATGTCTCATAAGCAATATATAGTTTTTTTTAATAGATCTTTATTGGAGTATAATTGCTTCATAATACTGTGTTAGTTTCTGTTGTACAACAAAGGAAATCAGCCACATGCATACACATGTCCCCATATCCCCTCCCTCTTGAGCCTCACTCCCATCCTCCCTATCCCACCCCTCTAGGTCATTGCAAAGCGCAGAGCCGATCTCCCTGTGCTATGCTGCTGCTTCCCACCAGCCAACTATTTTACATTTGGTAGTGTATATATGTCGATGCTACTCTCACTTCGCTGCAGCTTCACACTCCCACCCCATGTCATCAAGTCCATTCTCTACGTCTACCTCTCTTTATTCCTGCCCTGCAACTAGGTTCATCAGTACCAATTTTTTTTCTTTTTTTGTTTAGATTCCATATATATGCGTTAGCATACAGTATTTGTTTTTCTCTTTCTGACTTACTTCACTCTGTATGACAGATTCTAGGTCCATCCACCTCACTACAAATAACTCACTTTCTTTTCTTTTCATGGCTGAGTAATATAGTTGTTGTTTTTTACCTTGACCATCTTAGTCTTTTACTTGATGAATTTAACCTATTTACATTTAATATATTAACTGATATAGCTGTATTTATGTCTGCCATCCTACAACGTTTCATTTTAACTGTTTTCTTTCTGACTTTTGATTTAGCAAAATATTTTTTTTTCTTAAATGAACTCTTTAGTTATATATTCTGTAACTATTTCTAGTGACTACCCTAGAGTTATAGAACTCATCCTATACTTACTACAGGCTAAAACAAGTTATTTTACCACTTTCCTGCTACTGCATAAACCATAGACCTTTTAACTCCATTTACTCCACTACTTCATTTATCATTCTTACTGTTTTTAAAATGGGAAAATATTCTAAAAATTCACATTGCAACTCCAACCAGGCTTGGCTTGAATGTTTCCCCTCTACTTGTTGAAGAAAAAATATATCATGATACTATTTAATAAGGAAATATTTCTTTTCTATCAGAAATTGAATTCAATTGGTGAAGTCTTTTAGCTTCCATCATAAAAATCATCAAGGTTCTCCCCTTCTCCCATGTAATATGATTGGTTATGATCATTTATTTTCTAGTAATGAAAATCCCTTGAGTTCTCATAGAGAACTTCTCTTTATAATGGTACTTTATAAATGTAATATTCTGTTATATTTGATTCACTACTACTGTATGTATCATTTGTCTATATCCATAAAGTGAATTTCTTTGTATGTTGTTGTGTCATTTTTGCTTTATTCTATTTATTTAATGTTTGTTGGGAGTTGGTAGCAGCATCATATTAACTTCATAAAATGAATTGGGAAATTTCTCTTATTTCTCTGTACCTTGGAAAAGATTGAAAAGCAAATAAATTGTGTCTTTTCCAAAGTTTGTACAAATTCATCTATGAAACCATCTGGGTCAGAAAATGATTTGAGGAATTTCTTTGGTGAATGTAACAATTTAATTTTATAACAAAAAATTTACTATTTCATTGAGTGTTTAAATTTCATGATCATGATTTCATGTACATAATTAATCTGAAAAATAATTTTTCTGTGTCTGAAGTTTTATCTTTTTTCACATGCCTAATATTGTGAATCATTATTCTCACACACTTTTTCATGATTATCTTTCAGAGGTTTGTTTATTTAATTATAGTGTTCAAATAACTAGCTTTATATATATTCTCATTTCCAGCTATCCTTATTTATTAAGTTATTTTGTCATTTTTATAACTTCTTTTCTACTGATTCTTAGGGGTTATTTCACTGTACTTTTACAATTTTTGCATTAACGTTTACTACTGCAAAACAAATGACAACAAACATTGCAACTTAAGATAATACAATTTATTACCTCACTGAAGGTCAGAAGTTCGACATGACATTGCTGGGATCTCTGCTCGAGGTATTGTAAGGTCAAAATCACAAGACTGATCAGGCAAATCTTCTTCTGGAGGCTCTGAAAAAAAATTCTACTCACAAGTTTATTCTCATTATCTTTAGAATTCAGTTTTTGCTGTCATAGAACTGAAGTTCCTGTGTCCTTTTTGCTGTCATCTGCTTAAGCTTCTAGAGACCACCTGCATTCCTTCCCATGTGGTCTTCCATCCTCAGATGGAAGCATGTTAAATCCTTCTCATGCTTTGGATCTCTAACCTCTCATATCTCCCTGTAGATCATATTTAAATAGATTATGTGATTAGACCAGGCACATCAGGATATTTTCCTACCTTAAGGTCAACTGGTTTGGGACTTCAATTACATTTGCAAAATCCTTCATAGTAATGTCTAGATTGGTATTTGACTGAATAACTGGGAAAAGGCATGTGTATGCCAAGGGGTCATGTAGAATTTTGCCTAACAACTGTCTGTTAGTAGAATATTTGATTCATTTATTATTTTTCCTATTTTGCAGCTGTACATTTCCCGAGTACATATTTTTCTATGTTCTCTACTCTTTCGTATCTTCTGACTTGAGAAGTTGATATCTTCTATGACTCAAGAATTAGCAAGTTACTATTTTTGATTCCTATGTGGTTCCTTAAGAATAGCTTTAGTAATTAAAGTTAATTTTTATTTCACTGAAATAAGATAAAGAGAATTGGTGTGATTTATTCATTTTCTTTTGGAAATTTTCGAGACTCAAGATTTGATCAATATTTATAAATGCCTTATGAATATTTTAAAAGTGTATATATTTTCTGCCTAAGAACTACAATATTCATTATATTATTCAATTTCTCAATTTTCTTATTTTTCTTTCGATTAATTGATCATCATAAAGAAAGTTTTCAGAAATAATTATATTCTTCCATTTATCTTTTTTATCTTGAACACTTTTGCTTACTATAGTTGAGTTACATATTATTTGGTTTATTTTTCTTTAATTATAGTCATCATGTTCTACGTTATCTAGTAAGTGGAATTTTGTACCTTTTCACCACTTTTACCCATTAATCCCACCCCTCAGCCCTCTGCATCTGGCAACCACCAATCTTTTTTGTTTCTCAGAGTCATTTTGTTTTTTTTTTTAATCCCACATATAAGCAAGATCATACAGTATTTGTTTTTCTCTGTCCAACTTATTTCTCTTAGCATAACGCCCTCAAATTCCATCTGTGTTGTCACAAACGCCAGAATTTCCTTCTTTCTGTGGCTCAAAAATATTCCATTGAATACACATACCATATCTTCTTTATCCATTCATCTGGTAAAGGTCACAGGCTGTATTCATGTCTTGGCTATGTAAATAATGCTGCAATGAACATGGGAGTGTAGATATCTGAGATAGTGATTTTTGTTTTCTTTGAATATATACCTGGAAACACAATTGATTGATCATATGGTGGTTCGATTTTTAATTTTTGTGGAACCACCATACTCTTTTCCATAGTGACTGAACCATTCTACATTCCCATAAATAATGCACAAGGGTTCCGTTTTCTTCACATCCTCACCAACACTAGCTTTCTCTTACCTATTTGATAATAGCCATTACAACAGGTGTGAAGTGATATATTATTGTGGTTTTGATCTACATTTTCCTGATAATTAGTGATGTTGAGCACCTTTCCATGTACCTGTTGGCCATCTGTATGTCTTCTTTAGAAAAATGTCTATTCAGTTCCTCTGCCCATTTTTACTCAATTTTTTTTTTTTATGATTGAGTTTTATGAGTTCTTTATATACTTTGGATATTAATGACATAAAATATAAAATGTGTACATATTTTCTCTCATTCCATAGGTTGCCTTTTCATTTTGTTGATGGTTTTCTTTGCTATGCAGAAGTTTTTAGTTTTATGTAGACCCAGTTGTTTATTTTTGCTTTTGTTATTTTATTTAAATTTAAAAAAATATTGGCAAGACTGATGTCAAGGAGATTAACATCAATTTTTCATCTAGGAGTTTTATGGTTTCTGGACTTAGATTAAAGTATTTAACCCACTTTGAGTTGATTTTTGTATATGCTGTAAGATAAAGATCCAGTTTCATTCTTTTTCATGTGGCTGTCAGTTTTCCTAATACCACTTATTTTTCCATTGTATACTGTTAGCTCATTTGTATTAAATTACTGACCATGAATTCATGGGTTTATTTCTAGACTCTCTGTTCTATCAGTCTAAGTGTCTGTTTTTATGCCAGTACAATACTGCTTTGATTACTACAGATTTCTAATATAGCTTGAAATCAGAAATTGTGATATCTTCAACTTTATTTTTCTCTTTTTCAAGATTGCTTTGGAAATCCAGGGTGTTTTAGGTTCCATACACAATTTAGGATTTTTTTTCTATTTCTATGAAAAATACCATTAGAATTTTTGATAGTGATTACATTGATCTCTAGGCCACTTTGAGTAGCAGAAGCATTTTAACAATATTAATTCTTTCAATCCATGAGCATGGAATATCTGTCCATTTATTTGTGTTTTCTTCAGTTCCTTTCATCAATGTCTTACACATTTGAGTGTATACATCTTTCACTTCCTTGGCTAAATTTATCCCTAAGTATTTTGTTCTTTTGATGCAATTGTAAATAGGATTGTTTTCTAATTTCTCTTTCTGATAGTTTGTTGTTAGTGCATAGAAATGCAAGTGATTTATCTATATCAATTTTGTATCCTGAAATTTTACTGAATTCATTTATAAGTCTAACAGCTTTTTGGTAGAGTTGTTGGTTAAAAGTGGTGAGAATGGGCATTCTTGTCTTGTTCGTGATCTTAGAGAGAAAGCCTTAAATTTTTGACCCTTGAATATGATGTTAGCTGAAGGTTTGTCATATATGGTCTTTATTATGTTGAGGTATGTTCCCTCTATAATCACTTTGTTGAGTGTTTTCATCATAAATGGATGTTGAATTTTTTCAAGTGTTTTGTCAATTTATTTTTCTACATTATTGAGATGAACCTGTGATTTTTTTTTCACACACACACACTGTATTTTATTTTTACAAGAGATAAGTAGACTGACACCAAGCATTGTACATGGATGACCACAACAAAAGCAACAATGATTGCAATTACCAAACATGAAACACACTCATACTATGTCATAATATAGACATTCAGTCCAGTAATCCTCCACTGTAACAGCTCCTTTACTTTGCAGTGAAAATTGATTTGTATATTCTTTGCCTCTGAGTCCTTGTGGGATTTTTTTTTTTTAATTCAGACAGAAAGTCACAAAAATTATACTCATCCTCATCAGTTCACTCAGTCCCATGTAATTAATTTTTTTTTCATCTTGATCTTTTGTTAGCACTTTTATGAGTTCATCAGTTTTTCATTAGAGTTCTGAAAATGCTTATTCATTCAGTTCAGCAGTACAGTCAGTTACCAGAAACCTGTACTTGTCAGAGTCTTTTCCATGAATTTCTTGAAGATGAAAGCCTTTTATAGGAACATATTTGCAAAAGCATCAGAGTACACCCAGAACTGTCTGTAAATGACAAAAGACTTAAAAATGACCACTGTTAAAGATTTGATGAAAGTTCATAATAATGCAGTTGACAAGAAAATTAGTTATTTCTGAGATATACATTTTAAAGTAATAACTAGGATTATTACTTATAACATTATACCAGAACATATAAGATTTTTAGAAATTTCATGTAATGTCTGAAACATTTATATTAACATATTTCCATACATATTTCCATACAAATACAAATATAAGACTTTTAGAAATTTCATATAATGTCTGAAACCTTTATATTAACATATTTCCATACAAATACAAATATAAGATTTTTAGAAATTTCATGTAATGTCTGAAACATTTATATTAACATATTTCCATACAAATAACCCAATGAAAGTTTAGTATTAGTTGTTTTGTTTGTTTTTTTATACTGCAGGTTCTTATTAGGCATCAATTTTATACACATCAGTGTATACGTGTCAATCCCAATCGCCCAATTCAGCACACCACCATCCCCACCCCACCGCAGTTTTCCCCCCTTGGTGTCCATATGTCCATTCTCTACATCTGTGTCTCAACTTCTGCCCTGCAAACTGGCTCATCTGTACCATTTTTCTAGGTTCCACATACATGCATTAATATACGATATTTGTTTTTCTCTTTCTGACTTACTTCACTCTGTATGACAGTCTCTAGATCCATCCACTTCTCAACAAATGACTCAATTTCGTTCCTTTTTATGGCTGAGTAATATTCCATTGTATATATGTACCACAACTTCTTTATCCATTCATCTGTTGATGGGCATTTAGGTTGCTTCCATGACCTGGCTATTGTAAATAGTGCTGCAATGAACATTCGGGTGCATGTGTCTTTTTGAATTACGGTTTTCTCTGGGTATATGCCCAGTAGTGGGATTGCTGGGTCATATGGTAATTCTATTTTTAGTTTTTTAAGGAACCTCCATATTGTTCTCCATAGTGGCTGTATCAATTTACATTCCCACCAACAGTGCAAGAGGGTTCCCTTTTCTCCACACCCTCTCCAGCATTTGTTGTTTGTTGATTTTCTGATGATGCCCATTCTAACAGGAGTGAGGTGATACCTCATTGTAGTTTTGATTTGCATTTCTCTAATAATTAGTGATGTTGAGCATCTTTTCATGTGCTTCGTGGCTGCCTGTATGTCTTCTTTGGAGAAATGTCTATTTAGGTCTTCTGCCCATTTTTGGATTGGGGTGTTTGTTTCTTTAATATTGAGCTGAATGAGCTGTTTATATATTTTGGAGATTAATCCTTTGTCAGTTGATTCGTTGGCAAATATTTTCTCCCATTCTGAGGGTTGTCTTTTCGTCTTGTTTATGGTTTCCTTTGCTGTGCAAAAGTTTTGAAGTTTCATTAGGTCCCATTTGTTTATTTTTGTTTTTATTTCCATTACTCTAGGAGGTGGATCTTGCTGTGATTTATGTCAAAGAGTGTTCTTCCTATGTTTTCGTCTAAGAGTTTTATAGTGTCCAGTCTTATATTTAGGTCTCTAATCCATTTTGAGTTTATTTTTGTGTATGGTGTTAGGGAGTATTCGAATTTCATTCTTTTACATGTAGCTATCCAGTTTTCCCAGCACCACTTATTGAAGAGACTGTCTTTTCTCCATTGTATATCTTTGCCTCCTTTGTCATAGATTAGTTGACCATAGGTGCGTGGGTTAATCTCTGGGCTTTCTATCTTGTTCCATTGATCTATGTTTCTGTTTTGTGCCAGTACCATATTGTCTTGATTACTGTAGCTTTGTAGTAGAGTCTGAAGTCAGGGAGTCTGATTCCTCCAGCTCCATTTTTTTGCCTCAAGACTGCTTTGGCTATTCGGGGTCTTTTGTGTCTCCATACAAATTTTAAGATGATTTGTTCTAGCTCCGTAAAAAATGCCATTGGTAATTTGATAGGGATTGCATTGAATCTGTAGATTGCTTTGGGTAGTATACTCATTTTCACAATGTTGATTCTTCCAATCCAAGAACATGGTCTATCTCTCCATCTGTTGGTATCATCTTTAATTTCTTTCATCAGTGTCTTATAGTTTTCTGCATACAGGTCTTTTGTCTCCCTAGGTAGGTTTATTCCTAGGTATTTTATTCTTTTTGTTGCAATGGTAAATGGGAGTGTTTCCATAATTTCTCTTTCAGATTTTTCATCATTAGTGTATAGGAATGCAAGAGATTTCTGTGCATTAATTTTGTATCCTGCAACTTTACCATATTCATTAATTAGCTCTAGCAGTTTTCTGGTGGCAGTTTTAGGATTCTCTATGTATAGTATCATGTCATCCGCAAACAGTGACAGTTTTACTTCGTCTTTTCCAATTTGTATTCCTTGTATTTCTTTTTCTTCTCTGATTGCCGTGGCCAGGACTTCCAGAACTATGTTGAATAATAGTGGTGAGAGTGAATATCCTTGTCTCGTTCCTGATCTTAGAGGAAATGCTTTCAGTTTTTCACCATTGAGAATGATGTTTGCTGTGGGTTTGTCATATATGGCCTTTATTATGTTGAGGTAGGTTCCCTCTATGCCCACTTTCTGGAGAGTTTTTATCATGAATGGGTGTTGAATTTTGTCAAAAGCTTTTTCTGCATCTATTGAGATGATCATATGGTTTTTATTCTTCAATTTGTGAATATGGTGTATCACATTGATTGATTTGCGTATATTGAAGAATCCTTGCATCCCTGGGATAAATCCCACTTGATCGTGGTGTATGATCCTTTTAATGTGTTGTTGGATTCTGTTTGCTAGTATTTTGTTGAGGATTTTTGCATCTATATTCATCAGTGATATTGGTCTGTAATTTTCTTTTTTTGTAGTGTCTTTGTCTGGTTTTGGTATCAGGGTGATGGTGGCCTCATAGAATGAGTTTGGGAGTGTTCCTTCCTCTGCAATTTTTTGGAAGAGTTTGAGAAGGATAGGTGTTAGCTCTTCTCTAAATGTTTGATAGAATTCACCTGTGAAGCCATCTGGTCCTGGACTTTTGTTTGTTGGAAGATTTTTAATCACAGTTTCAATTTCATTACTTGTGATTGGTCTGTTCATATTTTCTGTTTCTTCCTGGTTCAGTCTCGGAAGGTTATACCTTTCTAAAAATTTGTCTATTTCTTCCAGGTTGTCCATTTTATTGGCATAAAGTTGCTTGTAGTAGTCTCTTAGGATGCTTTGTATTTCTGCAGTGTCTGTTGTAACTTCTCCTTTTTCATTTCTGATTTTATTGATTTGAGTCCTCTCCCTCTTTTTCTTGATGAGTCTGGCTAATGGCTTATCAATCTTGTTTATCTTCTCAAAGAACCAACTTTTAGTTTTATTGATCTTTGCTATTGTTTTCTTTGTTTCTATTTCTTTTATTTCTGCTCTGATCTTTATGATTTCTTTCCTTCTGCTAACTTTGGGTTTTGTTTGTTCTTCTTTCTCCAGTTTCTTTAGGTGTAAGGTTAGATTGTTTATTTCAGATTTTTCTTGTTTCTTTAGGTAGGCTTGTATAGCTATAAACTTCCCTCTTAGAACCGCTTTCACTGCATCCCATAGGTTTTGGGTCGTCGTGTTTTCATTGTCATTTGTCTCTAGGTATTTTTTTATTTCCTCTTTGATTTCTTCAGTGATCTCTTGGTTATTTAGTAACGTATTGTTTAGCCTCCATGTGTTTGTCTTTTTTACGTTTTTTTCCCTGTAATTCATTTCTAATCTCATAGCGTTGTGGTCAGAAAAGATGCTTGATATGATTTCAATTTTCTTAAATTTACTGAGGCTTGATTTGTGACCCAAGATGTGATCTATCCTGGAGAATGTTCCATACGCACTTGAGAAGAACGTGTAATCTGCTGTTTTTGGATGGAATGTCCTATATATATCAATTAAATCTATCTGGTCTATTGTGTCATTTAAAGCTTCTGTTTCCTTATTTATTTTCATTTTGGATGATCTGTCCATTGGTGTAAGTGAGGTGTTAAAGTCCCCCACTATGATTGTGTTACTGTCAATTTCCTCTTTTATAGCTGTTAGCAGTTGCCTTATGTATTGAGGTGCTCCTATGTTGGGTGCATATATATTTATAATTGTTATATCTTCTTCTTGGATTGATCCCTTGATCATTATGTAGTGTCCTTCCTTGTCTCTTGTAACATTCTTTATTTTAAAGTCTATTTTATCTGATATGAGTATAGCTACTCCAGCTTTCTTTTTATTTCCATTTGCATGGAATATCTTTTTCCATCCCCTCACTTTCAGTCTGTATGTGTCCCTAGGTCTCAGGTGGGTCTCTTGTAGACAACATATATATGGGTCTTGTTTTTGTATCCATTCAGCCAGTCTATGTCTTTTGGTTGGGGCATTTAATCCATTCACGTTTAAGGTAATTATCGATATGTATGTTCCTATGACCATTTTCTTAATTGTTTTGGGTTTGTTTTTGTAGGTCCTTTTCTTCTCTTGTGTTTCCCACTTAGAGAAGTTCCTTTAGCATTTGTTGTAGAGCTGGTTTGGTGGTGCTGAATTCTCTTAGCTTTTGCTTGTCTGTAAAGCTTTTGATTTCTCCATCAAATCTAAATGAGATCCTTGCCGGGTAGAGTAATCTTGGTTGTAGCTTCTTCCCTTTCATCACTTTAAGTATATCATGCCACTCCCTTCTGGCTTGCAGAGTTTTTGCTGAAAAATCAGCTGTTAACCTTATGGGAGTTCCCTTGTATGTTATTTGTCGTTTTTCCCTTGCTGCTTTCAATAATTTTTCTTTGTGTTTAATTTTTGCCACTTTGATTACTATGTGTCTCGGCGTGTTTCTCCTTGGGTTTATCCTGTATGGGACCCTCTATGCTTCCTGGACTTGGGTGGCTATTTCCTTTCCCATGTTAGGGAAGTTTTCGACTATAATCTCTTCAAATATTTTCTCTGGTCCTTTCTATCTCTCTTCACCTTCTGGGACCCCTATAATGCGAATGTTGTTGCGTTTAATGTTGTCCCAGAGGTCTCTTAAGCTGTCTTCATTTCTTTTCATTCTTTTTTCTTTAGTCTGTTCCGCAGCAGTGAATTCCACCATTCTGTCTTCCAGGTCACTTATCCGTTCTTCTGCCTCAGTTATTCTGCTATTGATTCCTTCTAGTGTAGTTTTCATTTCAGTTATTGTATTGGTCATCTCTGTTTGTTTGTTCTTTAATTCTTCTAGGTCTTTGTTAATCATTTCTTGCATCTTCTCAATCTTTGCCTCCATTCTTATTCCGAGGTCCTGGATCATCTTCACTATCATTATTCTGAATTCTTTTTCTGGAAGGTTGCCTATCTCCACTTCATTTAGTTGTTTTTCTGGGTTTTTTTCTTGTTCCTTCATCTGGTACATAGCCCTCTGCCTTTTCATCTTGTCTATCTTTCTGTAACTGTGGTTTTTTGAACCTGTGATTTTTATCCTTCATTTTGTTAATGTGGTGTATCACTGAGATTTGCAGATGTTGAACCATACTTACATCACTGGAATAAATCCTACTTGATTATGGCTTATGATCCTTTTGTTGTATCATTGAATTAATTTTGTTTGCTAATATTTTGTTGAAAATTTTGCATCTATGTTCATCAGTAAAATTGGTTTGTAATTTTATTTTTTGTGGCATCCTTGTCTGGTTTTGGTATGAAAATAATTCTAGCCTTGTGAAATCTGTTAGGAAGAATTCCCTTCTCTTCTATTTTTTGGAAGTGTTTGTGAAGAATCAGTATTAACTCTTCTTTAAATTTTGGTAAAATTCATGAATGAAGCCACCTGTTCCTTCATTTTTTTTTGTTGGGAGTTTTTGATTAATGATTCAATTTCCTTGCTAGAAATTCATCTGCTCAGATTTTCTATATTTTCATGAGTCAGTCTTGGTAAGTTGTATGTTTCTAGAAAATTATCTATTTCTTCGAGGTTGTCCAAAGTGTTGACATATTATTGTTCATAGTGGTCTAATAATCCTTAGATTATTAAGGATTATTAATAATAATCCTTATTGTTATTAATTAATATTAATTTTAATATTTTCATTAATAATCCTTGTATTATTGTAATGCCACCTATTTCATTTCTGATTTTATTTATTTGTAACCTTTCATTTTTTCTAGGTAAGTCTAGCTAAAGATTTGTCAATTTTATTTATCTTTTCAAGGAACCAGCTCTTACTTCTATTGACCATTTTTATTTTTTTCTTTTTTCAGTTTCTATTTTATTTATTTATGCTCTGCTCTTTATTGTTTTCTTCCTTATTCTAATTTTGGGCTTTGTTTGTTTTCATTTTTTTTAGTTCTGTTAGTTTTAAAGTTAGGTTCCTTCTTTGAGCTGGTCTCAGTGGACTGTAGTAAACAAAGAAACAGTTCTTAACTGGCTATTACCTCAGGGCTCTGTGCAGAGTAAGCAGACAGAAATGTCCAACTCCAAGTCTTTCAGAAAAAAGAGGTTTACTTGCATACTTTAAAAGCTGCTGCCTGAGGGTCAGCCTTCCACTATAGATCGTCCCCTATGGGATACTGACAGGTCTTGGAACACTCTCAACTACTGTGAGCCACTAAGAACAAAAATTGAGGCTTGGACATCACAAAGTTTTGAGAGATAATCAAGAGCTCGGGCCAGTCTGAACAGTCTGTTTTATCTTTTACACAAGACAACTCTTCAAGACTGGAAAAGGTGGCTCTTTTATCTAATGAACATAAACCAACACAGAGAGTCAAGAAAGATGAAGAAACAGTGGAATATGTTCCAAACCAAAGGACAAGATAAAACTCCAGAACCAGATTTAAGTGAAATGAAGATAAGTGGCTTACCTAGTAAAGAGTTCAAAATAATGGTCATAAAGATGCTCACAGAGGTCAGGAGAACAATGCATGAATAAAGTGATACTTTCAACAAAAAGAAAGAAAATATAAGAATGTATCCAATAGAAATCACAGAGCTGAAGAATACAACAACTGAACTGCAAAATTCATTGCAGGGGTTCAATGGCAGACTAGATCAAACAGGAGAAAGGATCAGCAAACTCAAGGCAGGACAATAGAATTAATATAATCAGTGGAGTAAAAAGAATTAAAAAGAGTGAAGATTCTTAAGGGGCTTATCAGATACCAACAAGAAGACCAATATGTGCATTATAGGAATCCCTGAAGGAAAAGAGAGAAAGAAAGGTACAGAAAGCTTATTTGAAGAAATAATGGCTGAAAACTTCCCTAACTTGGGGAAAATAAACCAACATCCAGATCCAGGAAGCCCAGAGAGTTCCAAATAAGATGAATTTAAAGAGACCCACACCAAGGCACTTTATAATTAAATTGTTAAAAATTAAATAGTAAGAGAATCTTAACAGCAACAAGAGAGAAACAACTTGTTATGTATAAGGGAATCCCCCACAAGATGATCAGCAGATTTTTCAGTAGAAACTTTGTCAGCCAGTAGAGAGTGTCATGATATATTCAAAGTGCTGGAAGAAAAAAAGTGACATCCAAAAATATTCTACCTGGTAAAGTTTTCCTTTTGTTTTTCAGGCAAGCTAAGTTAAAGGAGTTCATCATCACTAGACTAGCATTATAAGAAATATTAAAGGGACTTCTTCAAGCTGAAATGAAAGGATGCTAATTAGTAACAAGAAACTATAGGAAAGTATAAATCTCACTGGTAAATGTAAATATGTAGCTAAATTCAGAATACTCTAAATTCAGCATTGTAGTGTAAAGATGGTGGGTAAATCACTTAGAAGTCTAGCATGAAGGTTAAAAGACAAAAGTAATAACAATAACTACAACTACAATAGTTTGTTAATGTATACAGAGGTTTAAAAGATTAAAAACTGTAAAAAAAAAAGATGTAAAGATAAAGAATGTAAATTGTGACATAAAACATGGGCAGGAACAGTAAAAACATATAGTTTCAGTATGTGTTCAAACTTAAGTCATTATCAACTTAAAATGGACTGTTATATTTTATATAAATCTCAAGAAAACCACAAAGCAAAAACCTATAACAGATACACAAAGAATAAAGAGAAAGAAATCTAAACATACCACTACAGAAAATCATCAAATCCCAAAGAAGAGACAAAGGGAAGAAGAGAACAAAGGAATTACAAAACAACCAGAAAACAATTAACAAAATGGCAACAGTAAGTCCATATATATCAATAATACTTTAAATTTAAATGGACTACATTCTTGAATCAAAAGACATGGAGTGGCCAAATGGGTAAAAATCAAGACTGAACTATATTCTGATCATAATAGACTCACTTCAGCCTTAGGGATACACACAAAATGAAAATGAAGGGATGAAAAAGAGATTCCATGAGAATAGAAATCAAAAGAAAACATGGATAGCTAGACTTAGAAAAAAAAAAAACTTTAAGGCAAAGACTGTAAAAGAGGCAAGAAATGTCATTATATAATGATAAAGGGCACCATCAAACAAGAGAATAAAACATTTGTATGTAAATATTTATGAACACAACAAAGGAGAACCTAAATATATAAAGCAAATATTGATAGAACTAAAGGAAAAATAAATAGCAGTATAAGGATAGTAGGGAACTTCAATACCTCACTTTCAACAATGGAAAAATCATCTAGATAGAAAATCAATAAGAAAACTTTGGTCTTAAGCTACACGTTAGACCAAAGGGGCTTAACAGGCATTTTCAGAACATTCCATCCTGCAGCAGCAGAATAAATATTCTCAAGTGCATATGAAAAAATCTCTAGGATAGATCATATGTTAGGTCATAAAACAGTAATATATTATTTGACTCATATATGTTTTTGGTGATTAAATGTTCATGTTATACATGAACATTTAATCCTTATATAGTATCTGGCAACATGGTAAATAAAAATTGCTATGATGATTATAATCATGTTGATAATGACCATGATCATTTGTATAATATTGATATTGCCACTATTGCTTTTTAATTGTTCTCATATCACATTATTTTTATTCTGTTTGTATTATTTAGTTTTCGGTCTTCATATATTTTCATTGTTTTGTCGTCTAAGAGCTTTTATTATTTATTTATTATTTATTTTTGGCTGTGTTGGGTCTTTGTTTCTGTGCGAGGGCTTTCTCTAGTTGCGGCAAGCGGGGGCCACTCTTCATCGTGATGCGCAGGCCTCTCACTATCGCAGCCTCTCTTGTTGTGGAGCACAGGCTCCAGACGCACAGGCTCAGTAGTTGTGGCTCACGGGCCTAGCTGCTCTGCGGCATGTGGGATTTTCCCAGACCAGGGCTCGAACCCGTGTCCCTTGCATTGGCAAGCAGTTTCTCAACCACTGCGCCACCAGGGAAGCCCTAAGAGCTTTTAAGTAGTGAGGTTTAGCACATTTATCTTCAGTTGGGCTTACTTCTTTTGTTTTTTAAAGTGTCTTTATTTTTATTTATTTATTTATTTATTTATTTATTTATTTATTTTATTTATTTTTGGTTGTGTTGGGTCTTCATTGCTGTGTGTGGGCTTTCTCTAGTTGTGGCGAGCAGGGACTATTCTTTGTTGTGGTGCATAGGCTTCTCATCGTGGTGTCTTCTTTTGTTGCGGAGCACAGGCTCTAAGCATGTGGGCTTCAGTAGTTGTGGCTCACGGGCTTAGTTGCTCCATGACATGTGGGATGTTCCCAGACCAGGGCTCAAACCCATGTCCCCTGCATTGGCAGCTGGATTCTTAACCACTGTGCCACCAGGGAAGTTCTAGTTGGGCTTACTTCTATTATTATACTTTATATTTTATGCTTTTAATATTTCACACTATTCTTCTACCCCAAGTTCACTGCTTTAACTAAATTACTCAAACTTTCCTTAGTCTTTTGTTCTGTAGTGACTTGAGAATTATTTATCTTAAGTTTATCCTGCAAGTGATTATGTTAAAAATTTTGTCATATATGTACATTTCTATGAATTCATATTTTAAAGTTTATTTTTATTCTACCAATACAGAGTAATCTTTTTAATAAAACTAAAATTATAATTTCATTTCCAAACATAGTACTCTAAATTCCTATTTTTGAAGATAAAAGTCATACATCTTAGCTTAGAAATGAACATCTTTCATTAACTGACTTATTCCTCTCTCTGTTGCTTTGTAACATCTGTTCCCCTTTTCTTTAGCCACCAAAACATGTTATTTTGTTTTAGACTTCATGCCTTCACACATGCTGTTATTCCAATTGGAATGATTTTATTTTCCTTATTCATCTGCTAAATCATATTCAAATTTCAACATTCAGTTCAAACTATCATATCCTCTGGTAAACCTTCCCCAGTCATCTTCTCCACAGAGAGTCTAATGTTTTGAAATTTTCTCTTTTATTGAAGTGGCACTCTGTGAATATCCCACCACAGAACCTACTAACCTGCCATCAGGTAATTAGGTTACTCATTCATCCTCTCTTCCACAAATGAAAGGGAGCTCAGTAATGGAAGGTGTCATATCTTATTCAGCTTTGAATCCTCAGAACCTAGCACAGCACTTCATATATTTGTAGTACTTAATAAATATTTGTTTAATGAATTAAGTATATTAGATAAACTTCATCAATGTTTGCCCATATTTTGGCCCAAACCCTCAGAAATTTCATTTTATATTTATAAAGTACAAAATGCAATTTTTCTGATTTATTCTAAAGTACCAGAAACAAGGAAAAAATATAAATCTGAGTAAATCATAATGTAACCTGTGGACTTTGCTTAATAATAATGTTATCAGTATTGGGTCATTAACTGTAATAAATGTACCATATAATTCAAGATATTAATAATAGGAGGATACAAGTAGGAGGTTATATGGGAACTCTCTCTACTTTCTGCTCAATTTTTCTCTGAACCTAAAACTTCTCAACGAAATGAAGTCTTTTAAATACAAAAAATTACTCTTTCAAAAATATAAAATATTACCATTGTATATACATTACTATTTAGTAATAATTTTTATTTATGAATTCAGTAACATATTTGGGCAACTACTATACCCACTACTGTGTTTAGGATTAGGATACAGAGGTACAAAACAGGAAGCTAGAGAGGCAAACAAAATATTAATTACTATGTTTTGTGATGAGCACTCTGAAAGCAGTAGGATAGGAGTCTTTGAGAGCACATAGGAAGTTACACATCCTAGGACAGGTTGAGTGACCAGAAATGATTCCATAATAGAAGTGACACCTTGAAAGAAGCCTGAATAATGAGTAGGAGTTTATGAGTAGAGAATTAGAATTGGAGAAAACAGAGACTGAAGAATTCAACCTAATCTTATTTCAGATTTTGAATTTTATCCAGAGGACAATGTAATACCCTTGAAGAGATTTTAATGTGGACATGACATAACCAGATTTTCTTTCAAGAGTGATTAATCTGGATCCTGTGGAGAGGAAAATGGACTAGAAATAGACAAGAACAGATTATACTAAGAGAAAGAGAAACTTTATGAAGCTATTTTAGTCACCTAAGCTAGAAATGATGCCTTTCTGAAACTGTTTAGTGTCACTAGGAATATACTGAGGAGAATTTCAGAGATTAGGAGATAGATGGGTGAGTGTGAGTGAGAAGGAGATAGCTAGGATAACTCTTCAGTTTCTCAGTATTCAACTGGGTAGACATCCTTATGCCATTCACAGAGAGAAGAGAGAGTGTAAATTTGAGAATGGAAATCAGAATGAGTTTAGTTAGGGATTTGAAATGACCATGTAACATGCAAGTGGAGACCTCCAGTTGCGAAATGGTTGTGCGGATCTTGACGTATGTAAGAAAACCGACCCATAGAGAGAGGCTTGGGAATTGTCAGACTAACTCTGCAACTGAAGAAGGAGAGCAGGAGAACTTGTAATGCAAGGTTGGATACTTTCCCCACCAGAGAGCTATGGAGAGTTTATATTTCAGAAGTGTAACTGAGAAAAGAGATATTTTCTAGTTGAGAAACTTCATAGATATTATACTGTTTTTTGTTTTATGTTTTTAGTGATAAAGTAAAGCATATTTATTTGTAGTGAACATTACATCTTTTTAAAGATACAAGGACACTTACTCTATAATCTTCAAAAACTCTCAGGTCAGCATTCATATGATAGATCTCAAGGACTTTATCATTTTCCTGACATTTAGAATGTGTGTACTTTAATGAAGTTGTTATCAACTCAATCATTTAATGCCTCTTTTTATAGTAAATACTGTGGAATGTTTCCTCTATGATCCCAAAATTAAACTCAAAGATAATACCTACAAACACAAGTTTTTAAAAAATACAAGACCTTAAATTCAGGATAAAGGAGGAACAAAGGCAAAGTATAATAAAGTTATTATATCTCTATATAAATGCTCAGACATAACAGCACTAGAAGATATAATGAAATAATCAGACACTTGAACCCTTAAGTGTAATTACCATGAAGCTACATCTACAAATGAAGGTTGTGTAAACTTCAGAAAGACAAGGATTTTTGTCTGTTTCATTCACTGCTGTATCCTCAATGCCTGGAGCTGTGCCTGACACATAGTAAATGCTTGATAAATACTTTGTTAATAATTTTAAAAAATGAATACAGATGTTTTGTACTGGTTTAAATACCACTAGCAGTATTATTCTCAGTGATGTGAACCAATTATTGAATTTCCAATCAAAAGTTTTCCCAGCATTACATTTAAGTATTTTTACGGGTTTAGTTATTACTGGTTAAGCATTAATCCATGAAAAAAAATCACTACTCTGAAATAATTTCTTTAAAATAGTTTCATATTAAATACTTTATTTAATTTTTGAATAGACGAATTCTTGCAACAACTCTGTTATGTGGGTGTTTTGACACTTTATTGTCTTTCCATTTGCTATGACTAAGGTGTATACTGATTGGTCTATTACCTATATTTGAAGTAATTTGGCAGAATTGTCTATCTTCTTTATTTACAAAAAAATACATATTTTACCCAGAAATTTAAGAGTATGTTTAATTCAGCAGTATTTAAAGAAGAAGCAACAAAATACAACAGACAATTTTTATCATTGTCGATTCTCTGCCCGGAAGCTTTGGATCCCTCCTCTCTTCTGTGAGTGCCAACCTAACTTCCCGTCATCAACACTGCCATCTTTGTTGGAAGGCTGACCAATATTTCCAGTGCCTTATTTGCCAGTGCATAAGTGACCAGAAATGTCTGTGAATTAAGGAGCAACCCTTAACCAATGGGTTCAAGAATATAAATAGTCTAGCTCCTTAACCTTTCGCCAGAATAATTCTGAGGTATGTGTCTTACCTTTTCCCAGAGCTTCCCCGGAGATTATGCTTAATAATAACTTGACATGCTGCTTTTCCTTTTCTGTATCATCTTCATATTCCTTTGCTTTTTAAAATTTTTGTATTTCCCCACAAAAATAAAGAGTGCACATGATCCTCTCAGGATTTGATTCTAAGGGGAACCTCACTAAAGGAGTTAGAAATTATTCTAGGAAACAGATCCTCAGAGGGTACTCCAGGGTTGGGTCACTGGCCGGTCAGATAGCAAAAATGACTGCATTGCTAGTATTGGGGGGATGGTGATAATCCTTCGCATTCTGTAGCATAACTATTAGTAAGCCTCTCACAGGTGGTGAATTGAGATGAAATATCTGTGGGAGAGGATTACTGATTTATACAATATCTCTGATATTTGAGATATGTAGCAGCAATGGTAATTATGAACACTGTGAAATTATTTAGTCATTTTTAAATTATATTAATGTGCTAAATAAAAATGGCAGACTCAAATCAGCCAACAGATACCTTTAGCACAGAGTGAGGCTTAAGGATACTTTTGATAGTATTTTAAAGAGACCCTTATTTCCTGCAACTGGAGGACAAATCAGGAAAAAACAGATCAAGGACCTAATTGTCAGAGTAGCTGAATACAGAGAAGGCTTGATTCCCAGTCCTGATATGTCCCCCATGCTAAAGAAAGGGTCTAGGTATAAAAGGAATGGTCCCCAGCTACCTGCATGGATACCCTTGAGAATCTTGAATAATCAGATTCCCAGAACCCTCCAAGGCTGCAGATCTGGCTCATGTCCCTTTCTAGAGGATAATAGCCTTCTTTTTCCTGGAGAACTTACAGAGGCCTCTACTGAGATGAATGCTTCCCAAGATGATAATCGCCTTCTTTAAGATTTCCTTCCACCTCCCCCCCATCACTTCTAACCAACAGCTAGTATAAAGTTCAGTAAACTACTGTACCTCCTCTAGGAGGAAAGGGATTGTTTCCACAAAAGAGCTATAACAGCTTGCAAATATGTACTGATAAGACACCAAGAATGGGTTTTGAGGGTACAAGATGAATGGAGGAAGTGATATGGATGAATCAGTAGCATACAGAATGCAAGGATGTGTAAGGGAGATGATAGATAGATGGATGGATTTATTTTAAGGAATTGGCTTAAATGCTTATGAAGGCTGAGAAGGTACATGATCTGTAGTTATCAAGCTGGAGACCCAGGAGAAGCCTATGGTGTAAGTTCTAGTCCAAGGGCAGGCAAAGACTGATGTCCCAGTTCAGTAGTCAGGCAGAGAGAGAAAGAATTCTCTCTTTTTCTGCAGTTTTGTTTCATTCAGACCCTCAATAGATTGGATGATGCCACTCACATTGGAGAGGGCCATCTGCTTTATTCAGTCTACTGATTCAAATGCTAATCTCATCTGGAAATACTTTCACAGTAGAAAGATTGTTTAACCCAAAAATAATGTTTAACCATATAGCTGGGCACCCCACGGCCTAGTCAAGTTGACACATATAATTAACCATTATGGGTTGTTTTACTTCTCATTATTAAGAACAATTTTATCGTCCATATTTCTGCCAATTTTATTTTTTTGTTTTGTTTTATTTCAAAATTTATGATTAATTTTTATAAAAGATTTCCAGAAGTGGAATTATCCGATCAAATTGTATAAGTATTTTGAATTTTCATAATTGTCCCAAATTGTTTCTGAGATAATTGTTATTGCATTGTACTTGGGCACAAATTTATCATTTTGTACTACAGTTTTACATGTTTAATTTGCCTACAATTAAAATTTTTATTTGAATTTATTTGCCTTTTGAACATTGATAAGAGAGACTATTTCCTATATGTTTATTAACCATTTGTATGTCCTTTTTCATTAAACATTAGGTCATATACATTGGTTGCTTATCTAGTGAAATTACAAGACTTCTTAAATTGACTTGTGAAATCTTCATGTTAATAACATTAATACTCTCTTAGTGTGAACTTTTTAATTGTATTATTTAACTTTGTATTCTGTTTTGAATAACGTTTTAATTTTATGTACCTCAAATCTATTCTAATATCATATTTAAGTTTATAAAAATGTTGTTAGCACAAATTTAATAAATTATTATTTTTATTTATCTGTAAATTCATGTTTGAATTTT
The DNA here is from genome assembly GCF_965194805.1 of Balaenoptera borealis. NCBI lineage: Eukaryota > Metazoa > Chordata > Mammalia > Artiodactyla > Balaenopteridae > Balaenoptera > Balaenoptera borealis. The sequence continues at coordinate 121,644,703 of NC_138860.1, read as the reverse complement.
TGCATTTCATATCATTATTTTCTAAGTAGCAAACTGATTAACAAAACAGTTGTATTAAGTAATTCTTCCCTTGCTCACTGGTTTATGATGTCTCTATGACACGTAATATTTTGTATGGGAGAAAAAAATCTAATCCTCATATATATATTCTGTGTTACTTATGTGTATCTAATTATGTTATGCTCATTTAAATTTTATGATTTTGTAACATATATAATGTCTGATAGGTCTTGCTTTTCCTTCAATTTTATTTTTAAAAATAGCTCTACTGCCATAAAATTTAAAATTACAATTTCAAATTTTTAAAAATTATTTTATTTTCCATTTTGAATAAAATTATTTTAAATAAATGCAATAATTTGGAATAAAAATATATCTTTAATATGCATTCCTTTCATTTAAAGCATGGTATACCTATCCAATTTCTCAATTATGTTTAATTCTATGCTTGATAATCTTCTTCAAATATATACTACACGTTTCATCAGTGTTAATCCTGAGCATTTTGTTACTGCAAATGGCAATGAAATTATAGGCAAAGCAGGAAGAAATACTCTACTTTGATAAAACCCCTAATATCAACAGTCAATTTATATATGACCACATCGATAGACCTATGAAAGTTTCAATTTAGGTAAAACCCCACATTTCATTTGATCACGTTTTTTCTTCAGAGCCATTTGGCTAGTGTTCTGGTTAGTTATTGAAGTAAAGAATCCCTCACAGATAGCACTGTATCAAGAAAAGCTTTCCTTCCTAAATCCCAGTAGGGTAGACTTAGGAATGTAGGAAAAGTTGATTTAATTAATGACATTCATAATGCTATAGAGGAGGTAAAAGAGAAGAGAGGAAAAGTTTTATCACTGGCTCTATGCCAATCTATAAGCTTTTCTTTCCTCTTCTCATTCTCACTCAGAGCACCAGCTGTCATATGAATGTAGGTGATATCCAAATATGAATTTCTAGTCCAGGTCCTCTGCTGAACTATAGATACATATAGATTTTGATCTGGGTCTAGACCTATCTATCTATCTATCTATCTATCTATCTATCTATCTATCTATCTATCATCTATCAAGATATCTTAACCTGGACAAGCTCAATTTGTCCACAACTGAATTCCATAATTTGTGCTCTGACAAACGACGTTTTCTGTGTTCCATTTCTAACAATGACACTACCACTCAGCTCCTTATGCCTGAAGAAGACCATCTTAATTTTTGTTTGTTTGTTATTATTATGTGTTTCTTTTTGTTTCCCAAAGAATATAGCTTCCAAGTCTCCTTAACATCTCTGTAGTATAAACCTCCTCCCTATCCTTTTTTAAACTGCTTTCAGTTTCGACCTTATCTTCTCTCTCTTTGGTCTGAGCAATAGTTTCCCTACAGTTCCTCTTCTCTAATCTGGCTCTACCTCCATCCACTCTACACTTTAGGCAGAGGAAACTTTCTAAGAAGCAAATCACTGTTATTCTGTTTTTTTCTTTAAATATTTCAATGGCTCATCAATAGCTTCAGGATAAAAGATGTTCCATGAACTAGGATTTGTATATAGTATCTTGCATATTAGTTATTATGATTTTCTTTTTATTAGCCCGCTAAGCAATTTACCCTTAGTTATGCAAAAGCATTTGCATTGTTATGGTAGGAAGACTGAAACAGAGTGGAAGAAAATAATCAATAATTAGGGATTGAAGATCATATTGGGAAACCTTAAAGAATCAGAGTTCATAGAGAAATCTAGCCTACATTCCTGGAGAGATAGGGAAAGAACACCACCAAAACTGAAGACAGTGTGGAATAATGAGGAGTTGTGACCTTCTAGAACATTGGTAACCTGGAGCAGAGGGAATGAGCAGTGGCTGAGAGCAGTGGGAGGTGGTCAGCCTTGAGAGAAATCAGGTCCACTTCTGGTGCCAGTCTAGGGGCCGTGTGGGGTCATTGGTTGGGAACCTTGCCAATGGTGAAAGCCAAGTCAATGTCTGCTTTGGGGGTTTACCTTCACACTGGCTGACCTTTGCCATGTCTGCCCTTCTATCAACAACATGCCACCTGCAGTTCTCTCAAAAAGATGGTCTCCTGCCCCAATACTTAACTTATTTTTTAAACAGACTACTTGACATGTTTATTCACCAGTCATTTTCAATGGTCCAACACATTTAGAAGATGAGGATACAGAGAGGAGAAATCTTAACTTATGAAAGAGCCTCATGTATCAGGGAAAGCCTAAATACTCATACTTGGAGGTACAGTGTTGTCATTAAACTTCTTTGTGACAGGTGCACATATTTAGCTGTCTAATATTACCTATTCCTGTAACCTCTTCAGCTTCAACCATAGTAATCATCTGTAGTTACTCCTAGATATGCCAGATTAGGTAAAGCTTTCATGACTTCACCAGTGTTCTTCCTTCTACAGAGAAACTCCCATCTCTAAACTACATAATTTCCCAGTGTACATGTGAATCTTGCAAGACCACATCTTTTAAAAAGTGTCTTTCTCTTACCTTGTCATACATATGTAAATACAAAAATGCAACAAAATATTTGAGTATTTTCTCCCCTCCATCCCTTCCTCTACCAATCCCTGGCTTTCAGCCTCTAGAGTTGTAATCACAGTTTATCCATCTTTCTATTGTCAACAACTAGTATGATTCCTAACATTTAGCAAATGTTGAATGAATGAATCTACTCTCACAATCCTTAATAGTCATCTCAAGGCTTAAATTAGGTGAACTTGATCTGTTGCTCCCTCCCCACATTTCCCCCTTTGTAACCATAAGTTTGTTTTTGATAGCTGTAAATCAGGAGCTTGGGATGAATATACATACATTATTATATATAAGATAGATAATCAACAAGGATCTACTGTACAGCACAGGGGACTCTACTCAATATTCTGTGATAACCTAGGTGAGAAAAAAAATCTAAAGAAGAATGAATATATGTATACGTGTAACTGAATCACTTTGCTGTACACCTGAAACTAACACATCATTGTAAATCAACTATACTATAATAAAATTAAATTTTTTTTAAATTAAAAATAAATAAATAAATATAAATTTTAAAAATTAAAAATATAAATTAGGGGAACTTAAATTGGCCTTGAAATAATCACTGTGGTCTTTACTACCTCAGATATTTCCCTTTTACTATCAACCTTTTGCCAACTAAATCTAACTAAATGTATAACTTTTATTTCCAACGTGGTGTTTCAATTATGTAAAGCTCCCCCAAACTAGAATTACCTTGTTAGCCAGGCTCATAAGCTTAAAAGAAACCGGATGCTGCTGAGGTTGGAGACAGTGGCAACTTGGTTAGTATGGCTGGTGCCAGGATCAAAGTGGACATAGTGAAGCCAAACACCCACTTACATTCCAATACAATCAAATTTACACACACACACACACACATACACAAAAAAGTTAATGCTTCATGCTATAGAAATACTTACACTTTTAAGGAAACACAGATTTTAAAAAATCTCTGAGAAGACTGGTTATGACTCCTGTTGACCTAAAACAAATAGACTGCCACATATTTCTCCAGCAAAGATGGGTTTATTTGGCGTCAGAAGAAAACTGCAGTTTGGGGGTTGCAACCATGGTGAGGCCCATGAAGCAAGGGATGGAGAACTCTTTTGTAGAGGTGGAAAGGAAGTGGGGAGGGCTACAGTAGACAAACAGTCCAAACTCAGTCCATCGGCTGAGTTTTTGCCAAGAAAGAAAAGTCTTTCTTTTTCCTGCTGGGCCCTACAGTCATCATAGGACATAAGCATTCTCCCTTCTGGTCTCCAGACTGTTTAATTGAGATTTCTGTTTATTAACTTTTTATACTTCAAATAAGCTGGATAAACACACCTCCAGTTGGAGTAATAATTCTGCTTTCCTTTTATGTGGACCCTCCAAAACCAAATCCCCAGTTCCTGAACACTTCAAATTATCTGCTGATAAGAGTCATTGTTTTGTTTCTAGGGCTTATCATAACTTTAAATAATTTCACATTTGCATTTCTGATGGACAACACTCAAAGGCTTCAGCAAATCAGTCTCAACCCTTTTATGGAGCAGCTGATTACAAAAATGGACATATTTTAAATCAGATACTTTCCAAATTGCAACTATTGATAAATGTAAACATTAGAGACAATTTGGTTAACAAATGCCTAAATGATACTTTCTCAATTCTATGATTTTCTAGTTGAATTTAATTATTTCTATCACAAATAACTATCCAAACACTATCCAAATTTAAGTGTTTGGGTTTAATGACATTATTATTGGAAGGCTTTAACTCTTTGAACCCAGAAAATCTCTTAGACCAACCCAACTCAAATTTATTGACCTCTAAAGCACAGTAAACAATAATTTTTAGTCACTCAATTCTATATATTTCATAGATCTATTTTTCTGAGAACTTGTAGAAGAATTTTAAAGAGTGAATCATTTTCCAGTGACTAGTTATTGTTCCAAGATAAGCATGCATCCCTACCCTTAAAAAAATGATGTGAAGAATTAACATATTTTGAATAGATTATGTCTCTAAACCATTAAACTCCTCAAACCCAAGGCAACTCTGTGACTCAGTAAAGTTTACTTTTACAATGGCCAATGTAATATAATTTCTTGCACAATGAGTAGCAAAGAAGTAGCATCTTCTTTTAAATTCTTAATGCTTTATTGACTTTGATTTAGGGATGGAAACTACAGACATTGATATAATCAAATATCTAAGATGGGTCTGGTTTATACATTCTGTATATTTTTTAAAGTTTTTCTATCAGCAGATAGTATCTCATTTTATCAGGATGAGCATTAAGACTGGTTTTGTAATAGCATCAACCAAAACTACTTCAGTGGCAACTACTTCCAGGGATTATAGCAGAAAAGAAATTGCTGTCTGCCTCTCATTACAGCTCTATTTGTAAGATAGCTTGTATGGCAGCCTTAGGGAAAAGGGTGAAGATCCAGGAGAAAAGTAATGAGACTTCAGGTGATAGAGAAAAAGAGTTACAAGATTGTCCTAAGTAATACAGTCCAAAGGCTATAGAGGAACATAGTTGTATTACATCCTGAATTAAAGCAGAATGAATTAGGAGACTTTGTGAGACAGATCTGCAAACAATGCATTTGGAAATTTTGTTAGTCTAATTATGTAGAAGAGTGAGAATTCATGAGAAAGTACAATATTGTCTCTTCAGTTATATACTTAAAGCTAAGAAGTTGTGAGGTTGAACATTTATCATCCTACTAAAGCCCTTCAAACAAGTAATTCCATGGCGTGTGTAATTCTACTTTCCATGGGCAAAATACAATGGGATCAAGGAGGATGGATGGACTGTCTCACTTTGCCTGAGAGATTCAGGTGAAGTTTGTGTAGAGACTTGAAAGAAATGCAGAATTTTCTGGGGTGGGTGAGAGGCAGGAAATTCGGGGGAGGGAAGGTCTTGAATTTGAGACAAAAACTGACATGTGCAAAGGTGCATGGTATGAGACAGTGTGGTGCCTTTAAAACTTTTTAGAGCAGTATCCCAGTAGCATTTAGTTTGACTTCAGCATTTATGTTTTTCAGCCAATTTTCTTATATAAAAACCATATTAAGATAAAAATTGGCATTAAGTATAAACCATAAAATCTCAAAGGCAGTACATACAGGGGATTTGATGTGAGTGTTTCGTACATATTTTAGTTATTAGCACACAGTAAGTTGCAACTCATCACTCAAAACTGATTGTTTTACTTGTACAGAAGCCCGGTGAAACAGCTGTTATCTTTTTAGTCCATTCATGTCCACTAGCCTGCCAGTTTTCACCATATATATCTTGTGCCCTACATGAAACTTATTCCCCAACTGTTTAGGAAATCGAAATAGAACTCCTAAATATTTCACACATAGTTTTGGTAGTAAATTGTCCAACGTATTTCAGGTCAGTCTCCATAGCTATACATTTTAAAGACTGTGAACTAACGCTTGAAAAGAGAAATTCAAAACTATTCAAAGCCAAAGCCTGTGAATAACACAAAGGATGCAAAGAAAATAGATGAAGTAATGCAATAGCCAGCTGAGGAGGAAAGGATGCCAAATAGCCGTGATACAACAGCATGAAGCAAAGTGGCTTCGTTGATACACTGCAAAGTACCAGAATGCCACAACAGACAGCACTTAGTTTCCAAAACACACACAACCAGAGTTTGCCTCTATTGATTTTAAGTAGCAGCTGCCTAATTGCTAGAAAGCAGATACTTGAGCAGTTGTTGAGATTTGCAAATGTAAATGAGCTTCCTCACAAATGTATCCGTACCACAGCTACTATGACTTGTGGTAGAGTTACACAATGATTGTGATATTTAGCCATTGTAGTAATTGAACTTTATAAAGTAATTAGTAGTGGCGAACAAGTATATAAATAGCAGTTACTTAGGTGATAAATCACAATTTAAAAAAATATAAGAGCTTTATTACTGTGCTTTCGTGTTCCAATTTAAAAATCAGTTTAATCTAGTCCCAGCAATAAATCATTTTTAAATGATAATTTCTTGTCACAAAAATATTTATTCTATGAATATTTATTCAGCACCTTGTATTTATGATATACATATGATATAAATATAAAATAAATATATAAATATATAAGATAAAATATATATGATATATAAACATATCATATAAATATATAAATATAAGGTATTTATGATTTAAAAAATAAAAATTTTCCAATACTAGTTATTTCTTTGTTGCTGAAACTAAAATAATTCATAAGGTAAAGAGCTTACGAAGAAATGATAAATGCTCAAGCTCAAAACTCCCTAACTTTGTTAAACATGTATCTTAAGAAATAATATCACCTTGTTCAACTCCCTCAAATTTAGAAATAGTGATAGATTGTGGTTAGCTAGCCAAAATTTTATATTTGACACTCAACTACTATGGATCATCAGTTTTCAAAGAATTAAAATGCCAAAAATGTGGTACTATTAGCATTCATGATATACCAAACTCTATCTAAATTTTGTCTCTATGAGTTTAAAAGATATTTCAAATCCTTGGTCAGCAAAATCATCAATTTTTTATTGAACATCCAATTAAATTTACTAAATACATAACTTGACCCTATTATGTAATAGAAACAGTGATAAGATACTACAAAGATGAAAACATTTTTTTTTTTCACTTGGGGAACACAGGCTAATGGGGAGAAGGACAAGCAAGATGACACAAAGTATATCTTGATAAGTGCTATGATAGGATCTAAAAAGAGGTGTTTAGTTAAGGTTTTCTAGAGAACTAGGGTTTTCTTAGTTGGGTACCCCCAGAAGCAGGCCTTGAGATGAGTATAATTAGTTTATTTGTGAGACGATCTCAGGAAACACCAGTAGGAGAGTGAGGAATTAAGAACAGGGAAGGGATAGAGTCAATTTAACATGTATTATAAGGCAAGTTGCCACCCGAGTAACTGAAGAGTAATCCAGCTGGGGAAATCTGGGAAATGGTGTAGAACATGTTTCAGATTTGTCTCACCAATGGGGAGAGGAAATTGGAATATTTAAATACCACCCACCATTAGTCTTTGGTTGAGGTCTGTTCATGAGGGTGTTAATTCCCCCATACTTCTAGCATGCAGAAGGAGAGAAAGAGCTCCCCTTCAAAACTGCACACTTTTCATTTGGAAGTAAAGACAAAGAAATGGTAAGAATAAGGTTCAGGAACTGACATTACAGACACTCACTGATCTCTTTGGTTAGGTATATTGACTATGACATTTATTTTACTTTATTCCAAAAATTCTTTCACTACACTGGGACCTCCACCCCCCCCCCCCTTTTTTTATCCAACATGTCTCATGTCTCATTTCCTGCTTTACTTTTAGTTAGATTGTGAGCCTAATAGTTAAGATTTTTCATTTATACATATCCCCAATGTCTTTCCCTTCTTTTCTTTCTTTCATAATTATCTGGAAAATTCCAACCCTAATTAAATCTAAACTCTCCTCCTACTTTCCATCTAAATCCAGTGGTCTGTGGCGGGAGAAAACTCCCCAGCTCCTCTGACTGCTCTCAGATGAATTTCTGACCACAAACCTCAAGTGGATCCTGAACCCTGCCCAACCATCCTCTTACTGTCCCATTCTCCACTCTCAAACTTGACTATTTCGTAATGACTAAATGGTCAAACTTCAAAAACCATGCCTCAGCTGATGGTATTGCCTCTTATTTCACTGAGAAAATTGAAGCAATCATAATATAAACAATTGTTCTTATCACTACAAAATCTACTGTATTATCTCCATCTATACCCATAAATTTCATCTTTCCACCTGTTGCAACTAACAAACTTGCTCTCAATATGGCCAGACTCTCCAGTTATACACTGGATCACATCTCTTTTTTGCTAATGCAAGAACTTTATTCCTGGAGTTATCCATCTTTCCTAGAACACATTCATATCCCTATCTGTATAAGGTTTGTTCTATCAACATTTGAACATACTCTAGGAATTACCATAGTAGTGTGAGCTTCAGTAATTAAATAAATTAAATAGTGTTTCTAAGGCTCAGTTACTTCATCCATCAAAAATAATGATAATAACATCTACATCTTTAGATTATTGTTAACATTGAATGAGATGAAGTCTAAAAAGCTCCTTAAAATGTTTAACATTGATTAATAATTTATTATTAATACTCAACTATATAGCTAAATATAAAAAGGCTAAAATACCTCCTTCTCTCAAGCATTTCTTGATTTGTGCATTCATTTGGGGACAGAGACTCCTCCTTAAAGTTCACGTAGCAGAATGTGTTTTCCAAAAATGCCCACAACAATATTTTTGGACCCCAAAGTTCTTCTAGAACCTGGCCTGTCCTCCACCAAGAAGTTGAATTTATGTCTTTTCCCCTGAACCTGGGTGGTCTCTTTGTCTCAACTAAGAGTGTAGGGCAGAAGCAAAGCTATATGACTTCTAAGGCTAGGTGACAAAGGGTGATAGAGCATCCATCTGGCGCTCTCTCTCTCTCAGCATGGTCACCCTTGATACTGAGCCAAGGAAGCTCAGGCCATGTGGACTGGACCATGGTGAGAGACACTGAAGCTCCCAACTCTCAGTCATGGCTGAGCTTTCCAGCTGACAGTGAGCCTTCTTGGAGACAGATCCTCCAGGCTTCAGATGAGTCATCCCTCTAGTGTTGTGTGTATATGGGTTTTGAATAATGGTGAAAACCCAATATTTTTAAGAGTTACATGTGGAATAACACTGTCAGCTTGGACTGTAAGAGCAGAAACATTACAAAATAAAAAGGGATTTTTGCACTCCTAAACTCATTCGAGCAAGAAGACTGAGAAAACAACTCAGCTGAAAACACAGGCTACACATTATGGAAGAGGAAGGATAATTCAGGCTGCAGAACCAAGAGCTCAGAAGGCAGACGTGAGAGCCATGGAGAGTCAATACCAGACAGAAGGAACTGGCAGCATCTGCCCAGCTGGGTTACAGAATTGCTGTAGACTAGTAACTGCTGTGTGTCCCTTGCTTTCCCCCTTTTTGAATGGTAGCAATTATCCTGTACTTGTCTCCCTGCTATGGTATTTTGGATTTATAGTGGGAGGTGCAGATAATTATCTCTTTACTTCATAGGGCTTCAGATTGAGCAGAATGGGTTTCAAGGAGCTATATATCCAATGAACTGTATCACAGACCTCATCTACAACCAGACCTGATTTAAATGATGAGATTCTGGACCTCAAGCTTGAGCCTAATGCCATAATAGATGAGACTTTAGTGGGATCCTGGGAAAGGGTGAGTGTATTAAGCATGTGGGAAGAATGTAAGTAATTCTTACCCAGAGGGCAGACAGTAGTGGTTTTAAAACACATTTGCACATACTTTAACACTACCTTCATCATCAGGTGAAGTATATATCCCTTCTCTTAAACCTGTGAGAAACTTTGTGATTATCTCTACAAATACATCTCAGGAGAAGTGAATCTGTGTGACTTTTGAGACTAGGTTATAAAAGACCTTGTAACTTTGGTTTCCCTTAGGACAATTGTTATTGGAATCTTCAGCTGCCATGTAAGAATTCTAGCTACTCTGAGAGTGGAGTGCCATATGGAGAGACCACAAGATGAGGGAGAAAGAGAGAGACCCCATATGGTACAATTATATGAGAAGCCACAAGTGAGAACTTGCTAGTTGATCTAGTCAATGCCTAGATTCAAGAGCAAATTAAATGAGTGTTACTGTGTTAAGCCACTTGTACTTATTTTCTGGGGCTACCATAACTGAATACCACAGACTAGGTGGCTTATACAACATAAATTTATTTCCTCACTATTCTGGAGACTAGAAGTCTGAGATCAAGTTGTTGACAGGGTTGATTTCTTCTAAAGCCTCTCTCCCTGGCTTCTCTTTGTCTTCACATGATCTCCTATCCATGTGTCTGTATCCTAATCTTCTCTTCTTATAAAGACTCTTGTTTTATTGGATTAGGGGCCACCAGTATGACCTTATTTTACCTTAATTGTTCCGTTAAAGGCTTTATTCCAAACATAGTCAAATTCTGAGGTTCTGGGGGTTAATACTTCAACATATAAATTAAGGAGGATAATTAATCCAAAAACATCACTATTTAGGGGTCTACTCCTACACAAGAGTAGATAACCAAAACACTGCTTGGTTTCCAATCATATTCTAACAGTGTTTATACTGCACTTTAACTGCCTCCTCAGTTGTGTGTTTATCTCATTTGTTTTTGAACTACTCGAGGGCTAAGACTTTACTTTTTATATCTGTAGCCACCAGGCATGGTGTACACTTCACAATTATAATAGTCCCGTCACGTGATAGGTCTTCAGTGAATGACTGGTGATTAAATTAATTCCTTAAAGACCACATCACAGTGAACTCTACTCAATGCTCCGTGGTGACCTAAATGGGAAGGAAATCTAAAAAAGAGTGGATATATGTATATATATAATTGATTCACTTTGCTGTACAGCAGAAACTAACAAACTTGTAAAGCAACTATACTCCAATAAAAAATAAATTAAAAAAAGACCACATCATGTTCTCTATATCGTCCCTCAACATGAATCTCTCATAGAACTTTTTACCATAATCTATTCCGTGATGGAAGAGGCAATGTCACTTTTTCTGGCTAGTGCTTCTCAACCTGGTGCTCTAGGCCCTCCAACTTAACAACTCCAATCTATCTTTGGTGCCTTATTTCCCACTTCTCTCTACTACTCGCATTACACTTCAACAAGTCTGAACCATATGCTCTTTTCACATTATGGTCCAAACTTTCTCTACTCTTGGCTATGAATAAATGGATGAATAAACAGAGACCTACTTCCCTTTGGATATTATTCTTGATCTCTCCTAACCACCTAAGATGATTGTTACTTCTGGGAACCATTTTGTTCTTTGGTACTCACCTTCTTCTATAATACATCCCCTTATGGACTTTACCCATCCCAGTTCTAATGTTTTAAACTGCTATGAGTAGGAAGTACTTCATGTTCATGTTACACCCACTTAAGTCCTCAGGACAATATTTTGCACATAGTAGATCCTCAAGTATATGTTAAACTGCATTAAATTGATTAAAAACTAACTTAGGTCTTTTGTCCTTATGGCTATTAAGTATATTGATTTTAAGAGTTTTCTTATTTGTACAACTCTTAAGAGTATATAAATATAGAAAGAAATGTTTACAAGGATTGTGATTAAGCATAATAGGTTCTCTCTGACTTTTGCAGATAAACTGAGTTGCCTGTATATAACTTAGAATTGATTTATTGACACCTTGACTTCAAGATTTAAAATTATTATTTGATTATTTTGGCTCTTTTGCAATAGTTATTTCTTCAGATATTTCATCAGTTATTATGATGCGTGTTAAGATCTTACAACTTGATTTATAAAACATGTATTTTCAATTAGTGACCTTTGAAGACATCTCTCATATCTGCTTATCATATATGTCACTTCATATTCAGGGAAGATTTTAATTCTTATTTCTCCCCAGTATGTGAATACTTCTTTATTAAATTGCAAAAATGTATAAGAACTCCTCTACACCACCAGAATATATTTTGGCAGTATAATATTCTCAGAAAAACCACTACATTGACACTTACAGTGTTGATCTTCATGATATTAAAAAGAGCTAGTTGGAGTATGAAATAATCACTAAATTGACTACTTAACATCAAAGCACATTCTTAAAACAATTTGGGGGATTCCTTTGACCAACGTGAACATCTCATGTAACAGTGAAACATTTGTGTAAAAAGATACTGGTCACAGAAGAGTGGCTTGGAGATTTTTCAGCAAAACTATTTTGTCTCAGAATAGTTTTTATTTCTCATGTTTTTATTATTATATAATTATAATGTTGTAAGGCCAGTTCTACAAAAATAAATCAAGGATGAGTTGTGAAAAGCTGTATACTCTACCACATCTTTGCTGTACCCTGCCCTACATTGAATGGTTGACTATATAGAGCCACCCATAGAATAACTAGATAGAATTTCTTACCTTTCTCTTTAGAGAGTGATTACAATAGTTACTTAAGTAACATCTCGCTTCTTTATTAGATGTTAGAAAACCACTTTAGAAAAGTTCTTTCATTTTCATAATTTAAAAAACAGTTGCAAAGATGTCTTTAGCTAAAAGGATTTCAGCAACACTTTTATTATAAGGATTTAAAAAGTTCCTTTCCATTGTTATTGAATGTCAGTTAACTTTTAACTCAGTCTCCTCTATCTTCTGAGAAAAATGTGTCACTAAAAAAAAAAAAAATCACACATTTCCAATTAATCATAATTACATGTCTACCAACCCAAGAATCATTAAATTAATTAACCTCTAAATTCAAGTATCAGCTAAAAGGAAAATGTTCTCTGAAATCAGTTTTTAAACAAAGTTAAAATTAAGATTTCAAGCCAATATTTTTTGTTAATTTTTTTACTTTGAAATTTAAATAGCAGAACAAACAATGAATAAAATATGTCCCTAGCTAGCTATATCCCTAGTACATGGAGTAAGAAACACTGGTTAAATTATTGCCATGTTGCATGATCAAGAGTCAACTAAAGTGCCCATAAACATAGAAGTTTTTTGATCTGTTTAACTTAGACTTTTTAAGTCCCAGAAAGCATAGAATTCACTTAATTGGCACCCTGATAAATGATTCTCCAGTCTGACTGGGATAATTATCAAAAGGCAGGCACAGTGTAATGTATTTAAATGACTCAAACCAATTGGCTAATAGAGTATCTTTTCCATTTAAATAGTGTTATTTATATGCTTATTTACAGGAGTCTACCACTGTATATCAACATCCAGCTCCGAATATTTTCTAGTATATTTTATGTCCAGATCAATGGTCAAAAAAGATAATATTATAAGTGCTTTGTATGGTTTTCATTCATTTGGAACAAGATTGAAAACGTAGCAAACCAAGGCAGACTCTTTTCAACTAAAATTTTCATCGGAGCTATACCTGAAAATACTTTGTGTTTACAAAGAGTTGGGTGATAAAACTTGAACAAATGATTATTCTTATAACCTAACAAAATATCTGAAGCCCTTATCCTTATCTTTTCTATTATAGTTTATATATAGTCAATATAGAGTATTGACTACTCTGATGCAAAGTAACATGAAGAAAAAACTGAGAATTACTGTGAAGGTAGTATCTATTTTCTTCCCTTTCTTTAGTAAGAAAGATGAATGTTTTACTCATGAAAGTTATGAGGTGAAAAAAATAGCTATATCATTTTGCTTTTCATTTTTGACATGATATAAATTCCAATGGAAAACTTAGAGATTCATAAAAAAGAAATGAAAAACCAAATCCTCAAAAAGAGTTTTTCTTTAGAAAAGCATCATTATTATCAGGTTTCTCATAAACTTGTTTGTCTTATATCCAGCATTTTGATCTGCTGGTAATTTTATAGTAATTGAGAATTCTTTCTAACATAGATGTTAAAATAATGAAAGAGCTGAGGACTTAAACAAATGTGGAGGCTACAGAATATACAGTGGTTTTAAATATTGCTTCCTGAGTGGATTTGCTTGACTGCAATTCAATCTTTTGCATGCCTCATGCTTCCCTTATCTCTGAAAGATATTATGTTTGTTTGAATAGCTTTAAACTCATTTCTGTGGAAATTAAAATTAAATATAATATTCCTAAATATATGGTATTAATTTCAATTTTTAAATTATTTATTCATATGTGAAATTGTGCCCTCTATCACTGTATGTACATTTACATGTTTACTGTTGATAACCAATATACAGTCTGACTTCCTTCTCTGATATCTCTCATTTCATTTTCTTTGAACATCATCTTCTGGCATTCTAGTCTTCTGGAAGCCTAATTCTTTGACTGAAATTTAATTGCAGATAAGCCATGATAGACTTTGTCTGAAATTTCCATTATAAGCTGGTTATTGTTTTAGTTCAATTTGGTTACAGAAGGATTACAAACTTTTCTAGTTTGTAATCATAGGGGTTAGATCTTTGACATTTTTAAAAGAAATTTGGGAAGGTCACTTTTGGTGATTATCAAAATTCTGAGTATTTTATAACTTTGAAAAGTGAAGCTTTTCTAATTTTTTCTCCTTTAGGAGATGTAGACATTTTGTTTATATGTCATTGCATTTCAATTAGATCTGTATTCTGAAATGGTTCTTCTTCCAGGTTTTGTATGTTACATGAAACTGGAATTGTGTGTGTGTGTGTGTGTGTGTGTATGTGTGCATGTGTGATGGAAAATACTAGATTACTGGAGGAAAATCAAGATAATTTGAATGCCATTACACTATCCATAGGAAATGCATATGTCTTTCCGTAAAATTTAGTCACAAACAGAAAATAGAAAATCTTTTTTGATCATGCAGAACCATAAAGTGATCAACCTATATGGTTCTGTAGAAATAAATCTTTAACTGGCAAGGGATTGGCAGTTTTAATCTTTGTATCTGCTACTAAACTTCTAAAATCTTAAGCTTTTCCAAAATTATTTGGAGACATAAAGGAAAATAAACAACATCAGAGAATTTACTTTGTCATATCTAAGGAAAATTTTTGAAATTGGGTGGATATTATGTGCAATATAAATGCAGGTTCAAACTGCATTTATCTGTGAAATCATTCATAGGGTCTCTTAGAAATTTGATTTTTCAAAAAATTAATATTTTGATAATCAACATTGAAGTAATGCAAAACGTACATTATCTAGAATTACCTTGTTATGTTGCTGCATATCCAGAAAGAGGACTGATTATGAAAATGAAGATAATTACAATGATCAAGATAACAAAAGATAATATTTGTTGAGTTCTTACTATTTACCAGCCACTAATTTTAACACATTACCTACATTTTCTCATTGCATTCATGTAGGTAATATGGAATATGTTCGACTGAAAAGGAAAGTGTAAAAGCATCTATTTCATACTTAAAAAAAAATTATCAAGTGAATATCTAAGTTAAAATAATTATAAAACTCTTATTCTTTAATGCACATTATTCACACACAAAATATTTCCTAAATGTTATGGATTTAAATTTTATCTTTCTAAGCTCAACATTAATTTAAATGTATTTACTAGACCCTTGGGGTTTTGTCAATGAATGCAAACTCTTTTACAATGTGTTTTCTTATTTGTTGGTAGTATTTCATATTGATATTCAGAAGACAAGAGGCCTATGATAAAAGTCACTCTTATCCAATCAGTCCTAATAAGACAGTTAATTGTAGACATTTCTTCAAATCAGCTAATAAGATTGTATTTTCAGCAGACATTGTTAACTCAATTAAACAGAAAATATATAAACTAAATTACTACATCCTAATTATACAAAAAATAAACTCAAGCAATAAAACTATCTCTATAATTCACTCAGAAATTAAGATTTTCAAATCACCAACAATTTAGATCAAAACAAAAGTAATAAGTAAAATGCCTCTAATTACATCAACTACCTCCTATATTTCAATAACTCAACCTTATATGAAATATAAATTAATACAAAATTAATATTATAATGTTTATGAAGCAGAACAATGCCAAAATATAATACATTTGCACCAGTTGGCCCTCTTGGACAGATTTTTAAATCTTTTGAATTCCTGATTCATATAAATATATACATAGAACCTCGTGTGTGTGTGTTGCTTTTAGAGACCATGTCTTCGTGTACAACATGTCAGTTTAAATTGCCTACCATACCTAATTCCTTCTAACATAAGTTGTTTTCTTCAAATTCTTCGAAGTTATATCCAGCATACCAGATGACCCCACTTCAATGTTTATAGGTAATTAGACCAGAGTGAACATCTTATCCAAAGGGATCCAATCAATAGTCAATCAGTTTTCCTCTCAATTATCTGAAATAAGAGGCACAGAAACTGAGGTCAGAAGGCAAAGGGCTCTGGATTGAACAAGTTATGCAAAATATTTGGCCAGGACCAGCATAATAGCAAATAAAACACACCTCCAAAATTATGAATAAACAGAATGGGTGGGCAGGAAAAATTCACCTGCAGACAAAAGAAGTGGAACGGATGCTAAGAAACAAGAGGCCTGCTGGATCAGAAACATGTGAGGCTCATGTAATTGTTTCAAGATGCGTTAGTTCCCATGTCTCTACATTCCACTTCTTTCAAATCCTTTTAAAAACTTCCCATGCCTCTATTTGTTGGAGCATGTTCAATGGATGTTTATTCTTTACAACCAAAATGATTTGATTAGAACAACAGTTTATTTTTTGTTTTGCTTTTATTGGATACATTTATGGATCTTGGCAAAATCCTTAGGATATCAGTCCCTAGTTGCATTTATAAAATTATGTCCCATTATATCGTTTTAGAAATGACAAATATGTTACTATTAAACAGGTGTCAGAGTTTCTCTTGGAAAAGAAAGACAATTCACTGATGGTGTTTAAGTGTGAAAAGAGAGGCATCCAAGGCACCCTTGCCTGCGTGTGTGTGCCTGTGTGTGTGTGTGTATTTTACATATGTAAAACTTATCTTCCTAGTAAAATGGTTAGTTTTTTTGAAGTCAAGGTATGTTTTACTTGTACTTGTCAGTATCTTGAACAACAACAAGCCCATACTAAGTGCCAAATAAACAGCTAAATCCAAGTTTTGCTTTATTCTATGACCTTGGGCAAACCATTTAATCTGGATTACCTCATAAAAGTCTCTGATAGCTCTAATGAACCACAGCTCCATTGTGACTGGAATGCATGAAGAAAAGAATGAATGAATGAGTGCTCTCCCAGAACCTGCATTAATTGGTTAACAAACAACAATAAAATCAAAATCTAGTGGCTTGCTCCCTCCACCCATCCCTCAAAAATATTCATTTTTTTGGGTTTATATTACATCTTAGCTGCAAGTAACCGTTGGTCCACTCCATGTATTTTCTTCATTATGGAATCCAAGCTGAAAGAGAAGGTCCTTGCTGGAGCATTGTTGATACGGTAGCAGAGGAAAAGAGCATTTGTAGTACCACGTGATGATGCTTTAAGTTGCTGTTCAGCAATGTCAGTTACTTTCCCTCACAAGTCATGCCAAAGTCACCACAAGGCCAAAGCTGCTTCAAAGAGGTGAAAGCATAATCCCTTCACAAGACCCCTACTGCAGATCACATGGCAATGGAGGGAAATAGGACATTTCTTGAAGAGGTGTTTTTTCCTGGGAGTAGCTCCTCGGTCCGTTGGTGATGGCTCTTGGATTTGACTTCTGCTAGGACATTCTTTGTTCATTTTCCTCCTTGGCTATGTCTGAAGAAGATATTAAAGAATATGCCCTCCTTCGGTGCTCATAAGGTTTTTCAGTCTATTTTTTGCCTACAGAAATGTGCATCCCCAAATGGGATCACCATATAAAATATAAGACTTTTGGTTAAATTTGAATTTTGATAAACCATAAATATTTTAGTATAAGTATGTCCCAAATACTCTAGGGGACATAGTTTTACTAAAAAAGAAAATTGTTGTCTATCTGAAATTCACATTTAACTAGGCATCCTGTATTTTTATTTACTAGCTCTGGCAACCCTAGTACTTAAAGGGAATTTCAAGTCTCAGATAAAGTCTATTTATGTTAGGGTGCTGGTATAACTCCCTAAAAAAACATAAAATAATTTTTATCTATTTGTTACCAATGTCTATGGACACATTCTTCCCCACCTCTCCCCCTTGTAAGATGCGTTTCTCTATAGATTTAACTGCCAATATTTTACACTTGGCAGGGTTCCATGGGAAAGTCTCACTCTGAGTCTTTTTCACTAGACATTTTCCCTTGTTGGAGAGATTTACTGGGTGCCATATTAGTCACTTCTAAGTTTAACAGCAACTTTTGGCTACCCCCAAATTGGGCTTTGCCATGAGGCTGAGTTTTAATTGGTCTCTCTCATTAAAATTTCCTAGTGTTATATTTTAATGGGGGAAGGAAAAAAGAATTTATTTTTCATCCCTGCTAGTAAAATGTCCAATTCTTTTTTGGGTTCATTTTTCTTAAAGTATCTTATCAAATGCAGCCAGTAGCACATGAGTAGCTTTCTGTTTTCCAGCTTATTGACCTACAAACCTCATTCAGTACACTATCCATCTTCTAAGTTATCTGAGGCAACAACTATATAAAGTGTTTCACCTGTGCACATGCATAATGGGTTGCCATCTGTCCAATCAACAATAAATATCCTTTCTACCAACTACCCAGTCCAAACCCAGTGGCACGTATATTGGTGTTTTTGTCTCAGCAGAACACTGCTTATGTGTTCACATTTCTTAATTAGTCATTTTTGTTAGGTTATACTCTAATATGATAAAATCTTAGTGGCTTACTACAACTAAGGTTTAGCTCTCATTCTCATTATCTGATGAATATATTAGATTGTCACTTATGGTTCAATTCCATGAAACATTCATTCTGGGATCCAGGCTGAAAGAGGAGCCTGGTCATGGCTGTTTTCATGCAAGAGAAGTACTTATCAAGGGAGACCTCTCATGGTTGTTTCTCAGTAGGGTCCTTAACTATTTCCACACATATTTCATTGGCTAAAGTAAATCATATAATGAAGCCTACCATCAGTAGTTCAAGAAGTATAATCTTATCACAGAAAGGGTACACGATTAAATAAGAAATCTAATACTATCTACTACAATACCAAATGATTTTTAAAATAAACTTTTTACTTTTGGAATAACTTTCAATTTACATTATCAATACTTACACTAGTATAGTTTATCATAATTTGTGAATCAATATTAATACATTACTATTAAAGTCCACATTTTATTCAGATTTCCATAGTTTTTACCTTATGTCCTTTTACTATTCTAGAATCTCATCCAGGATATCATATTACATTTACTTGTCATGTCTCCTCAGGCTCTTTTGGCTGTGACAGTTTCTCAGACTTTTCTTGTTTTTGAAGACTTTGGCAGTTTTGAGGAGTACTGGTCAGGTATTCTGTAAAATCTCTCTCAAGATTTCTCTGATGATTTTCTCATGATTAGACTAAAGTTATGGATTTTGCAGAACAAGACCGCAGAGGTAAAGTGTCATTCTCATTACATCATAACAAAGGTACACATGATCACTATCATATCAATGTGACTTATCACTGTTGCTGTTAACCTTGAACATTTGACTGAGGTTGTGTTTGCCAGATTTCTCCTATAAAGTACTTCTCCCATTACATACTTCATAAAGAAGTTACTATGCAGAGTTTACATTTAAAAAATGGGAAATTATGCTCTATCTGCTTGAGGGTGAGCATTTACATAAATTATTTAGAATTCTTATGCATGGGACATTTGTCTATTTTTTTCACTTTTCCATTAATTTATTTTTTTCAACCATTTATTTGAATCAGTATGTACTTGATCAAGGTGCTGACAAAATAGGTCTCATTTCATTGTGTGCACACATGATCTCTCTCTCTCTTTTTTTTTTTTAAGTGCTACTTTTTACTTTTACTTTCCAATGGATATTCAGAATTCTTAATACTAGTTTTTAAAATTGAAGTATAGTTGATTTATAATATTATATTAGTTTCAAGTGTAGAGCATAGTGATTCAACATTTTTATAAATTATATTCATTTAAAGTCATTACAAAATAATGGCTATATTTCCCTGTGCTGTAAAATATTGCTCATTTATTTTATACATAGTAGTTTTTGTCTCTTAATCCTATACCCCTATCTCACTCTTCCTTCCTTCCCTCTTACTACTGGTAACCACTAGTTTGTTCTCTATGTCCGTGAGTCTGTTTCTGTTTTGTTATATACAGTTGTTTGTTTTATATTTTATATTCCACATACAACTGATAGAGTATTCATCTTTCTCTGTCTGACTTACTTCACTAAGCAAAATGCTCTCTAGGTCATCCATGATGTTGCAAATGGCAGAATTTCATTCATTTTTTTATGGCTGAGTAATATTCCAGTGTGTGTGTGTGTGTGTGTGTGTGTGTGTGTGTGTGTGTATTATATATAGTATATCTTCTTTATCCATTCATCTGTTGATGGACACTTAGGTTGTTTCCATATCTTGGCCATTGTAAATAATACTGCTATGAACATATGTATGACCAATTGTTCTAGCACCACTTATTGAAAAGACTGTTATTTCTCCATTGAATTGCCTTTGCACCTTTGTTGAAACTCAGTTATCTTTGTGTGGGTCTATATCTGGGTTTTCTATTCTGTTCCACTGACCTATGTTGCTATTCTTTTACCAAACCCACACTATATTATTATAGCTTAATAGCAATTCTTAAAATTAGATAGTGATAATTTCTCAGCTTTGTTCTTCAGTATTGTGCTGAATATTCTAGGTCTATTGATAACCATATAAATTTTAGTATCAGTTTTTCAATATCTACAAAATGGCTTGCTGGGATTTTGATTAGAATATTGTTGAATGTATAGAACAAGTTGAGAATAATTCACACTTTCACAACATTGAGTCTTTTAATCCATGAAACATGAAATATCTGCCAATTTATTTATACATTTTAAAATTTCTTTCTTTACTGTTTTATACTTTTATAGATATAGATTTCATACATATTTTGATACATTTATGCTTAAGGACTTCATATTTTTGTGCTACTGAAAGTGGCACTGCTTTTTCTTTTAATTCAATTCTAATTGTTCATTGCTGGTATACAAGAAAGTGCCTTGGGTTATTGACCTTATATACTGCAACTTTATTGTACTTCCTTGTTAGTTGCAGGAATTTATTTGCAAATTCTTTGAGATTTTCTGCATATACAATCATGTTATCTGAAAATTAAGACAGTTTTATTTTTTCCTTTCAAATCTACATGCCTTTCGCTTTCTTTTCTTGTTTTATTGCACTAGCTAGGACTTCTAGTACCATGTTGAATAGGAATAGTGAGAGAAAACATCCATGACATGTTTTTGATCTTAGGCATAAAAGTCCAGTTTTTCAGTATTATGTGTGATGTAGAATTTTTCTAGATTATTAAAATTAAGCTGGGGGAAGTCTTCTCTATTATTGGTTTGCTGAGAGTTTTTACCTTGAGTGGATGTTGGATTTTCACAGCTTTTCATGCTATAATTGATAAAACATATATTTTTTTTCTTTTCTCTATTGATTGACTGATTTTTGAATGTTAGACCAGCATTGCTTACCTGGAATAAATCCCATTTGCGTGTGGTATGTAGTTCTGTTTTTTTTTTGTTTTTTTTTTTTAATATTTATTGGAGTATAGTTGCTTTCAAATGTTGTGCTAGTTTCTGCTGCCTAGCAAAGTAAATCAGTTATACATATACATATAACCACTCTTTTTTAGATTCTTTTCCCATATAGGTCATTATAGAGTATTGAGTAGAGTTCCCTGTGTTATACAGTAAGTACTTATTAGTTACCTATTTTATATATAATAGTGTATATATGTCAATCCCAATCTCCCAATTTATCCTTCCTTCCCCCTTGGTAACCATAAGTTTGTTTTCAACATCTGTGACTCTATTTCTGTTTTGTAAGTAAGTTCATTTTTATAATTTTCTTAGATTCCACATATAAGCCATAGCACATGATATTTGTTTTTCTCTGTCTGACTTACTTCACTCAGTATGACATCTCTAAGTCCATCCATGTTGCTGCAAATGTCATTATTTCATTCTTTTTTATGGCTGAGTAATATTCCATTGTATATATATACAACATGTTCTTTATACATCATCTGTCGATGGACATTTAGGTTGCTTCCATGTCCTTGCTATTGTAAATAGTGCTGCAATGAACAATAGGGTGCAAGTATCTTTTCAAATTATGGTTTTCTCCACATGTATGCCCAAGAGTGGGATTGCTGGATCATATGGTAGCTCTATTTTTAGTTTTTTAAGGAACTTCCATACTGTTCTCCTTAGTGGCTGTACCAATTTACATTCCCACTAACAGTGTAGCAGGTTTCCCTTTTCTCCACTGTGGGGTGTAGTTCTTTACTGGCTTCTTTTGCTAGTATTTTGTTGAAAATTGTTATATTTATGTTCATGAGAGACATTATTTTGTAGTTTTCTTGTAATTTCTTCATCTGCTTTTGTTATTAAAGTAATTCTGCACTCATAGAGTAAGTTAGGAAGTGTTATCTATAGCTTCTATTTTCTAGAAGACATTGTGAAGAAGTGGTATTATTTATTTCTTAAATGTGTTGTAGAATTCACCTGTGAAAATTTCTGAGCCTAGAGCTTTCTCTTTTGAAAGGTTATTAATAATTCATTGGCTTTCTTTAATAGACATAGGGCTTATTGGATTATCTAATTTTTCTTGTGTGAGTTTTATAGTTGTATCTTTCAAAGGATTTGTCTATTTTGTCTAAGTAAGCAAATCTGTGGACACAGAGCTGCTCACAGGATTCCTTTATTATACTTTTAATGTCCATGTGATTAGCAATGATGAGTTTTTTTTTTCATTTCTTATGTAGGTAATTTGTATTTCTATCCCATTTGTTTTTGTTGGTTGGTCATGCTAGAGGCTTATCAACTTTGTTGATATTTTAAAAGAATCAGTTTTGGTTTCACTGATTTTCTCTATTGTTTTTCTGTTTTTTATTTCATATATTTCTGCTCTAATTTTTATTATTTTTCATCTTCTTCTTGATTTAGATTTAAAAGTTACTTATTTCTCTTTTGTACTAAGAACAAAGGTTCAGTTATTGATTTTAGATCTTGAATCTTTTCTAATGTATGAATTTAAAATTTTAATTTTCCCTCTCAACACTACTTTAACTGTATCTCACAAATTTTAATAAGTTGCATTCTCATTTTTACTTAGTTCAAAATATTTTTTAAAATATTCTCTTAAGGTTTTCTTTGACATATTCATTATAAAATGTGTTGTTTAACTTACAAATATTTAGGAACTTTCCAACTAACTTCCTGTTATTGATTTATAGTTTGATTCTATTGTGTGAAAACATATTTTGCGTGATTTCTATTCTCTTAAACTATAAGGTATGTTTTATGGCCCAGAATGTACTCTGTGTTGGTAAGTGTTCCATATAAACATCAGAGGAATGTGTATTTTGCTGTTTTTGGATAGAGTATTCTATAAATATCAATTGGATCAAGTTGAATGATATTGCTGTTCTGGTCATGTATATCTTTACTGATTTTGTTTGCACATTTACTGATTTTCTGTCTACTTATCGATTACTGACAAAGAGACATTGAACTCTTTAATTATAATAGTGAATTTGTATATTTCCTCTTGAGTTTCTAAACAGTCTTTGACACATGTATTTTGATGCTCTGTTGTTAGGTGCATATACATTTAGGATTGTTATATCTTCTTGGAGAATTGACACTTTTTCTTTATGCAGTGCTATAATAATCCTGAAGTCTGCCTTGTCTGAAATTAGTACAGCTACTTCAGTTTCTCTTTTGTTTGTTTGTTTGCTTGTTTTGCTTACTATTAATATCATATAGACTGAGAACTCTGCAGCCAACGTAGGGAGTGAGAGGTAGCCGGGGGAAAGGCTGTATCACTAGAGAAACACACAAAAAATTAAGCTATTAATTACACTATGTTTTACTATATTTATATATGGTTCTAATGTGGTTAAGGCTCTCATTGAATATTAATATTTCAGTAAGTGATTATATTGTGTTCACATTTCTCCTACAGTGTCTATTAAATAACTTGCATTATAGTAAGTGTTGTATTTAATATTATACTGTGTTAATGACAACTAATAGTTACATATCTGTTTAATTGATTTTAAGCTATTTTACATAACTTAGCTACTATTACAGTTATGTTATACATAGCTATGGTGTTTCATAAATATTTGTTGAACAAATGAATGAGCTAACTAGAATGTTTATGCTGGAGAATAGCAAATAACTATAATATATGAGGTAAAAGCATGAACATTCTTAAAAGATTTTTTAAAAATTTAACTGTGTTCTGTAGGAAGGGTGAAGGCCAATAGTGTCTTCATGAAACCAGACTTTTAAGGTATTAAAATAGCTGCATTATGTAAAGTATCAAAGAGGGACACAGTTGCATGGTATTATATAAATTCAGTGTATTGAAGACATTAGAGTTAACTTTGCAATTTGTATATACTATAAAAAATGCAAATTAGTAATTATGTAGTTTACATGCACAATAAGGCTTACCTTAAGATCAGAGAGAAGTCTACTGATTTTCTTCTGGCCAATGAAAATTAAATAAAATTAATTTTAAAAATATTCTGTTAATTCTTACCATTTACCATCAATGGAATTAGAGAAATAAATGTGGTGACTGAGAAAAAAATACGTGCAAAATAAAGCTAATATCTGAGTCAATATATGCTTGCTTGTAACTCTTCAAAATTAAGATATTCTGTCATTATTTGTAAGTCATTAATTGCTACACACTAAACCAAGAAAATAAATTAAAAATGTAATTTTGTATTTTGAAACAAATCTAAATTTACTTGTCAGAAATAGAGTAAATTAAATTCTAAATCACATGTCTGTAAACAAGAATCTAGATAAAATTCTTGTGTTCTACCTCATCTACTAAATCTCCCTCAACATGAATGTACCACCGTCATCAAATGTGTACGAAAAGGAACAAGGATTTCTGAAATATTAAGGTCCCTTGCTTTTCAGAAGCAGTATATCCAGGCTGGGTTTGTTTATGACATATCTATTTATATATTTAATTTCCTCTAATCTTACATTTTGTATTCTCACTTACAGAATGACCTCACTCTGAAGGAGTAATGACAGATAGATATAACCCCAGACTAGGGTTCAGAAAACTTCAGCTATTGCTTACCATGTTTGGATTTTTGTGTAAGACTTTAACTTATCTCTGTCTCACTTTCCTCTAAAGTGAGAAGGTTGAATTTAGCTCTAAAATCACAAAATAATGATTGTATTTTGCCACTTAGTTCTTTTTACAATGGATTAAATAGAAAAGTATTATTACCTAAGTATTTTGGTCTGTATATGTCACACACAAAGATAAATTGAGTAACCATACCTTAGGAGATTATTAAACAGCCTCTAAAATATGGCATGTGAAGTATCCCAGAGAAACTTTAATTATACAAGTATCTAAGTGCCTTGTGGCCTAGATTCCCCATTTTTAAAGCAATGTTTAAATTAAGAATATCCTTGAACATTAGCCACACAACTAGAATAAAACTTGAACAGTGTGTCTTATATTCAGCTCTAAAACATGCCAAATTTGTGTTTATAAACAATTTTCATTAAGTCTGACAGGCACAGCTGATCCAAGTTAAAGCTCTAATTCTGGGCATCCAAGGCCTCTGTCCTCTCTTTCTTCATCTCTTATTGTTTTCATGATGAGATGAATTAAAACTCTTATTTGTTATGCATTTGGTATACGACCATTCTTCTTGCTCATCTGTGCTTATAAGATTTTACTCTGCTTGCAAAAGTGTTCACGAGCTCTCAATTTTGAACAGCTGTGAGGAAGCCTGGTTAACTATTTGCAAACACCACCCAATGATCCCTGACGGTAATGGCAGTCTTGCAGAATACTGAAGTGCTATTTTATTTGGAGTGATAATGAGACTGTCTTGCCCAGGAGTCTGGTTATTAGACCAATACTGAACATTATCATTTAGTTGTGTGATGTAAAACAATTAATCACATTTTTTTTATGGAGGCTGTAACCACAGTGGGAAATAATGGTGTGTACAGCTAGAACTTCTACTGAAGTATTTCAAACTTATTTGATTTCTGAGTTTTCTAACTATCTGCCTTGGTTAGCTTTGAGAAAAAATACCAAATTTTATATTGTGAATTACTCCTTCTTTACAAGAGTAAAATGATATTTAATTATATGGATTACATATTATTCATATAGCATATATTATAGCTTATAACATACTATATATAGTATATACATTATTATGCATAAATACATTATTATGTATAAATACATTATTATGAAGACACAAATATTCTGCCTAAGGGTCACTGAGCTTAGAAATAGCAATTGATTTATTTTATCAATTACAGGTTTGCTGTAAATTGCCACTCTTAATAATAGGGATTGGTTAATAGAGACATTCACTACAGAAAAAGGGCCTGGAACTTACTATGACAAAAGTAATTTGTTGTTGAATAAATGTATAAAAGGTTATGAAGAGAGGGCAGACAGCAGAAGCAAGAATAACTACAATTCTGTAGCCTGTGAAAGGAAAACCACATTCACAGAAAGATAGAGAAAATGAAAAGGCAGAGGACTTTGTACCAGCTGAAAGAACAAGATAATACCACAGAAAAACAAATAACTGAAGTGGAGATAGGCAACATTCCAGAAAAAGAATTCAGAATAATGATAGTGAAGATGATCCAGGACATCGGAAAAAGAATGGAGGCAAAGATCAAGAAGATGCAAGAAATGTTTAACAAAGACCAAGAAGAATTAAAGAAATAACAAACACAGAAGAACAATACAATAACTGAAATGAGAAATACACTAGAAGGAATCAATAGCAGAACAACTGAGGCAGAAGACTGGATAAGTGACCAGGAAGACAGAATGGTGGAATTCACTGCTTCAGAACAGAATAGAGAAAAAAAAAAATGAAAAGAAATGAAGACAGCCTAAGAGGCCTCTGGGACAACATTAAATGCAACAACATTTAGGGGGTCCCATATATAAAGGGGCGTATTATAGGGGTCCCAGAAGGAGAAGAGAGAGAGAAAGGACCCAAGGAAACATTTGAAGAGATTATAGTCGAAAATTTCCATAACATGAGAAAGGAAATAGCCACCCAAGTCCAGAAGCACAGAGAGTCCCAGGCAGGATAAACCCAAGGAGAAACACACCGAGACACATAGCAATCAAACTGACAAAAATTAGAGACAAAGAAAAATTATTGAAAGCAACAAGGGAGAAAAGACAAATAACATACAAGGGAACTCCCATAAGGTTAACAGCTGATGTCTCAGCAGAAACTCTACAAGCCAGAAGGGAGTGGCATGGTACATTTAAAGTGATGAAAAGGAAGAACCTACAAACAAGATTACTCTACCCAGCAAGGATCTCATTCAGATTCCACAGAGAAATCAAAAGCTTTACAGACAAGCAAAAGGTAAGAGAATTCAGCACCACCAAACCAGCTCTACAACAAATGCTAAATGAACGTCTCTAAGTGGGAGACACAAGAGAAGAAAAGGACCTACAAAAACAAACCCAAAACAATTAAGAAAATGGTAATAGGAACATACATATTGATAATTACTTTAAACATGAATGGATTAAATGCTCCAACCAAAAGACACAGGCTCGCTGAATGGATACAAAAACAAGATCCATATATATGCTGTCTACAAGAGACCCACTTCAGACTTAGGGACACATACAGACTGAAAGTCAGAGGATGGAAAAAGATATTCCATGCAAATGGAAATCAAAAGAAAGCTGGAGTAGCAATACTTATATCAGATAAAATAGACTTTAAAATAAAGAATGTTACAAGAGACAAGGAAGGACACTACATAATGATCAAGAGATAAATCCAAGAAGAAGATATAACAATTATAAATATATATGCACCCAACATAAGAGCACCTCAACACATAAGGCAACTGCTAACAGCTTTAAAAGAGGAAATCGACAGTAACACAATAATAGTGGGGGACTTTAACAACTCACACCAATGGACAGATCATCCAAACAAAAATTAATATGGAAACCCAAGCTTTAAATGACACAATAGACCAGATAGATTTAATTGATATTTGTAAGACATTCCATCCAAAACAGCAGATTACACTTTCTTCTCAAATGTACATGGAAAATTCTCCAGGATAGATCACATCTTGGGTCAGAAATCAAGCCTAAGTAAATTTAAGAAAATTGAAATCATATGAAGCATCTTTTCTGACCACAACGCTATGAGATTAGAAATCAATTACAGGGAAAAAAAACATAAAAAACACAAACACATGGAGGCTAAACAATACGTTACTAAATAACCAAGAGATCACTGAAGAAATCAAAGAGGAAATCAAAAAATACCTAGAGACAAATTACAATGAAAATACGATGATCCAAAGCCTATGGCATGCAGCAAAAGCAGTTCTAAGAATGAAGTTTATAGCTATACAAGCCTACCTCAATAAACAAGAAAAATCTCAAATAAACAGTCTAACCTTACACCTAAAGGAACTAGAGAATAAAGAACAAACAAAACCCAAAGTTAGTAGCAGGAAATAAATCATAAAGATCAGAGCAGAAATAAATGAAATAGAAACAAGAAAACAATAGCAAAGATCAATAAAACGAAACGCTGGTTCTTTGAGAAGATAAACAAAACTGATAAACCATTAACCAGACTCATTAAGAAAAAGAGAGAGAGGACTCAAATCATTAAAATTAGAAATGAAAAAAGAGAAGTTAAACAGGTAGCACAGAAATACAAAGCATCCTAAGAGACTACTACAAACTACTCTGTGCAAAAAAAATGGACAACCTAGAAGAAATGTACAAATTCTTAGAAAAGTAAAACCTTCCAAGACTGAACCAGGAAAAAATAGAAAATATGAACAGACCAATCACAAGTAATAAAATAGAAACTGTGATTAAAAATCTTCCAACAAACAAAAGCTCAGGACCAGATGGCTTCACAGGTGAATTCTATCACATATTTAGAGAAGAGCTAATACCCATCCTTCTCAAGCTCTTCCAATGAATTGCAGAGGAAGGGACACTCCCAAACTCATTCTATGAGGCCACCATCACCCTGATACCAAAACCAGACAAAGATACTACAAAAAAAGAAAATTACAGACCAATATCACTGATGAATATAGATGCAAAAATCCTCAACAAAATACTAGCAAACAGAATCCAGCAACACATTAAAATGATCATACACCATGATGAAGTGGGATTTATCCCAGGGATGCAAGGATTCTTCAATATACGCAAATCAATTAATGTGATACACCATATTACAAACTGAAGAATAAAAACCCTATGATCATCTCAATAGCTGCAGAAAAAGCTTTTGACAAAATTCGACACCCATTTATGATAAAAACTCTCCAGAAGGTGGGCATAGAGGGAACCTACCTCAACGTAATAAAGGCCATATATGACAAACCCACTTCAAACGTCACCCTCAATGGTGAAAAACTGAAAGCATTCACTCTAAGACCAAGAACAAGACAAAGCTGTCCACTCTCGCCACTATTATTCAACATAGTTTTGGAAGTCCTAGCCATGGCAATCAGAGAAGAAAAAGAAATAAAAGGAATTTAAATTGGAAAAGAAGTAAAACTGTCACTGTTTGCAGATGACATCATACCATACATAGAGAATCCTAAAGATGCCACCAGAAAACTACTAGAGCTAATCAATGAATTTGGTAAAGCTGCAGGATGCAAAATTAATGCACAGAAATCTCTTGCATTCCTATACACTAATGATGAAAAATCTGAAAGAGAAAGTAAGGAAACATTCCCATTTACCATTGCAACAAAAAGAATTAAATATTTAGGAATAAACCTACCTAAGGAGACAAAAGACCTGTATGCATTAGACTATAAGACAATGATGAAAGAAATTAAAGATGATATAAACAGATGGAGAGATACACCATGTTCTTGGATTGGAAGAATCAATATTGTGATAATGACTATACTACCCAAAGCAACCTACAGATTCAATGCAATCCCTATCAAATCACCAATGGCATTTTTTATAGAACTAGAACATAAAATCTTAAAATTTGTATGGAGACACAAAAGACCCTGAATAGCCAAAGCAGTCTTGAGGGAATAAACGGAGCTGGAGGAATCAGGTTCTCTGACTTCAGACTATACTACAAAGCTACAGCAATCAAGACAATATGGTACCGGCCCAAAACAGAAATATAGACCAATGGAGCAGGATAGAAAGCCCAGAGATAAACCCACACTATGGTCAACTAATCTATGACAAAGGAGGCAAAGATATACAATGGAGAAAAGACAGTCTCTTGATTATGTAGTGCTGGGGAAACTGGACAGCTACATGTAAAAGAATGAAATTAGAACACTCCCTAATGCCATACACAAAAATAAATTCAAAATTGATTAGAGACCTAAATGTAAGACTGGACACTATAAAACTCTTAGAGGAAACATAGGAAGAAGACTCTTTGACATAAATCACAGCAAGATCTTTTTTGATCCACCTCCTAGAGTAATGGAAATAAAAATAAACACATGGGACCTAATGAAACTTTAAAGTTTTTGCACAGCAAAGGAAACTACTAACAAGACAAAAAGACAACCCTCAGAATGGGAGAAAATATTTGCAAACATATTCAACAGACAAAGGATTAATCTCCAAAATATATAAACAGCTCATGCAGCTCAATATTAGAAAAACAAAAAACCCAATCCAAAAATGTGCAGAAGACCTAAATAGTCATTTCTCCAAAGAAGACATACAGATGGCCAAGAAGCACATGAAAAGCTGCTCAACATCACTAATTATTAGAGAAATGCAAATCAAAACTACAATGAGGTATCACTCACACCAGTTAGAATGGGCATCATCAGAAAATTTACAAACAATAAATGCTGAAGAGGGTGTGGAGAAAAAGGAACCCTCTTGCACTGTTGGTGGAAATGTAAATTGATACAGCCACTATGGAGAACAGTATGGAGGTTCCTTAGAAAACTAAAAATAGAATGACCATATGACCCTGCAATCCCACTACTGGGCATATACCCAGAGAAAACCATAATTAAAAAGACACATGCACCCCAATGTTCTTTGCAGCACTATTTACAATAGCCAGGTCATGGAAGCAACCTAAATGCCCATCGACAGATGAATGGATAAAGAAGATGTGGTACATATATACAATGGAATATTCCTCAGCCATAAAGTGGAACAAAATTGGGTCTTTTGTAGAAACGTGGATGGATCTAGAGACTGTCATACAGAGTGAAGTAAATCAGAAAGAGAAAAACAAATATCATATATTAATGCATGTATGTGGACCCTAGAAAAATGGTACAGATGAACCGGTTTGCAGGGCAGAAATTGAGACACAGATGTAGAGAACAAATGTATGGACACCAAGGGGGGAAAGTGGGGCGGGGGGGGAGTGATGGTGTGATGAATTGGGAGATTGAGTTTGACATATATGAACAATATGTAAAAAATGGATAACTAATAAGAACCTGCTGTATAAAAAAATAAATAAAATAAAATTCAAAAATTCCAAAAAAACTATGTTATTAAGACTTCCACTTTTTACCTGCGAGCATATAGCTTAAATTGCAGATTCAATAAAATCCATGTTTTCTTATTGCCATTCAAAGCCTGTGCTGCTCCCATCTTTATGAATCTAGCTTTGTATACCAAAATCTTTCTTTATTTCACTAAAATAGTTTTATAGATTTCTAGATATAATTTGTGCAGATTTTTCTTATAATATGCATAATGCTAAAGTATTTATAAGTTGTTGCTCATACAAATGAGATGTGTTTTTAAATTTTATTCTCCAACTGGCTATGGTAGTAAGAGTAGGAATAAAAATAACGTCATTTATAGCAGACTCTAATTTCTTCAAAAATATTTTTGAGTGTCTATGTGCAAAGTACTATCCTTGGCATTGGAATAAGTGATGGGAAATACAGAGATCTGTATTTGAGGAGCTAATAGTCTACATGCACCAATAACCTTGTCTTAAGGAAGAACAGAATGGAAGAATTCTAGTTGAGACTGTTAAGATGCCTTTGTCCCATGTCACTCTTGCATTTCTAAACCTCCTGCTAGCAGAGACACTGACCGCCTTTGTTGTTAACTATCTTTTCACCGATGTTTGTACTGTAACTATCCTTGGAAGATATAGCTAGTGTTTCACTCCAGAGCAAAGGACAGATTTTCCTGTAGTGTTGGAATATATAGTGTCTTCCTTGACAAAAAAAAAAAAAAAAAAAAGGCAGACATTCTTACTGACCATTATAAAAGTCAGCTTCTCTAAGCTCAGGTTTGCTCTCCTGTAAGGTAACCACTGCATGTACAGGGGTTGCTTGACCCTCTGCATCACCCTGTAGGAACTGGGCTCAGAGAACCCAACAAAACCTAAAACTGAAACTCTGCAACTGCTATTACCGTGAGTAATAAGATTCTTTATCCCTAACCCAAGAACCTTATGTTTTCTGTCAATATCCACAAAACTGTGGCAGAGTAACTTGCTTGACTACAAATAGAGTAAAATCTCAGATCCTTCATAATCCTTCACATGGACCTGAAGTCAAAGTAGGACATAGCCAAGCCAAATCAGGACAAAAGGTAGGGATTTCAAAGACAGCATTGCAAGGAAAGGGCCATCATGTTCCTAGGCCTGGTTTGTTTAGTATTATAGAAGCAAACCTGGGGTAGTGAACATGAATTGAAAAGACTCAAAATTGATCAGGTATTGATAGCATAATTTATTGTGTTCACTATGATTCAAACCCTTTTCTCTGTACTTTATATAAATTATTTAATTTTTAACAACATATTACTTAGTTACAATTGCTATTCCCATTTTATAGATGAAGAAACAAGGGCAGAGAAGGGATAAATAACTTGTCCAAGTTCATACAGTTAGTTAGAGGTAGAGTTAAGTTTTGAACCCAAACCAATTGACTCCAGAGCTCATGGCTCTTACCACTGGCTCTTACCTACCTCAAGAGGGTCTTGGATTGAGCCATATCATGAAGGGCTTGGTAAAGCACAATAAGTATGGTGGCCTTTATGCCAAGTAAAATGGGTAACCACCAAAGGACAGGGAAATCACCTGATTAGTAGTAAAGTGTGTTCTGGAAAAGGACAAAATCAGAGGAAGTTGAAGAGTGGTTGCCATAGTCTAGGCTAAAGAAAATGATGGAAAGAGAATAAAAAGATAAATTGTAATCTCTTTCTTAAGCTTTTTTTAAAAAAAATATGTTGTATCAGTACAATGTCTGGTGAACAGTATGCACTCAAAAAGTATACTTTAAATCAATTAAGTAATTTGGTCACTATCATGAAACGTCTTTCTAATTCTAATAATTTTATAATTAATTTTTATCTTTCAAATAATCATAAAATATTCTCATAATTTTATCTTGCTCTGAATTTTTTCATCATTTACTTTTATTTGTTTTTGTTATTACTGTACTGGCCAGAAATTACAAAATAGCATGCAATAACAATAACCATTTAATACATGTTTACTTATATAAATTTAAAGATTATGCCTCTAGGAAATGGGTGAGCAAACTTTTACAGTAAAGGGCCCAATATTAGGCTTATTAGCCTTTGCAAGCTGTGCTGTCTTTGTTGCAACAGCTCAGATATGCTATTGTAGTGAGAAAACTATCATGGATAATATATCAACAAATGGATATGTCTGTGTACCAATGAAATTTTGTGACTGCTGCTCTAGAATATATCTATGAATTGTTATGTTGACTATTTTTGTTATTATTTATCATGTACTTATTAAACCAAAAACTGTGTTAGATATCGGAATGCAGCAATGTACATATTATGGTCCTCATGGAGCTTCCAGTACAATGAGAAAATATAATTTAAACAAATCTGTGTGTGTGTGTGTGTGTGTATGTCTGTGTGCAAATGAATGTATTTACATATATATCAGTGAGGGGAAATTTTATTTAAATGTTAGCCATTAGGGACATCTGGTCATGTTAGTGCATATTTTATTTGTTTTGGCTGTCATGAAAATGGAAATTTAATGATCAACAAGTCATTTTGACTCAGCCAGTAATAACATTTTATATCTGTATGTCTGCTGATGCCTCTTTACTCGCACATAAATATGTTGGGTATGTATGATATGCAGCACAAAAAGTTATCCGGGGTAGTGTGAGCAAAATTGCTTAATGAATCCAGGTCGTTCTAGAACAAAAGCTTCTGAAATCCAGACTCCTACCATCAGAAATAAACATTATTGAAATGTGTCTACTGTAATGAAACACACTTTATTGAGGCCAGCTGGTAAGCAAAGTTAAAAATACCCACATACCCCCTATCCAGAAAAATTTACCACAGGACAGAGGAGAGCCCTTGACAGGGTATCAGGCATCAACACAAGTGCCCAAGTTACTATATGAAGCTGGCACCCATCCTGACCCAGTCATTACAGCAACATGGGTGTGCATTTGGTAAAATGTGTATGAATGTATATGTGTGTGTGTGTGTATGTGTATGTGTAAATGTATATGTGTGAAATTTGTAAGATGTGTGTCATGGTAAAATTATAAGACAGTCTAACTTTATTTTACATAAGCTTTGTAGTTGGGTGTAATGCAACACACCCTAAACTTGAGATATGTTGAACTACTGTTTGAAAGCAATCCTGTTTGTCCTTAGCAATCACATGTCCTACTGCAACCTGAATATTGCATCAGACAATTGCCCTGCTTGAGTTGGTTAATTTTTGTCACACCTTGGTTAAATTGGGACATTTAAAAAAAACTGGATCTTGCATTGGAAACCTAGATTTCCTATTTTTAGCAGCCATAACATACAGCCATGAGAGAAGCAATAGAACAGAATAAAAGGACTCTATATTCTGACCATACTTTTGGCTTATCCTTCTATGAAAAGGTAGTTTTAAAAAAAAAGTCTCCTTTGGTAGAGTTAAGATCCTGAGGTTCTGATTTAACTCAAGATCAAACTGCAGAGAAAAGGATTTTTTACTTTACACTGATCATTGTGAGAGAGGTGAAAGAAAAAATATGTATTTAATCAATTAAAATTTGATTTTAATTAATTTTAATATAATTAAATAATTGTATTAAATTGATGCATTCAATCAATACTTAACCTGATTAATATTTTATCTAATTAAAGTTTAATAATTTAAACTAGCCTTTTAGAGACATATTACAAAAGAGAAACTCAATATTGTTCTCTGTATCATTTACGCAATTTTTTTGTTATTAAAATAAGGTATTGGTATTGACATAATCATTGTAATGAAACTTGTCTTTTCTTATTTAATTTTCTTTCGAAATTTTGAATTTTATTTTATTTTATTTTTTATACAGCAGGTTCTTATTAGTTATCTATTTTATACATATTAGTGTATATATGTCAATCCCAATCTCCCAGTTCATCACACCACCGCCCCCCCCATGACTTTCCCCCCCTTGGTGTCCATACGTTTGTTCTCTACATCGGTGTCTCTATTTCTGCAAACTCAAAACATTGAATTATCCTTAGATTTCTAGAATGATCCGTATCTAGTGGTAAACCCTATCTGGAGTGAAAATAAAATTTACTTAGCATTAACTGTTATCGCTACACTAGGCAATTTTATTGATTATTTCAATGGTCCTGACAAAATATTTAAAGTTAGGCATTCTTTCCTCAATACTTTTTAAAATGAGGCTCAGAGAAGTTAAATCAATTGCCTAAGATTTGACAACTAGTAAGTGGAAAAAAATAAGCTTCAGCAGTAAATTCATGTGATTTCATTGGACCAAATTGCTCATCTGGTGCCAGATTATTATTTCATCAACTGTTAAGTTGCATTTGCTTATGTGCTTAATATTACAGACATAATTCGTTTAATTGCACTTCACTTTACTGCACCTCAGATATATTGCATTTTTTACAAGTTGAAAGTTTGTGGCAACCCGGCATCTATTGGTGCCATTTTTCCAATAGCATTTGCTCACTTCATGTCTCTGTCACATTATGGTAATTCTCACAATATTTCAAACTTTTCCATTATTATGGTATTTTTGTGGTGATCTATGATCCGTGATCTTTGACTTACTACTGTAATTGTTTTGGGATGCCACAACCCACAAACCACACCTAGATAAGATGGCAAATAATTGATAAATGTGTGTGTGTTCTGACTGCCCCCCAAACTGAGTGTTCCCCCATCTCTCCCTCTCTCTCTCTCTCTCTGTGGGCCTCTGTACTCCTTGAGACACAACAACTTTGAAATTAGGCCAATTAATAGCACTACAATGTTCTCTATGTGTTCAAATGAAAGAGTCAGACATCTCTCACTTTAAATCAAAAGCTAGAAATGATTAAGTTTAGTGAGGAAGGCATGTCAAAAGCCAAGATAGGCCTAAAGCTAAGTCTCTTGCACCAAAGAATTAGCCAAGTTGCGAATGCAAAGTTCTTGAAAGAAATTAAAAGTGCTACTCCAGTGAGCACACACATGGTAAAAAAGTGAAACAGTCTTATTGCTGATATGGAGACAGTTTTAGTTGTCTGGATAGAAGATCAAATCAGCCTCAACATTCACTTAAGCCAAAGTCTAATCCATAGCAAGGCTCTAAATCTTTTCAATTCTATGAAGGTTGAGAGAGGTGAAGAAGCTGCAGAAGAAAAGTTTAAAGCTAGCAAAGGTTTGTTCATTTCGTTTAAGAAAAGCAGACATCATCATAACATAAAAGTTCAAGATGGAGCAGCAAGTGTTAATGTAAAAGCTGCAGAAAGTTATCCAGAAAATCTAGCTAAGATAATTAATGAAAGTGGCCACACTAAACAACATATTTTCAATGTAGACAAAACAGCATTATATTGGAAGAGGATGTCGTCTTGAACTTTCATAGCTAGAGAGGAGAAGTCAATATCTGGCTTCAAAGCTTCAAAGGACAGGCTGACTCTCTTGTTAGGGGTTAATGCAGCTAGTGACTTTAAGTTAAAGCCAATGCTTATTTACCATTCTGAAAATCCTAGGGTCCTTAAGAAGCATGCTAAATCTACTCTGCCTGTGCTATATAAGTGGAACAACAAAGCCTAGATAACAGCACGTCTGTTTACAACATGGTTTACTGAATATTTTAAGCCCACTGTTGAGACCTATGGCTCAAGACAAAAGATTCTTTTTGAAATATTACTGTTCATTGACCATGCACCTGGTCACCCAAGAGCTCTGATGGAGATGAACAACAAAATTAATGTTGTTTTCACGCCTGCTAATGCAACATCCATTCTGCAGCCCAGGGATCAAGGAGTAATTTGGGCTTTCAAATTTTACTATTTAAGAAATACATTTTGTAAGGTTATAGTTGCCATAGACTGTGATTCTTCTGATGAATCTGGGCAAAGTAAATTGAAAACCTTCTGGAAAGGGTTCACCATTCCAGAAGCCATTAAAAACATTCATGATACATGGGAAGAGGTCAAAGTATCAACATTAACAGGAGTTTGGAAGAAGTTGATTCCAACCCTCATGGATGACTTTGAAAGGTTCAAGACTTCAGTGGAGAAAGTAACTGCAGATGTGGTGAAAATAACAAGAGAACTAGAATCAGTAATGGAGCCTGAAGATATGAAAGAATTGCTGCAGTCTCATGATAAAACTTTAATGGATCAGGACTTGCTTCTTATGGATGAGTAAAGAAAATGGTTTCTTGAGATGGAAGCTACATCTGGTGAAGATGCTATAAAGATTGTTTAAATGACAACAAAAGATTCAGAATATTATATAAGCTGTGTTGATAAAGCAGCAGTAGGGTCTGAGAAGACTGATTCCAATTTTGAAAGAATTCTACTGTGGGTAACATGCTATCAAAAAGTATTGCATGCTACAAAGAAATTGTTCATGAAAGAAAAGTCAATCAATGTGGCAAACATCTTTGTTGTCTTATTTTGACACAGTCTTAAAATAAATTGTCACAGTCACCCTAACCTTCAGCACCCATCATCCTGATCAGTCAGCAGCCAGCAACATTGAGGCAAGACCTTCCACCAGCAAAAAGATTAAGACTCCCTAAAGGTTCAAATGATGATTAGCATTTTTTGGCAAGAAGATATTTTTTTAAATTGAGGTATGTACATTGAGTTTTGTAATATAAATAATGCTGTTGCACACAGTAAGCTATAGTGTAATGTAAACATAACTTTTATATGCACCGGGAAACCAAAAAAAAAAAAAAAAAAAAAAATTGGGTGACTCATTTATTGAGATATTTGCTTTAGTCTGGTAGTCTGGAACTGAACCCACAATATCTCCAAGGTATGCCTGTATTTCCTTTACATTAATAAGTATTACTTCCCTAGGTTTTTTCTGACTTTTATCAAATTTAAAAATAAAAAATATAGCAGGAACTTTAAAATAATAATGTATTGTTCAACTCTATGTAAATAAATATGACAACCTAAGTGAAGTACGTAATTTTCTAGAAAAAAAAATTGTCAAAATTAAGAAAATATTTAACCTAACAACAACTAAAAATCATTGTAGAAGAATTTTGGAATTCTTCTTCATTATAGAGGAATTTGGGACAAAGAAACCTCCCCAAAATGCAATTGAAGAAAGGTTTAAGTCCGAATTACTTCAAAAATAAAATCAACCAGTATTACTAATTCTGTTTAAATTTTCTATCTAAATTCTATTTAAGTTACTTCAGAGAATTAAGAAATATAATGTTTCCAATATTTTTCATGAAATCAGCAGAACATTGATACCAACATCTGCCAAAGACAGATAACATTAACAAAGAAAATCTCAAGATCATTTTAAATGCACAATCCAAAATAAAATTAGATTCTAATTGAGAATATGAATCTACCAGTACTTAAAAAATAAACACAGCCCATAAAAAAGTTTATAACTGAAATGCAAGGATGGTTTGTTATTAGAAACAAATATCAGTCACCACGTCAACAAGTTAAAGTGGAAAATATATATATTTTTTTAAATAAATATTTTAGTAGTCAAGATATAGTTTAAATTAAAATACCTCAAAATGACACCAGACTGATGCAAAGTGAACTGATTAGCTAAAATAGTGTGTACTGAGAAGAATATCTTGGATAGGTCATTGATTAAAAAAAAAAAAATCAAAGTCCTGGATAACCCAGAGGAATAAACCATAAATCCTGAAAACTCTGACTGTTAACCTGGAAAAGATTATTAGTACCATGTGGTTTTATTTCTTTGTTTTTGTTTTAATCATAAACGATTTGTTAAAATGTCTTGAAACATTGTCTTGAGAAATTACAGAATTAGAATGAGTATAAAAGTGTTTTAGTCCTCAAATTTAAAAAGGTAGATTTTACAGAAAAAAAAACCAAAAAACAAAAAACAGTTCATTGTATATTTTAGAAGAACTGCACAAGGAAGCATCAGATTTGTTTCATAAGTAAATAGAAATAATGTCAATAGAAATGCTAGGAAAATATTACAGTGAACATTTATGGATTTTTACCTTACAGTCTTTCTCTTAAAAAGAAAAAGAGGAATGAAAAAAAAATCTCACTCCCAGCCCTGATGCATATGAAGAATGCTTATGCAAATAAGATCCCGCATGCCGCAACTAAGACCCAGGGCAGCCAAAATAAATAAATAAATAAATAGTAAAAAAAAATAAAATGCTTATGCTATAACATTTTGTTCCCCTGACCAAAAGTTGAATGAAATGTGGGCTCATGATCCAAACTAAATCAATTAAATTTCTTATTTAGTAAATTGGAAAAGGGCAATGGTATTCCAGTCCCAGTTAAAGCTGGATTCTTGAAGAGGAAATGTAAAAACTGGAGAGTTTAACAGGGCTCTCATATTTTCCATTTTGTAAAGTAACATGTAGAGAAAGTTGGTCCATAAAGATAAAAACTGATAAAAGAGATGAGACGATAAAAGCCATAAAGAAACATGATGAGTAACATAGAAAATATGGAAGAAATTCCCCACAGTATGTTGAGCCCTGGCACCAGGCAATTCTAGGCTCTGATGCAGTTTCTCCTTTGGTTTACGAGATACACCAGAATCTTTAAATTTCATTTTCCACTATTTGTGAGCTAGAAAATGGATGTAATATTTTTAAAAGATCAAATCTTGTATTTTGTATTTACTTTAAATTATATCTTCCTTGACTTCCCATCCATTAAATCAAAACATGTCCATGATTCAGGAGAAAGTCTGATATAATCTGGAGCAAAGATGTCCAGTGTTTTTGGTAAATTAGGACTCTGGTGTCCAAAAAAACAGTAGTTTTGAAATCTAGGCTTAAATAAAAGGCAAAAGAATTTGTAAATTCTAATTCTTCCTACATGTTAAAAACAAATTTTGGAGATTTGAAACTTTTCCTATATAGAACATGGATAGAATGAAAGAATCCATGAGACAGTACATAAAGAAACTTCTGAGCCTGTAGAGTAGATAGGATAAGAGTGAGAGAGAAAAGAGCAAAAGATTAGATGCCAATGTATGTAGTTCTCCCCCACCTACCCATTCTGGATCACCTTAGGGTAAGCCTCAAGATGAAGAGTGGGTAATGACAGAAAACCTGCAGAAGTGTAGGTGTGTGTGGTGGTGGTGGTGGTGGGGTGATGAAAGAAAAGGAAGCTGGGGCCCACAACCTTTAGTCCTAATGAGGAGGTCACTTGGCTGAATATCCCACACTAGCTTTGGACATGTGCAGCTGAGTTGCGATGGCTAAATGGCCACAAACTGCACCTATCCTACTCTCACCCTTGATTCCACACATTATGCACCTAATGAAGGAAATGTCTCAAAGTCACTGTGTGCCCCCAGTGCGGGACAGAGAAATCATTGATTCACTTGGGAGGGTTTCTTAAGGGAAGGGTCGAATGAACATTGTGGCTGAGATTCAGCAGAGCAGCAATAGCAGGAATGGGTTAGGTGGGGCCACATCAGAGCAGCAGAGCCTTCTGTTTGGAGAAGGAATGTGACATCTAGGCACTGAGTGTGCAGAAAAAAACAAAATAGAACATAAACATGGCTTCCATCAGCCACCGATGTCAAAAGAAGATGACAATAGGATAAACAATGACCAAGGGGGACAAGAGACATTTTAGAGAAGGCCACTACTCAAATTTGAGTTTTTCTGATGCCTCATGCTATGTCTAGGTACTATCTTGGCCAGAAAGAAAAGGAAGGGGAAAAAAGCAGAGATAACACCAAAGGGACAAATTAAAAATGAAAGAGGTAAGTTACTTTTAAATGACATACTTAAAATCTCATCCATTCTAGCTCCTCCTATCACCATTAAATAGAATCTAAGCTTGAGAAAAATATGAATATAGTTGTAGATAAAAAAGAATGTTACATTTTTGCATATATGAGTTTAACATATGTCAAGTTTAAATACTCACCCCACACTAGTAAAACCTAATTTCTCTTACTTAAAACCAAAGTTCTAACTAATGCCAGCACAGAGCAGAGAAACTAGACCCTGGTTCATTGCTGTTGACTGTACCACTAAACAAGAAGGGATAATATCATGACTGATAACTACTAGAAAGAGTGACCACATCACACTTCCATTACGTAGCAACATGATCATTACATAATTAAATTGTTGCTATTTTTTGACATCTGTTTTGTTCTGTAGAAGATTATTAAAACTACCCTTTGGTTACCATTGTCTTAAGACAATAAGTTTAGTATGGACAATTCTTACCCTTAAACGATTCATTGAATTAAATTATTATGGAAATCAAAATTTCAATTTGGGAATCCATTTTCTTCATTCAGTTATGGTTTTATAGCACTGAAGTGGGCAATGCCCCCAAGGGGAAGAAGTGGTACAAGTAGAATATACTTAGGTCAATGGTTTCTATTGAAACCCTTTTTTTCATTACTCAACTTGCAGTACTGAAAAAAAAAAAATCCTTCCAACTCATTGCCTTCCCACAAGCACATGTGAAAATAGATTGCTCCCCTGGTGAACATCTCAAGATGGCTACAAATGCACATATCACAAAATATTGCAGTGTGCCTGTGCTAGGACATGTGCTGGCAGTCTTGGTGAAGAAGCAAGGTATCTCACTGTTCTTAAGCACTTCCGCCACCCTTCAAGAAAATTTGAGGGCAGAGTTGAGGGGCAATGATGGATCAGTGTCATTGGAAAGTGAAGAAAATGAGAGTGTGGACTCTCTATTCTGCAGAGCAATTTGGTCTTGCTGAGTCAGTTAGTACCCAGTTAACCATCTCCATTGCAGAGTGAGATTCACTCAGCAGAAATTTACAGACTCTGCAGGTCCTCAAGAAATAGGTTCTATGAAATCCAATAATAGCCACTATATTTAAAGCAACTCCTTTTCTTAAGATGCTTGATGTATCCTGATGAATTGAGAAGTCTCTAAATCAATTATCTCTGCAAATACCCTAAATTTTCAAATAGCAATTTAGACATTTTAAAAATCTGCTCTGGGCTTCCCTGGTGGCGCAGTGGTTGAGAATCTGCCTGCCAATGCAGGGGACACGGGTTCGAGCCCTGGTCTGGGAAGATCCCACATGCCGCGGAGCAACTAGGCCCGTGAGCCACAATTACTGAGCCTGCGCGTCTGGAGCCTGCACTCCGCAACAAGGCCGCGATAATGAGAGGCCTGCGCACCGCGATGAAGAATGGCCCCCACTTGCCACAACTAGAGAAAGCCCTCGCACAGAAACGAAGACCCAACACAGCCATAAATAAATAAATAAACCCAAAGTTTAAAAAAAAAAAAAAAAAAAAAAAAAAAAAAAAAAAAAAAAAATCTGCTGTGAGTGATTGTGCTGGGGTAAATCTGATTCTTAATCCATCAATTGCCCTCTTCCCCTTCAAAGACTTCACATCTAAATAGAGATCCCTGGGAGATGATCTCTTTCAAAATTGATTTCATTATATCTTTGCTATTAATGATGCTTGTAGTGTGTGAAACATTAAATGATGACCTTGTAAGATTGTGCTATGTAGAAAATTTTGCTCAGCCAAGAAGTCATTTTATTTTATTTTTTAGGGTTGCACTTTTTTTATACTAATGTAGGATTTGGTAGTAGACTGTAATTAAACCATAGTCAATGGGCCTAACTTTCACAAGCAATTAGATGTATTTACTTCTTTTTTTTGCTCCACTACTGAGGATATGTGCTGGCTTTGTGGAATCACTAAGATGTACCCCTCTGCCCCCACTTTTCTTTTTAGCTCCTGCTCAGAGCGAAGAGAATGCACAGCATTCTGAAATGTTTCTATTCTATTATTGCTTGAAATATTGACTTCATATTCCACTAGAGAAATTTAGTGAGTACAGGAATATAAATTACTATTTAAGTATCTCTCCATGTTCCCTTTACCTTTTATGCCTTTCCCACTGTATAACCTTTCTACCCTTCCTATAATTCCATTCCTTTTATGTTATACACAAAGTTGAAAATGGGCAGGACTCAAAGGCCTAGAACATCTTACGCAAGAATACAAGAGACTCGATTATGACATAACACTTTGGATATTTTTCACATTTAACAAAATAAGAAAACATACCCAAATCAGAATTTACAGTTCAAAATAACAAGGAAATTGGCATCTGCAGATATCAAGATACCATCACAATTGGGCCAAGTATCTTTTTTCCAAATTGTTCATTTTTAGTCACTTTCTTTAAATCAACCACATATATGATTGCTGTATTTTGATATTTATGTACTCTTGAGAAAGGGCATTGATGAAAATCCTTAAATATTGTTTCATCAATAATTATGTGGTTTCCATACTTGGTGATGGAGGTAGCTGAAAGACCATTTTCAGTATTATATCCTTTTCTAAATCATTTCTTATGATTTAAAAATTATAAATAAACGTTGCTGCTTCACTATAATCCCAAAGGGCCTTATGAAAAATACAGATATATACACAAGTATATTCAGACATACAATT
Source organism: Balaenoptera borealis (assembly GCF_965194805.1). Classification (NCBI taxonomy): domain Eukaryota; kingdom Metazoa; phylum Chordata; class Mammalia; order Artiodactyla; family Balaenopteridae; genus Balaenoptera; species Balaenoptera borealis. The sequence continues at coordinate 121,600,533 of NC_138860.1, read as the reverse complement.
TTACATATTTTATATTAGTAAGGGAAGGCTGTGGTAGAAGTTCCTGGGGCACCTACCACACTTGATTTGCCATAGCAACATCGTTTTTGGATCAGTCAAAACCCCATAGAGATATATGCAAGAGTTTGCATTTTTTATTCTGGACCTCCTCGGGATACACTAATTTGCTACAGCTGCGCCCCTGCCCATTCACTCCTAGGTTCCTGGCAAGCCTGACCTTGATGGCTGACAGGTGTGGAAGCTACTGGCTCAAGGGAAAGAAAATTAACCCTATATCTGCCAGAGTCTTTTTATGCCCGAATGGGGATAATCTTCACGTCTCAGCATGAACTACCAGTATACATTTTTTTAATCAGTCAGAAAGCATTCTGGTCCTAAAAGCACTGTGACACAGAGTTATAACTAGAGACATGACCTAGAGTTGGAAAGATAAAAATAGGCAACTGCTGGTTCAGTAGACATGCTAGCAGACCCTTTAACATTCTTAGAAAAGAAAATATGTAGAATGCCCTGGCTCATTTTGAGAAGAGAAGAAAGCAATTGCTCTGTTTCTCCTTCACAATTTGCTCTCTTCAGAAAAACGAGCTCCTATAAATGTTTTAAAGGATTGAACCATTTTGAAATGGTGAATTTTTGACCATTTTAATTATTAGATTTGTTTTCTTTTCTGTTTGGTGCACAGTCAGAGGTAAACTAAAATGGCTTGTGCTGGTAGTGCGCCATGGTAAAAAGCTCAGATGACAGTAGGAAATTGCTTTCGTGATGAAGGGAAGCATTAATGAAAGCTTCTCTCATGTTTACCCTTTTAAATTGGCCCTGCAGGAGTTGTCTAAACTACCCCATTGGCAGTGGTTGGTTGATACACAGGTTGCGAAATGTTCTATGTCTGTAGGTGGTGGTTGAGTTTAGAGGTATCTACATTTTTCTGATCTGGTTTGGTATGTCATTGAAGTTTCAGTTAAACTCTTTGTCACCTTGTGGTCTGGTAAAACCGAAGTCTTTACCCATGAAGAAAATATTGTTGTATGTTTGAGAAAATGTCACATTTTGCTTCCCACAAGGCTGAGTAATGTTGGCTCTCAAGATACTATAAATCATTCTGTGGCTTCAGGGCTTCAGTAGACACAAGTAGCTAGGGATTTTTTATTTTTTTTTTTAGAAGAAAAGTAACCAAAGCAAAATCAAAGGAGGATTTTTTAAAATGTGAATTTCCTGAACTGCACCAAATTCAACTATACATTTGAGATACCCAAAGAAGTTCACTAAATAAACTTTATAGTTCACTTGGGAATCTTTCAGTTGAGTCAGAGAGTAAGAAAAGATTCATGTGGTTCAGCTGTCTAAGGGTACTCAGCATGAGACACCAGTGCAGAGTGAAGGCTCCCCTAGGATGACCTATCTTATTCCCACTGTTGTGCTATTCCTTGATGCTTGTCTTCTCACCCTCAATAGTATGACAGGTGTGGTGCTCAGAGCATCTGAAAAGGCAGTTAGTAGAAGCTGGTATCTTTCATAGAAAATCAAGTGTCCTCCCTGGAGGATTCAGTTGATAAGGGTACATATTTGATCTCTGGAATAATTCTATTTAACTTTTTTTTTAGTTTTTAATCCTGAAATTTTCTCTGGTGAAAGGCAAGGGGAATTTACAGCTATTCAGCTGCTAGTGAGGGTCAAGATCTTAAATTTTTGAATCATTTGGTTTTTCACAACCACTCTAAAATATAGATTTTTATTCTCATTTTGTAGATGAAGAAATTGTAACCATGAGAGGTTGAATTCTTGCTCAGTCAACTAATGAGTGTTAGAATCCCAGTATTTATCCTGCTTTACCTTGATCTAAGACTATCTACTGTCCTCTGTATCAAGCTTCCTCCTCTGGGGGAAAATGGTAGAAATTTAAGATTTTCCTTAGAAACGTAAAATATGATAAGTCTTAAAGATTTTCTAGTTCAACTCTTGTTTACTTAACATAGACAAAAATGAAGACCTGTAGAGAATAAGGAACTAGCCCTAAATCAAACCTTGTTTAATCAGTTTTTTAGTGGGGGTAATAATTTTTGTGTAATTTACTTAGACTAATAGATAAGCTTTGACTAGACCAGTGTAATCAGTATCACAGTTGATATGCAGAAAATTTCCATCACCCCACAATTTTCCTCATATTCTTTTGCTGTCAATTAATCTCCTACTATTTTTTCTGTACATCACTGATATGCTTTACATCACTATAGATTAATTTTGCTTGATCTAGAATTTTGTGTATGTAAAAATCAAACTGTATAACTTCTTTGGCTCACCATAATCCCTTTTATATTTATTTATGTAGTTAAGATATCATATTACAGTCTTTTTTTTTAATTGCTGAACAGTATTTCATTTTATTGATATACTACACTTTATTCATTCACTTGAATTATTTATAGTTCTTGCCTATTGAGAAGAAAGTCTCTATGAGCTTTTGCATGCAAGGCATTTCATACCTCTTAGGTAAATACTCAGAAGAATTGCTTAGGTGTATGGTAAGAAATTGCCAAACTGATTGCCAAAGTGGTTATTTAATTTCATATTCCCACCAGTAATGTATTACTTTCTCCCCATCCTTGTTAACACCTGGCATTTTCAGTATTTTTAATTTTAGCCATTCTAGTAGGTGTATGGCAATATCTCATGGTTTAACATCTCATTTTCCTGGGGCCAAAAGCATTGAGCATCTTTTTTTGCATTTGTTGGCCATTCATGTATCTTCTTTGGTAAAATGTCTGTTCAAAACTTTTACCTATTTTTTTTAATTGGGGTTCTAATTTTCTTCTTGAGTCATAAGAATGATTTTTATATTCTGAATATAAGTCCTTCATCAGATACATGTAACACAAATATGTTCAACTAGTCTGCGGATTGCCTTTCCATTTTTTTAAAGATGGTTTTCATAGAATTGGAGTGTTAATTTTGGTGAAGTCATTTTTTATTTTTTTTGCATTCTACATAAGAAACATTTGCCTAAACAAAGTTAAAATGTTTTTTCTTCTATGTTTTCTTCTGGAAATTTTAAATTTTAAAATTTTAAATTTTTAAGTTCAATTTTGTATGTGTTATGAGGTAAGGGCTATATTTATTTTTTCCATAGGGATATCTATTTGTTGAAAACATTGTCCTTTCCCCATTAAATAACTGCCATGTCATTTTGCAGTTTTTAAAATAGTTTTAAAAAATGCACTATTAGTGTGTTTGTCTATTTCTGGACCCTCTATTTTGTTTTATTGATCTGTATGTTTCTCCTTGCACAAACACTACAATGGCTTGATTACTGTAGCTTTTTAGTAAGTATTGAAATCAGACAGTGTAATCCTCTTTTTGAAAAGTGTTTTGGCTATTATAAGTTCTTTGCATTTCATACAAATTTTAGAATCAGGTTGTCAATGTTAAAGAAAAGCCTGATGGAATTGTGTTGGGATTGTATTGAAATCTATAAAATAATTTGGAGAGAATATACATTTTAACCATGATGAGTCTTTCATAACCAAGTGTCTTTTCATTGTCCCAACAATGTTTGAATTATTCACTATGTTCATCTTGAACATATTTTGTTAAATTTACCCCTAAACATTTCTTTTTTGTACGTCATTATAAATGGTATGTTTTATTGGAAATTTTATTTTCTAACTGTTCTTTACTAACATAGAAATACCCTGGACTTTTCTATAATAATTCTGCATCCTGTGACTGTTAAAATCACTGTTTTTTACACAGTTTTGCTGTTGTTGATTCCTTAGAATGTCCTATATACATATTCATGTCAAATGTTCACTAGGACAATTTTATTAATTTTTTTTCCAATCTTTATATCTTTTATTTATTTTTGCTTCCCTTCTTACACAGCTAGAACTTCCAGTAGGATATTGAATAGAAGTGGAGGAAACCATTATCTTGCCTTGTTTCCAGTCTTAGGGGAAAGCATTTAGACTTTCACTATCATACAGGTTCACTATAAATTTTTCATACATGCCTTTTAATAGGTTGAGAAAATTCTTCTCCAAGTCCAGTGTGCTGATAGCTTTTAACTTAAATGAATGCTGGATTTTAAAAAATGTTTGTTTTCCACATATATTGAAATGATCATATGGGTTTTTTAAATTCTCTTAATATTTTCAATTACATGGATTATTTTTCAAATATTAAATCAACTGTTTAATTCCTAGGATATACATCACTCAGTCAATGTAAGTATCCTCTTTATATATTTCCAAATTCAATTTTCTAACATTTTGTTAAGGATTTTTGTGTTTGTGTTCATGAGGGAAGTCGTCTGTAGTTTTCTTTCAGTATCTTTGCCAGTTTTGGTATCAATGTATACTTGCCTCATAAAATAAATTGGGATCGTTCCCTCCTCTTTTTTCTGGAAGAGTTTGTGTATAATTGTGGTTGGTTGAAATCAGCTCCTAAGCCATCTAGGCTTAGACTATTGCTTATGGGAAAGACTCTAACTACGAATTTGATTTGTTTGTATTGATTCAGAGTTTCAGGTTTTCTTTTTCTTTTTGTCTCAGTTTTTAAAAATTTGTATCTCTTAATATGTTTGTGCATTTCATCAAGGTTGGAAGATTTATTAGGATATTGATTAATTATAGTTTCCTATTATTCTTTCAATGTCTATAGGATCTGTATTGAGTTTCATTCTTTCATTCCTGATATTGATTACTTAAGCTGTTGCCTATTCTTGATCAGATATTTCTTTACTTTTATTTTTATTGAGATATAATTGACATTAACATTATATTAGTTCCAGGTGTACAACATAATGATTCTGTATTTGTATATATTGTAAAATGACCACCACAATAAGTCTAATTAACATTCATCTCCAAACTTAGTTAATTTTTTTTTTCTTGTGATGAGAACTTTTAAAATCTTTTCAAAAGTTTTTAATAACTTCCACAAAAAATTTCATATTTTCACCTCTGACTCTGTAATTCATGTTCTCATCAGTTTCACCTAAATTACAGGTACCCATGGTCTCCTAACAAGTTTTATGCTTGTTTTACCATTAGTATTGCTCCTTTCCTACCTATTCTCATTTTGGCCAGAGGACCTGGATCATATCAATATTTTATTACCCCATTGCTTAAACTTCCTCAATGAATTCTCACCAAAATTAAATAAATTCTCAACTTCTCAATATAGCACACAGCATTATTATCTAGTTCCAGTTTAATAACTTCCCATTTATTGAGAAGCATTCTAAACCTTAGTCATTCTGAAATGTTCTGAAGGCAGTGCACAGTCTCTTAGCTCTCTGCTTTAAAAGGACTATTTTCCCTCTAAAATACCCTTTGTCCAACCCCATTGCCAACTTTCTCTCTTACACCCTTCTCATTCATTGCTGGTGGGAATACAAAATGATACAGCTACTTTGGAAGATAGGTTAGCAGTTTCTTACAAAACTAAACATACTCTTACCATATGATCCAGCAACTGTGCTTGGTATTTACACCAAAGGGTTGAAAACTCATGTCACTACAAAAACCTGCAAACAGATGTTTATAGCAGATTTATTCATAAATGTTAAAACTTGGAAGCAACCAAGATGTCCTTCAGTAAGTGAATGGATAAATAAACTGTGGTATATGCAGACAAATGCATACTACTAAGTGAAAGAAGGCAATTTGAAAAGGCTACATACTGTGTGATTCCAACTATATGGCATTTTGGACATGGCAAAACTATGGAGACAGTAAAAAGGTCAGTGGTTGCCAGTGTTTGGAGTAAGGAGATGGATGAGTAGGCAGAGCACACAGAATTTTTAGGGCAATGAAAATACTCTGTATGATACTATAATGATGGTACATATCATTATATTGTACATTTGTTCTGTTAACAAAGAGACAACAGACCCAAAATGGAGTCACATGTGCTAAGCCCATGTCACCAAACAGAAACTTAATACTTAACCTAACTGCAATTTCAGCCTCCCAGGGATGTAATCCTAACCAGTCAGTCTGAAATTTCCTGTTAAGCAGTAGTGAGGTAATCTGCCTGATAGGCCCAGAGGAAGATGACTTTGCCTGAAACAATCAGCTCTTTGCTAGAATAACTTCTTTGTTCTGACTCTTATAAAAGTCTTCCATTTTGTACTGCTTTTCAGAGCTCCTTTCTATTTGCTAGATGGGATGCTTGCCTGATTCATGAACTGTTGAGTAAAGCCAATAAGATCTTTAAATTTTACTCAGTTGAATTTTGGTTTTTAATAGTTCAAACCCATAGTATGATCAACACCAAAAGTGAACCCTTAAGTAAATTATGGACTTTGGGTGATTATGATGTGTCAGTGTAGGCGCATCAGTTGTAACAAATGTACCACCTTGGTGAGTGATATTGATAATGGAGGAGGCTATGCATGCATAGGGGCAGGAGGCATATGGGGAATCTCTATACGTTCCTCTCAGTTTTGCTGTTAACTGCCCTAAAAATGTCTTTAAAAATAATAACAACAACAAAAGCAAAAGTTGAATAAAAGGTAAATAATATAGGTGAATGGCTGGCCAACATAACTGGAAGTTCCAAAGGAAGGGTAGATTTCATCTGTCTTGATTTAGATGCTCATCTTTACCCTCAAAGATCCAATTTTATTCTGGTTCCCTGTATTTCATAGTACTAGAGTTTACCCAACACTGACTTCCTTCATGATGTCAAAATGACTGACAATTCCAGGCTTCATATCTTCATACTACATCTTTCAGAAAGACACAAAAGTTGGCTACAAGTAGCTCTCAGAGAAATCTAAAAATATATATCTTTTCTAGATGTCCATAGCATAATTCTTTTTGAATCTTGAACGAACTTGACCTCTGAAATTGATCATATTTCCATCCCAGATAAATCCCTTATGGACAAAAAAATGCTATATGCTGATTGGAGTAGACTTTAGGTACCTGTACCAAGCACTGTGTTAGTGGCATTTTGTTACCTCAGTAGGGTTATACTTATCAGAAGTCATCTCTGGAGCTTGGAGTGAGCAAATTACTCCCAACCACCAAATCTATGGCTTTTAGATAGTTTGGAAAAAGAGTGAATCTTGGGGATAAAACGTGGACATTTCTAACTATAGCTAGATATGATGAATTCTAATATTTTTCCAAAAAATCCCATGAAAGTAGAGTTGATAAATTTACCGAGTGAAAACACTTGACATCCAGTTAAATTTGAATTTCAGACAAATAATGATTAATTTTTAGTCTAATATGTTCTCTGAAACACTGTACTTGAAATTCCATTTAACTTCAATACTTAAATGATTTATTCAAAATTTTAAAAATTAAAGACTGCAACTTTATGAGAAACAAAGTAAATAATAATAAGATTAAGGCTGTCTGTAGTTTTCAGATGATTAGTCCATCCAGTGACCATGCATGCATCCACAATTGGGTGAAAGTGTTAGGGAGGAAAATCAGTTCAACACCCCTGGTTTCAACGAGGAGGACATATCCTTAAGTCCTACATGTCTCTCTCTGACCCCTTACTGATTGCTGAACTTGGCAAGAGTTTGCTTGGCTCTATACTGTTTCCTTTTTAGGAGGAAGCTACCTCTCATATCTCAAAGAGCAGCTTCTACTGTTGCATGCAGGAAGTCTCTTATTCCAAGCTGCTTGACTGGATAAAGTTCTCCAACTCAGCTTTAGACTTAGGAAGTCCATTTGACTCTCATTCTACAGATTTCCATTTAACTTAGATTTTATTAATAATAAAGGGGCATTCTAACCCCATCTACCGCTCCTTTTGCCCCACTTGATCTACAGAACTTGAGAGGAAAAAGGTACTATTTATATGCCTTCCTTAGAAATCTCAACCCAAATCATATCTGTTAATTTATATGTGCTGACACTAAAAAGTTACCAGTATATGCTACATGTTTACATGAACAACATAAATTTTGGAATTTTTAATTTATACATTTTGAAATAAAACTCAAAATTTGTGGAATAGTAAACATATATTCCCCATTTTTAATTATTATAATAAAAATTGTATATAATAATGGAATACAGAAATGGAGGGATATATTTCTGAAGACATATAAAAATGGCTGTATCATGTGAATTACTCAGAGAAATCAAAAAAGAAATGGCACTAAACATTAGATGAAAGAAGGAATACAGGCAATTTAGTATAATAATCCAAAAGTATAGATTCTGGAGAAATTCAGCTGAATTTGTATTCAAATTCATATGTCTAAGCTCTGTCCACAAAGTCCCAAAACAGCCAACCCCAAAGAAGGCAAAACATACTTCTAGATAGGTCGGGATTTTAGTTGGGAAGGTGAACATGGAAGAATTTGTGGCCAGCTTTATATAGCTAGTGACCTGTTATTTGAAACACTACATTTAGAGGGTTTTGCTTTCCTTATCACTATAGTGTTAGATGCCACATGAAAAGTTGTGTTTCAAAATTAACAAAACAAGTACTGAGACAGGATCATCTAGAAACTTCAAGGATATTACATTCTAGACATGGACTTTGTGAGATAGGCACCTCCCTCAGAAGTGGGAACCTTTAAAATAAAGCTATGGCCTCAGCCCTTGGTGAGAAGTTTACAAAACAAGCTGTACTTTGCATCTCTGGGTCTAACAAAGATCACATATCAAAGCTTCATGATCAAATTAATGTGTAGCTTATCCCCCTCCCCAAGGTCTTTCCCTTGGTTTTATTATTACTGACAATATTGTAAGAGTGGTGTGAAATGGCCAATTCACACATGTGCCACGTTTTGCACACTACCTGAACCTGCTGGAACATGATTGTCCTAAGAATGATGACAGTCATAAACATCTTCTGGCAGAAGCTTGCAAAATCTGCACCTATTTTAGTCACTCAGTAATGACCCATAAAATTCTTTGAGAACTACAGGAGAAAAACAATGTACATAATCATGCATAAATTAAAACCGGAAGTGCCAGTTCAATGGAATATGACTTCTCACACTCTGGAACAACTGTGGAGCAATTGAAAAATAAACAAACCTGTAAAACGTGGGTGCAGCCAACGGTCAACAGAGAAGGTGTTCTCTGTTGGAGATCAAACCATTACCCAGCACTTTTGTTGAGTAGATTTCCTCTTTGGTCTGTGAAAATATTCAGAGTAATTTACATAATCCTTCCTGGAGTGTTCTCTTACAAAAGCAGTGCCAATCTGAATAAATGAGAGGTAAAATGTTCATCTTGATTTCCCTTTGCATTAAGGACCATTTTTCTGCAGGAAATATGATACACGCAATATTGTTCCTGATTTTCTTGTTTACATCAAGGTTTCAAGTTTAAGCTCTGTCATGTTCATGGGTGAACAATTCAGAAAAGCCCTTTATTTTATCAAGGTTCAAAGAAATAAAAAAATATCTGACATCCTTAAAACTATGTTCATAGAACTCAAAAATTGTTAATTCATAGAGTATTTCTTAACAATATTTCAGAATCACTTTCTCAGTCCTACTCACTGTGAGTAGGACTCTTTAGCGTATTTGGAATTGAAAAAATAATCAGGTTTATAGTCAGGTTTCCATCTTTGTCTTCTCAATTTGAAATCCTGTCCTGTGGTTATTTGGAAATTTCTCAAGTAGAAAGCAATGGGACCAGAGTTTTCTCTGTGATCTAGCATTATGTCCAGTAGTCAATAGTGTGGCTGCATTAATACCCCCTCAAGAAGCAAGACTGTATTTGGAGGAATTGACCCCAGATCTTGAGGTGGGTTTAAATGGTCCTAGTGTAATCCCAACTCACTTGCTAGAAGTTGCTTTACTAATGGATATGTGACCAGTTCTGTAGCAGATTTATAAGAGGCCTTTGGGAAAATTCTTTCTTACTCTTCAGAGTGAATAAGAACATTTTTCTCTCTCCACCATGGTTGTGAATGAGGAAACATGTAGCCCCTATTTCTTTTAGTATCTATCTTAAATCTTTGGAAGAATGAGAGTCTGGATGAAACCAACAAGAAGTTTGTTGACCTGCTGGACAAACCAACACTAAATCTGGCCCACCTGATTTCCTGTTACGTGAGCTATTAAGTGACCTATTCTCTAAACGTCATTGTTTTAGGCTTTGTTATTTACAACGAGAGACACTCCAACAGACTCAAGAGAGTCACAAATTTTTCTTTCTAATAAGGCTAGTACTTTGTGGGGCAGAGGGTTGCAGATGCTCTGACAGTAAGTGTATAGGCCAAAGAAGTAGCCCCTTTAGACAGTCAGAAAAAATTCACACTCAAAATATCAGCTCAGGAAAAAACAATCTCACACTTTTGGGCCAGTTCTGTAATCATTGTAAAACACTGAAGTATATTTATCACAATAATGGTAGAGAGCATTGCAATCTAATAACATATTTGGAAAATATGGAGTCACCACATACACAATTATAAATTATTAATTCTCAAAAAAAAGAATATAATTAATCACCTGGAATGATAGGAAGAGCATACTACTGGACACGAAGAAACCTATGGTTTTGTTTTCATTCTGTAGCTTTCAAACTTACCTCTTAGGAGGACATAGTTTTCTCATTGGTAAAATGAGGCACATGAGCGATGTTTCTATAAAGTAATTCACAATTTTAAATTATTAGATCTGATTTTAAGGAGTTTGAAAACACAAATCGAGGCACCTAATTGCTTTTGCTCTCATGTTCCTCATCTGTTAAAGGGAATTGTAAAATATCAGATGTATGCATATCAGGCCTAGAACCCTTTTTTTTTTGAGAACCATATCTGCCCCCTTCCCAACTGCTGCCACACCCCTGTCATTGCTTATTACACAGTAAACTCATTAGTTCAGGTGGTTTGAAAGAAGTTGATCTGACTCTCTCAAGGTAGACACTAGACTCAGCCTGACCAGTCAAGGATTAGCACCAGCAATTGGTACAGGAATAGAAATTTGAAGCAGGCTAGACCAATTAATCCCCTCTTAGGACGTTGGCTGCAGCTAATTAGAAAGAAACATCCCTTACCTACAAACACAAACCCAAAACAATTAAGAAAATGGTAATAGGAACATACATATCGATAATTACCTTAAATGTGAATGGATTAAATACTCCAACCAAAAGACACAGGCTTGCTGAATGGATACAAAAACAAGACCCATATATATGGTGAATACAAGAGACCCACTTCAGACCTAGGGACACATACAGACTAAAAGTGAGGGGATGGAAAAAGATATTCCATGCAAATGGAAATGAAAAGAGAGCTGGAGTAGCAATATTCATATCAGATAAAATAGACTTTAAAATAAAGAATGTTACAAGAGACAAGGAAGGACACTACATAATGATCAAGGGATCAATCCAAGAAGAAGATATAACAATTATAAATATATATGCACCCAACATAGGATCACCTCAATACATAAGGCAAATGCTAACAGCTATAAAATAGGAAATCGACAGTAACAAAATAATAGTGTGGAACTTTAACACCTCACTTACAACAATGGATAGATCATCCAGACAGAAAATTAATAAGGATATACAAGCTTTAAATGACACAATAGACCAGATAGATTTAATTGATATTTATAGGACATCCCATCTGAAAAGAGCAGATTACACTTTCTCCTTGAGTGCACACTGAACATTCTTCAGAATAGAACACATCTTGTGTCACAAATCGAGCCTCAGTAAATTTAAGAAAACTGAAATCATATCAAGCATCTTTTCTGACCACATGCTATGAGATTAGAAATCAATTACAGGGAAAAAACATAAAAAAACACAAACACATGGAGGCTAAACAACACGTTACTAAATAAACAAGAGATCACTGAAGAAATCAAAGAGGAAATGAAAAATACCTAGAGACAAAGGACAATGCAAATACGATTATCCAAAACCTATGGGATGCAGCAAAAGCAGTTCTAAGAGGGAAGTTTATAGTAATACAATCCTACCTCAAGAAACAAGAAAAATCTCAAATAAACAGTCTAACCTTACACCTAAAGGAACTAGAGAAAGAAGAACAAACGAAACCCAAAGTTAGTAGAAGGAAAGAAATCATAAAGATCAGAGCAGAAATAAATGAAATAGAAACAAAGAAAACAATAGAAAGGATGAATAAAACTAAAAGCTTGTTCTTTGTGAAGATAAACAAAATTGACAAACAATTAGCCAGATTCATCAAGAAAAAGAGGGAGAGGACTCACATCAATAAAATTAGAAATGTAAAAAGAAAAGTTACAACAGAAAACACAGGAATACAAAGCATCCTAAGAGACTACTGCAAGCAACTCTATGCAAGTAAAATGGACAATGTGGAAGAAATGGACAAAATCTTAGAAAGGTATAGCCTTCCAAGACCGAATCAGGAAGAAACAGATAATATGAACAGACCAATCACAAGTAATGAAATTGAAACTGTGATTAAAAGTCTTCCAACAAACAAAAGTCTAGGACCAGATGGCTACAAAGGTGAATTCTATCAAACATTTAGAGAAGAGCTAACACCCATCATTCTCAAACTCTTCCAACAAATTGTAGAGGAAGGAACACTCTCAAACTCATTCTATGAGGCCACCATCACCCTGATATCAAAACCAGACAAAGATACTACAAGAAAAGAAAATTATACAATATCACTGATGAATATAGATGCAAAAACCCTCAAAAAATACTAGCAAACAGAATCCAACAACACATTAAAATGATCATACACCATGATCAAGTGGGATTTATCCCAGGGATGCAAGGATTCTTCAATATACTCAAATCAATCAATGTGATACACCATATTAACAAATCGAAGAATAAAAACCATATGATCATCTCAATAGATGCAGAAAAAGCTTTTGACAAAATTCAACACCCATTTATGATAAAAACTCCCCAGAAAGTGGGCATAGAGGGAACCTACCTCAACATAATAAAGGCCATATATGACAAACCCACAGCAAACATCATTCTCAATGGTGAAAAACTGAAAGCATTTCCTCTAAGGTCAGGAACAAGACAAGGCTGTCCACTCTCACCACTATTATTCAACATAGTTTTGGAAGTCCTAGCCACATCAATCAGAGAAGAAACAGAAATAAAAGGAATCCAAATCAGAAAAGAAGAAGTAAAACTGTCACTGTTTGCAGATGACATGATACTATACATAGAGAATCCTAAAGATGTCACCAGAAAACTACAAGAGCTAATCAGTGAATATGGTAGAAAACTACTAGAGCTAATCAGTGAATTTGGTAATGTTGCAGGATACAAAATTAATGCAGAAATCTCTTGCATTCCTATACACTAATGATGAAAAATCTGAAAGAGAAATGAAGGAAACACTCCCATTTACCATTGCAACAAAAAGAATAAGATACCTAGGAATAAACCTACCTAGGGAGACAAAAGACCTGTATGCAGAAAACTATAAGACACTGGTGAAAGAAATTAAAGGTGATACAAACAGATGGAGAGATATACCATGTTCTTGGATTGGAAGAATCAATATTGTGAAAATGACTATACTACCCAAAACAATCTACAGATTAAATGGAATACCTATCAAATTACCAATGACATTTTTTACAGAACTAGAACAAAAAATCCTAAAATTTGTATGGAGACACAAAAGACCCCGAAGAGCCAAAGCAGCCTTGAGGGAAAAAAACAGAGCTGAAGGAATCAGGTTCCCTGATTTCAGACTATACTACAAAGCTACAGTAATCAAGACAATATGGTACTGGCACAAAAACAGAAACATAGATCAATGGAACAAGATAGAAAGCCCAGAGATAAACCCATGCACTTATGGTCAACTAATCTATGACAAAGGAGGCAAGGATATACAATGGAGAAAAGACAGTCTCTTCAATAAGTGGTGCTGGGAAAACTGGATAGCTACATGTAAAAGAATGAAATTAGAATACTCCCTAACACCATACACAAAAATAAACTCAAAATGGATTAGAGACCTAAATATAAGACTGGACACTATAAAACTCTTAGAGGAAAACATAGGAAGAACACTCTTTACCATAAATCACAGCAAGATTTTTTTGATCCACCTCCTAGAGTAATGGAAATAAAAACAAAAATAAACAAATGGTACCTAATGTAACTTACAAGCTTTTGCAAAGGAAAGGAAACTACAAACAAGATGAAAAGACAACCCTCAGAATGGGAGAAAATATTTGCAAACCAATCAACAGACAAAGGATTAATCTCCAAAATATATAAACAGCTCATGCAGCTCAATATTAAAAAAACAAACAACCCAATACAAAAATGGGCAGAGGACCTAAATATACATTTTTCCAAAGAAGACATACAGATGCACACTAGGCACATGAAAAGCTGCTCAACATCACTAATTATTAGAGAAATGCAAATCAAAACTACAATGAGGTATCACCTCACACCAGTTAGAATTTGTATCATCAGAAAATCTACAAACAACAAATGCTGGAGAAGGTGTGGAGAAAAGGGAACCCTCTTGCTCTGTTGGTGGGAATGTAAATTGATACAGCCACTATGGAGAATAGTATGGAGCTTCGTTAAAAAACTAAAAATAGAATTACCATATCACCCAGCAATCCCACTACTGGGCATATACCCAGAGAAAACCATAATTCAAAACGACACATGCACCCCAATGTTCATTGCAGCACTGTTTACAATAGCCAGGTCATGGAAGCAACCTAAATGCCCATCGACAGACGAATGCATAAAGAAGATGTGGCACATATATACAATGGAATATTACTCAGCCATAAAATGGAATGAAATTGGGTCATTGTAGAGACATGGATGAATCTAGATACTGTCATACAGAGTGAAGTAAGTCAGAAAGAGAAAAACAAATATCGTATATTAACGCATTTATATGGAACCTAGAAAAATGGTACAGATGAACCGGTTTGCAGGGCAGAAATTGAGACACAGATGTAGAGAACAAATGTATGGACACCAAGGGGGGAAAGTGGCAGGGGTGGTGGTGGTGGTGGTGGTGTGATGAATTGGGAGTTTGGGATTGTCATATATACACTAATATGTATAAAATGTATAATTAATAAGAACCTGCTCTATAAAAAAATAAATAAAATTAAATTAAAAAAGAAAAAAAGAAAAAAAAAGAAACCTCCCTTTTTCTGAGATTGTGAACAAGGAGGAAAATTTGACTTTAGTTTGCCAATGACCGTTTTGCTACTGCTTGGAGGGAGCATTATTGAGAATGAAGATAAGTGGAAGGGAATAGAGTTAAGAGACAGAGAGGATTTCATTTTTAATTCTTGCATTCAAATGTTTGAATATGATTTTTTGTTTGTTTCATGAGCTGATAGATTCTATTTTTTTTTAAGATAGTAATTTTCCTCACATTTCTATCACTAAATGCTTAAAACATCAACTGACATTAATAACTTAAAAATTTATTGGAAATTTTTAATGAGGTAAAGCATGCGAAAGAGCTTTCTAAAATGCAAATAACTATGCAAAGGTTACCAAAACTATTATATATTATTTATTTTTCTGATAAAGTATAGAAAAATACTTTTATTTAAGAATAAAATACTTTTTTGTTATTATTATTCAAATAGACACTATCTTAAGTAAAACATCTAATATTTGTACCCTTATCTTTGCTGTTTTAGGAGAACCTACTTGACTTATCTCATGGTCAAGAAACATGTCAAATATCTATGGATTTGTATGCATAATATATGATTGCTGAGTAGGAAGCAGGACTATATTCTCTTACTATATAATACTATTTTCATTTTCTTCTGTTAGAGCTCTTATAACACTTTGAGCTTTTAGAATAAAGGTGATAAATGGCCAAAATTAGTATTCCAATGGTTTAATAAGAATGAAAATAGAGACTTTGTGAGGTACGCTGAGTCTACAAGACTTTAAATAGGATCTGAAATCATTAATCCACAATTTCTGGACTAACCCACTTCAATAAAGAAGAGTTCCAGAACCTAGCTTGCAAAATGATTATATGGTTAATGCAGGATTAAATTTTCTTTCAATTATAAGACATAGTCTGGAAAATGCTCTAAAGAGAATAAAGAAAAAAGGCCTATAAGAGGTACATTTGGTGTAAAGTGATTTTAAATATGCTTCTTAATTGCTGGGGGCTATTTTGATTTTCATCTAATCATTGAATTACTGAAGCTCAATTCGTCTGATAAAATAGTTGAGCTTAGTGGTAATGAAGTCAGGTAATGTCTTATCTGAGTGTCAGGCCAGGCATCAAATGGGCAGTGTGTTTAACCATTAATAAGGAGTTTACAGACTGAAATACTTTCATCCAAGTTACATATCTCAAGCCAATTCATTGGAATAAGAAAAGGTTTAGAAATGGGAAATCATTTGAGAAGCTGGGTCTTTAACTATTTAATAAAATTACTTGTTATTTAAATAAAGGTAATTAAAAGTGTAATGCTCTGGAACTATTAGGCACCTACTCAAAAAGAGAGGATTTTTGTTTTGTGAAAGAGCTAATACCTTGAAGAAAGCATAAGCTTCACAATGAGAATCCCGTAGATACTTTTAAAGAGCTGGAGATTAACTCATTTAAATAAACAGTCATTTTATGACTTTTTCACCAGGGAAGCCAGCACTTCCTTAGGGCTCTTGAATTAGGGAGTTCCACACCAGGGTTCTGTAAATTAGCTATGTGGGCATTCATATTATCAAGACCTTCACCTCTGCAGGAGACCTCACATGGGCAGAAATCAAAGAAATGTAGTAATCTTGTGATTTCAGCAATCTCCTGTCTAGAATGCTTTTGGTTTTCTATTGCACCTCTCTTAAACAACAAACAAACTAACAAAAAAAACTCTGAAACCATTATTTGTTTGATTCTAATGAGTAACATATATTGGAAGGCCAGACCCAACTGCACTTTCTCAGGTGTTCATTCCCATAAAGGAATTTTTATACAAGTTGGTTTTGTATCATAAAATGTAAAAATTTATACAACTGCTCAGTACAAGTTTCAGGGCAGGTTTATAGTAAAAAAAAAAAAAAAAAAAAAAAAAAAGATATTTTAAATGAAAATGTACAAATGTACTGGCTCTTCCATATTTTTTACATGAACTCAAGCAAAGCTATATTCACATATGAAAAACATCCAATTTCATTTCGTCCCTCCTCCCCAACATATGGTAAGTATTTCCTTGGTTTCTAAATCTGATGCATTTCCAAATACACTTGGGAAAGAAGTGTAAGTTACCATACTTCCAACTAATTTTTCTCAGGAAAATTTGTACAACATAAGCTTTACAGAATGGATAAGTTTTATTAAAAAGAAGAGTCTTTATCCCTTCAATGCTTAGAAACCTGTGAAATTGCAGCCCACTGGAAAGAAACCTTGATATTATTTGCTGGATTTCTGTCAATAACAAACTTTCCCATTTTATTTATGTTTCTGAAGTCAAACATGCATTTTTACCAGCAATGGACCAAGAGAAAGAAATTGTCTACCCTGGATGTCTGGGCTCCCAGGCTGGTTAAGGAGAGGGGCCTGTTAAGTCATGCATTCTACTTTATCATGTTTGTTTTTGTTTCTTTATAGAAAACCAAACCAAACAAAGCAACTTTCTACAATGCATTCTAAAATTATCACTAACTGACTTATATCTGTAGAAATTTCTTCCTCCTGGGTCACTTCAGCAATCATGTCTACTTTTATTTTTTCTAAATACATCAGTAGTATTTTGTGCTAAAAAGCAATGCCTTCTTGCTACACTGTATATTACTTTTAACTATGGGTTGAGCTGCTCTGGGCCTGACAAGTCATAAAGCATTAGTAGATGATTGGTTCTTCCCTTTGGCACTCAGCCTAATACCTAGAGTATTTAACTAGGGAAATCACCACTGACTTTGTAGTCCCATGTGTGACACTTGTTCTGTGAACAGGTAAAGGAGAAGTAAGTCAAGCATTTGTCAGGAAGTCTCCACTGTATCTTTATCCTCAAAAGCAGGAACTGTCAGCATTTGTGACTTCAGGCTAGCCTATGTTCTGATATTATTGTGCACATTCCCAGAGGGGATTCTTTGGAAGGACTTTTGCATTCATGTGAAAAGAAGTATTTCAGCTGTTTTTCACAAGTACTGATTGCTCAGGACATAGTGACTGCTACAGGTGCTGAAGCTGAAGGACATAAATATACTATAATATGTTTTGTCATAAACAATCACAAAGGCTCTTTTCACAGGTGATTGAACAAAATGAATAACAGAATGGGGACTTGTAGTCTGATGCTTCTTGCTCATGTAAACTCATGTTCTGCATTTTAGAATTTGTTGAAGGCATAGCTTCTGCTTTGGGAATAAACCCCATTAATCAGGTCATTCCTCTAGGTGTATTCTGAAGTAGCTACTTTTGGTGGTTAAACTTCACATATTATATTAGGTAACAGAGCATGCTTTTAACAACATGCTATCACTAAGGGCAAGAGAAAACATTCATTTTAGATAAAGCAGGTTAATGCATGTCAACTCCTAACACTGCTCGCTGAAATCAAGGTAAGAGTGAGCTACAGAACACTATCAACAGTAGCAAACATTTGCTAAATACCTACTATGTGCTGGGCACTATATCAGATATTGAGAAGAAATTTCTATCCTATTCTATTCTATCCTATCCTATCCCATTATATTTCATAGCTGATATAAAACAGGGAGCAATTCAAGGCAGCAATAAATAATCTGCTATACGTATTGAAATACATTAAGACATATGATCTGCTTCAAGAGACAAAACAACTGAGGTCCTTGCAAATTAAGAGGCTTGCTCAACATTAAAAGGATCATACATCATGATCAAGTGGGGTTTATCCCAGGAATGCAAGGATTCTTCAATATATGCAAATCAATCAATTAGGTAAACCATATTAACAAACTGAAGGTGAAAAATCATATGATCATCGCAATAGATGCAGAAAAAGCTTTTGACAAAATTCAACACCCATTTATGATAAAAACCCTCCAGAAAGTAGGCATAGAGGGAACTTACCTCAACATAACAAAGGCCATATATGACAAACTCACAGCCAACAACGTTCTCAATGGCGAAAAACTGAAACCATTTCCACTAAGATCAGGAACAAGACAAGGTTGCTCACTCTCACTACTATTATTCAACATAGATTTGGAAGTTTTAGCCACAGCAATCAGAGAAGAAAAAGAAATAAAAGGAATCCAAATCTGAAAAGAAGTAAAACTGTCACTATTTGCAGATGACATGATACTATACATAGAGAATCCTAAAGATGCTACCAGAAAACTACTAGAGCTAATCAATGAATTTGGGAAAGTAGCAGGATACAAAATTAATGCACAGAAATCTCTTGCATTCCTATACACTAATGATGAAAAATCTGAAAGAGAAATTAAGGAAACACTCCCATTTACCAATGCAACAAAAAGAATAAAATACCTAGGAATAAACCTACCTAAGGAGACAAAAGACCTGTATGCAGAAAACTATAAGACACTGATGAAAGAAATTAAAGTTGAAACAAATAAATGGAGAGATATACCATGTTCTTGGATTGGAAGAATCAACATTGTGAAAATGACTATACTACCCAAAGCAATCTACAGATTCAGTGCAATCGCTATCAAACTACCACTGGCATTTTTCACAGAACTAGAACAAAAAATTTCACCATTTGTATGGAAACACAAAAGACTTGAATAGCCAAAGCAATCCTGAGAAAGAAAAACGGAGCTGGAGGAATCAGGCTCCCTGACTTCAGACTATACTACAAAGCTACAGTAATCAAGACAGTATGGTACTGACACAAAAACAGAAATATAGATCAATGGAACAGGATAGAAAGCCCAGAGATAAACCCATGCACATATGGTCACCTTACCTTTGATAAAGGAGGCAAGAATATACAATGGAGAAAAGACAGCCTCTTCAATAAGTGGTGCTGGGAAAACTGGACAGCTACATGTAAAAGAATGAAATTAGAACACTCCCTAACACCATACACAAAAATAAACTCAAAATGGATTACAAACCTAAATGTAAGGCCAGTCACTATAAAATTCTTAGAGGAAAACATAGGCAGAACACTATGACATAAATCACAGCAAGATCTTTTTTGACCCACCTCCTAGAGAAATGGAAATAAAAACACAAATAAACAAATGGGACCTAATGAAACTTAAAAGCTTTTGCACAGCAAAGGAAACCATAAAAGAGACAAAAAGACAATCTTCAGAATGGGAGAAAATATTTGCAAATGAAGCAAATAACAAAGGATTAATCTCAAAAATTTACAAGCAGCTCATGCAACTCAATATCAAAAAAAACAAACAACCCAATCAAAAATGGGCAGAAGACCTAAATAGACATTTCTCCAAAGAAGACATACAGATTGCCAACAAACACATGAAAGGATGCTCAACGTCACTAATCATTAGAGAAATGCAAATCAAAACTACAATGAGGTATCACCTCACACCAGTCAGGATGGCCATCATCAAAAACTACAAACAATAAATGCTGGAGAGGATGTGGAGAAAAGGGAACCCTCTTGAACTCTTGGTAAGAATGTAAATTGATACAGCCACTATGGAGAACAGTATGGAGGTGCCTCAAAAAACCAAAAATAGAACTACCATACGACCCAGCAGTCCTACTACTGGGCATATACCCAGAGAAAACCATAATTCAAAAAGAGTCATGTACCACAATGTTCACTGCAGCACCATTTACAATAGCCAGGACATAGAAGCAACCTAAGTGTCCATCAACAGATGAATGGATAAAGAAGATGTGGCACATATATACAATGGAATATTACTCAGGCATAAAAGAAATGAAATTGAGTTATTTGTAGTGAGGTGGATGGACCTAGAGACTGTCATACAGAGTGAAGTAAGTCAGAAAGAGAGAAACAAATACCATATGCTAACACATATATATGGAATCTAAACAACAACAACAAAAATGGTTCTGAGGAACCTAGGGGCAGGACAGGAATAAAGATGCAGACGTAGAGAATGGACTTGAGGACATGGGGAGGGGGAACGTTAATCTGGGACGAAGTAAGAGAGTAACATGGACATATATACACTACCAAATGTAAAATAGATAGCTAGTGGGAAGCAGCCACATAGCACAGGGAGATCAGCTCGGTGCTTTGTGTCCACCTAGAGGGGTAGGATAGGGAGGGTGGGAGGGAGATGCAAGAAGGAGGTGATATGGGGATGTATGTATATATATATAGCTGATTCACTTTGTTATACAGCAGAAACTAACACACCATTGTAAAGTAGTTATGCTCCAATAAAAATGTTAAAAATAAAAGAGGCTTGCTCAAGGATACTAAGTCTGTATGATGTTTGAATAAGGCTATTTAGTCTATCTTCTGTGCGATGAAAAGCTATGAAGTGAATCCAGGAGTTTTGAGATCATCAATTCAGCAGATACCTTAGATATAGGCAACAGAACTTCCGGTTTCATTCTTCTGAGATTAGTATTATTTGCATTCAAGATATTCAAGGAAACTTTTAGCTGATAACTCCAAATATGAGTTTTAAGGTAGCATAAAGTATCCATTTTTAAACAACAGACATTGTGAGATTTTTTTCTTTGCCTTTCTCCTGATGGTATCATGAAACACAAACACAAGTCTAGAGATTTCATCTCAGCTATAAGAGATTCAGGACTATAAGACCTCAGTGGCTTTCTTATCAGTGATTTTTTAAAAAAATATGTTTTTCTGAACAAAAGAAGGTCTCTCATGAATTAAATCAACTCTGCATTTAGTTAGTATTCCATCTTATTTTCCCAATAAATAACTGGATGTAAAATCATTTAAAGAGAAAATACATTCTCTTTAAGGAAACAGTTCCAGACCACTTTTATGAGATTTCTCTAGCAGACCAACATGAAACTGTTGGGAAAATAACACAAGCCACGTCAATGTAGTGAAGGGAAATCTCTGGGGAATCACAACCTCTTAGCTCTCTCTTCATACAATTTGTGGTGGGTGTGGAATAGAAGAAAATTGTGGTTTCAACAGAATTCTAACATTATTGTATCAGACCTGAAAACATTTATTCATTAAGACTAAAATAAAGGAAAATATTTTGAAAAATAACAGCCAGTAATTTAAGTCTGACTGGGCTAGATCCTAACTTGAGTTCTGGCCATTTTCAAGTATGTTATCATGAGTATTTACCATGACAACATCTGCATAGCATTACCTACTCACTTCTGAGTATTTAATGTAGGTACACTTAAGGAACATGTTCTTTGTGGTCTGTTACATGTATATTTTAAGACCACATTAAAAGAATCAGAAGTGGAAAAGATGTTTCCAAAAACTTAAACATGGGCAATTTTCATATGGACTTTTGAAAATGTGCAGTATTTGCTTTAATAATCAGAGACTGTATTATAAAATATCTGTAGAAAACTTAAAGTAAGTGAAAAAGTCACTGACTTTAATGGTTTCAACAAAGTGTTATATTTTGGGAAACAAAGAAATGAACTCCTATGAAGGTAGATAGTAAGGAGAATGGGAAAAATGTGTATCTATTAATCATTCAATGGAATCCTGGCATTTTCTTATAAAGAAACTGTAAAAGAAGCCCTAATTTGAATGTACAAGTGAAAAGGAAAGCATAGCATCAATCTCTCATAAAGTTCTTTTAAATGTTAAAGCAAAAGCAAACAAATAAAAATCTGAAGGACTAATACTGAAATTGGCATAATTGTGTTTGATTTATAAATAATGTGATGTAAGGTAAATAATCAGAAAATCAAAGCTTCCAGGATTCCTTGCCCTTAAAATAAAACAGATAGGACAGTACACAAATGTAATTATCAGACTGAAAGAATATTTGAATATAGACGCTGAAAAGACAGAAATAATGGTATCTCCTTTTACTTTGAAGCATGCTTATTGGAATGCTGTCCTTAGGGGGATCTGCTTCATTTACAGAATTGCAATTCAAACCATTCTTTTCCACTGGTAATATATGTCACTGGAAGATTTTCCCATAGTGAAAGCATTTTGTTAATAAGCTTTTTTTTTTTTTTTTTAATGTTGAAGGTCCCTTACATGTAACTAACTGGAACCATGCTTTCGCCAAGGTTTTAGGCAAACCCAGCCTTTGAATTGTACAGGCTTGACATGTCACTGCAGAGACACGTCACATTTCATTATGTTGTCGCTTTGCATCCCTTGGCATTTCATTGACACACTGCAGGCTCTTGTTCCACTTTTTTTGTGCTTCTTTCCATGGTCCTGATTAAAGGCTCCAAGACTCAACAACTTCTGCAAGAATTGATAACATTTTTTTTTCAGTGAACAATCACTTTCTTACTTGAATGACTAAAAAATAGACTTTGGTTCTTAGTTTATGGAAAAAAAAAAACTTACTTGTGTTGATTTCAGCCCATCCAAATCACCAACAGCCCTTCTGTTTCCAGATGCAAAATAGGGATTCTAAATCTGCAGAAATAAGCTAAATGAAACATGCTAAAATAAAAATAATACAAGTCAATTTAGGAGTAGGATGTAAAAACTAGGTTAAAAGAAAAAAATATTCTCATTATGAAAATTACAATGATTTTATGGTTATGAAAGTTACCCATTTTCATAGTAGGAAGCTTTGGCAAGGGAAGGGAGTAAACAAAATGAAGAAAAATCATGGGTAAATCCCACCATTCAAAAATAAGCCCTCATAATTTGGTTTATTTCTATGTTTAGAGTGATATTGACATTGAGTGCATGAACAAAAACGTATCACATACAAAGAGGTGCCGTACCATGTTTTAAACGTGGAACTGTATTATAAACATTTCTCCATTCATTAGATATTCTTATGCAGTATTATTTTAATGCATTCTTATTCTTCTATTGTGTGGTTATGAAGCTACTTATTTCCTTAAGATAAATTCCTTAAGGAAGAATAAAATATATCTAGATAGATACTATCAAATTCTACCTCACTCCATCCAGATTTTGATGCTTCTTTCAACAGTCCCCATGCATGCTCTCAGCAGCTGTGTTTGAGTGCTTATTTTCCCCTGTTCTTCACCAACATTAGGTATTATCATTTGTATAATTTTTGTCATCTTAATATGTGAAAGAACAGTTAAATACCATTGTAATTGGTATTTCTTGATAGCTAGTGAAGTAAAATCTTTTATTATATGTTTTTGATCATTTGTAATTGCTTTTGCCTCAAAAAATGTAAGCAATTAAAATTAAAAAAAAGAAGCCCATGACATTTTCCCTTCAATGGGATGTTTTAATGCAAAAAGTCAGATTGAACCTGTAACCAGATTACTTCTAATTAAAGCATTTCACACCTAGAGCCCACTTGGGAAGGTATGAAATCTCTACTTCAAATAAAAATCCATGACTCTGTCCCCCAAATGGTTCTTAAGTATTTGAAAAACACAAGTCATGCATTATTCCTTTAGGACAAACTATCTGCAGCCTTGGGACAAAAAACAAAACCAGAATTATTCAGTGTGCTTCAATCATAAATTCTGTCTCTTTTTTCCCCCGATTTCCATGGTCTGACACTATTGTTCTTTTTCCATAGCTTTCTGTTTCTCACTCTTTTCAAGCTTCCTTTGTTTATCTCCACTTTTATTTCAGATCTCTGGAGTCTCATGAAGTAATTTTAAAGTCTGTCTTCTTACATACGGGAGACTTTGGAAAAGCTTTCCCTTAAATTTTATTTCTTCCTCCCAGTGTGAACAACAAAGACTACTAAGAATGAGAGATTGCGTGTAGTCTTGATGCAGAGTAATACCCCACTTAATGAGTAGATCAAATATTTTAAAATATTTATTTTGTTCTGAAATCACAAAACAAAATATTTACTGCAGGCTTTATCATGTGCTAGAACTTTTATGTATTATTTCATTTAATATACACAAACATGCCTTGACACTGATGTTGTTTCTCTCATTTTAGCAAAGAGAGAATGAGGCCTGGAGACTCAGGCAAATGGAAATAAGAAAATATGAAACTCAAGGTTTTTCTGTTATCTAAGAATAAAGTAAAACATTGTATGTGAAAATGTGCGTGTGTGTGTGAAATACAGTTGTAAACAAGTGTTCACTCAAAGTCTCTGCCAGGAAAACAGAACAAAATAATTTTTCTCATCTGTGAACACTCATCTTCTGTTTTGTCTTTTTTCCTTTCAAACCTTTATTCATTTCATTAAAGATGGTTCAAAGGTAAAACTTGTTATACATTTAAGGTATATGACAAGAATCATGACAAAAGATGCTAGGTTACATAAAGGACACTGCTCATTTTGGGAAATCATTTTAAATAAGCATTTGAGTAAATTTTTATTTTATTGATTCTTAACAAAAGAAGTAATGTAAATACATACAGTTTTTTAAGGTTTATAAACTATTTCCATAAAACTAGTGTCTTTTCATTCTAACAATCCAGGCAGAAAGGAAATACAGAGAAACTAAATACAAAGAAACACAATGTGGTGACTTAGCAAAGGCCTCATGCAGCTGGAAATTTGCAAATCTCAGACTTGAAATTAGGTCTTTTGGTCTGAAAAGAAACTGATCCCTTCACTTGTCCTGTGCTTCACCAGTAGTATTCATTTCTCCATTTATTCATGTGTTCAGAGAATTATTTGTTGGGCACATGATATGTGTCAGTGTCGTAGGAAACTTTAAGAATCAGAGACATGAAAAACTCAGCCTCTACTCTTCTGAACTTAGAATGTAATTAATGATTTATGTATTTAAACCAAACTAGATTGCACCACAATGTATGTTCTAGAAGTGTCCCAGATATGGCAGAATAGAGGAAGGAGGAAGCTTTCATATCTGAGGCAAGAAAGACATCCTGAGGACTAAGTCAGATTTTAAAGGATTCAAGTGTTTTATCTTGTAGAAAAGATAAGAAAGAATATTCCTAGTAGAACCAATAGCATCTGCGAAGTCTTCATCAAAAATAATTGATGGGGATCTGTAGTAGAACAAAGCTAGAACATTGGCTAAATAGAAAGTAGTGAGAGTAATGATGTAACAAGAGTTTACGGACACAGTAGAACGAGATTACGTGGTCTCAACATGTCACCATGAGTAGATGAGTAGTCGAAATTATATAATGTGGTATGTGGAGGGGTGTTGAGGGGAGGGAAGAGTGTAACGGTTCTTGAACACCCATATCTATCATTTTGAATAAAGAACCTAGTTTCCCTCTTCATGTCAAGCTTTTCGGTTGGCACATTATTCCCATTTGCAGTTGAGGGAATTGAGGCTTAGAGAGGTTACAAAACATGTTCAAGGTTACCCTGCTTACAAATCACAGAACTGGGATTAAAACTGGGGTATATTTAAACCCATAGCTCATGTTCTTTGTACTTCACTATTGAACATTCTTTTAAGAAGAAAAGTGGCATAATTAGATATGTGTTACATAATTTCAAATCCAGGACAGAAAAGAAAATCCGCTTCCCTAATAAATCCATCAAAAGTTATGAATTAAGTCTCCTTGGCTTTTATTGATCTGACACATATCATGTACGAATAGTTCATATATATACGTATGTATAATACTTAATATTATTATTGTCATTATTATTTTAACTATAATTTTTTGGGGGTAGTATTGGTAGAATATAACTGAGTTGGACAAAGCATTCCCAGTAACACTTTTCTCCCTCCTCCTTCTCTTCCTTGCCTAATTTCATTCTTTCTTAGAGCTGACTGAATATTATTGGTTTTCAGCACTCTCATTATAATGGGCAAAAGTGTGGTTTTCTTTGCATTTATCTTGTCTGGGGTTTGTAGGATCTCTTACATATTTGGTTTGAAATTTTATTGAATTTTAGAAAATTTTCAGCCATTTTTTTCTGTATATATATATATATATATATATATACATATTTCTGCCCCATTACCTCTCCCTTCTCCTTCTGCAACTGCAATTGCACACATGTTAAATGGCTTGATATGGCTGCATCAGGTCATTGAGACTCTGTTTATTACTTTTTTTTATTCTTCTGCTCTCTACAATCAGTTGAATGTCTACTGAGGCATCTTTAATTTCTTTAATCCTTTTTTCTGCAGCATTCAGTCTGCTTGTAATACCCTTGAAAAAAATTGTTTATTTCAGATATTGTAATTTTCATCTCCAGAATTTCAATTTGGAATTTTTTTATTGCTCCAGAATTCCCCATCTCATCAACATCATACATACCTTTTCCTATAGTTTATTTAATGTATTTTAATAGTCATTTTAAAGTTCTTTTCTGTTTATCACAACACCTGTAATTGTTTTTGTCTTTTTGTCTATAACATATTTCTACCTAGGTATACCATAAACACAAGGATCATAACTGGCTGGTTCTCTTTTTTATTCACAGAGAAAATACCTATTATGCATTCGTTGAGGGAGGGAATGGATAACAGATCAGACCACCTAGGTACCACAATTTTTTCAAGAGCAATGCCATAAAAAAAAAATGCTCATAAATACACTTGTAGCAAAGTTTTGAACCAAGCCCAAAATACAAAGATGGTTCCAATGGCATATGTATCTTTCACTACCAGAGCTATATAATATTGGAAGTCATTTTACTCAAACAATTTTTAATTTTTCATAGTTGATCCTAATATGGAAGGGGTTTTTGGCTGAAAATGCCATAGATGGTGCAGAGTGAAGCAAGACAAAGCCTCTCAATTATTTGATTCTTTTAATTTCCTTCATCTTGGAATACAATAGTTATTAATTTCACAATTACCTTTTTCATGACCTTCCAATGGCAATAAACTCCCATGTGACTTATCTATAATAGACTATTAAGGTTAAGACCAGGCTACTGCTATTAGGCAATTATTCTCATTCTCTCTCTCACACTCTCACTCTAAAAACCAAACTTAACTGGTAAAGCAACACAAGGCAATACAAATCTGAATGAAAAGTCATTAGGGTACCTGATCCTGGAAACTAGCTACTTCCTTTAAATCCATTAAGAATTTAACCTGACTGACAGATTCCAGAATCCTGAATTAAATGCCAAGTGGAAGTCTAAACTTTTGAGATATTCTTGCAAATCTACCATAGACTACATAGAATAAGATATGTTAAAAAAATAAAAGTATGTCTTTTTATTTTCATTACTCTAGGAGGTGGATCAAAAAAGATATTGCTGTGATTTATGTCAGAGAGCGTTCTACCTATGTTTTCCTCTAAGAGTTTTATAGCATCTGGCCTTACATTTAGGTCTTTAATCCATTTTGAGTTTATTTTTGTGTATGGTGTTAGAGAGTGTTCTAAATTCATTCTTTTACATGTAGCTCTCCAGTTTTCCCAGGACCACTTATTGAAAAGACTGTCTTTTCTCCACTGTATATTCTTGCCTCCTTTGTCATAGATTAGTTGACCATAGGTGCGTGGGTTTATCTCTGGGCTTTCTATCCTGTTCCATTGATCTATATTTCTCTTTTGGGGGTGGTACCAAACAGTTTTGATTACTGTAGCTTTGTAATATAGTCTGAAATCAGGAAGCCTGATTCCTCCAGTTCTGTTTTTCTTACTCAAGATTGCTTTGGCTATTCTGGGTCTTTTACATTTCCATACAAATTATAAAATTTTTTGTTCTAATTTTGGGAAAAATGTAATTGGTCAATGACCTATATGGGAAAAGAAAAAAAGAGTGGATATATGTATATGTATAACTGATTCACTTTGCTCTACACCTGAAACTAACACAAATTGTAAATAAACTATACTCCAATAAAAATTGAAATAAATACATAAATAAATAAATAAAAATAAAAGTATGCCAAGTAGAGTCAGATGACAAATCTCTAGTATCATTTTTTCAATATGTTACTACTATTCAGGAACATTTAAACAAAAGTTATGAAGCTGGGAACTTCCAACAATGAAAACGACTACATCCATATCCTCACATAGTAACAACTCAAGGAGGATAATACCTCCAAATATATTATTTTATAACACAGACTTTCTTTCTTTCTAAAAATCTTAAAAAATTAGAGACAGCATTCTGTTTCTGCTTTGTTAGAGTCAGGTGTAGTTAATGTTCACAGAATATCAATAATGCAGTTTGTAGCTATGCATAATTAAAAGCACCCTTTATGTTAATAAAATAACATGAAAAGAGGCTGCAAAATAAGAGTCACAAATAAGTTGATGCATTTGGTCTTATTTCAGGCAAGCTTAATTACAAAGACATGGGTGCCTGTTATACCTATAAAAATATTTTTCTGTCACTTAGACCTATCAAACCTTACACCCATTTATGATATTAATGAGAAAGAACAAACATCATTGTAATGGTCCACCAGTGAATACTTGCAGCCGTGGCCGTCTAGACTATGAATCTGCAAAGAGAGCACATATAAATGGAGAAAGACTTTCCACTCACACACAACACACACACACACACACAGAGACAATGAATTATTCTCTGAGTCTATTTTAAAATGCCAACCAACAGAAAAAGCCAAGGACATTTATTTCTAATGTGCATCATGAGTATCGGAGGCAGCAACTGTGATCATGCAAAATCCACAGGACTTTGAGTCAGAAGACAGACTGAGTTCTAGTTTCAGCTGTTTTTAGTTGTATACTATCGGGAAAATCACTTAAACTCTCTGAGCCTTAAATTCCTAATTTCTAAAGTCTCGATCAATAATTCATAGGTCATACATTTGGCATGAAGTCCATATGACAGTTACAGAGTTACTTATATCTATATTTTTTTGATGTCTGGAGTCTGGCACATGCCATGCAGTAAACAAATATTTATTCCACTCCCTCCCTCCTATCTGATGGAATTGTGAAGATCAAGTGAGATAGTATCTATGAATGTGCTTTATTTAACTGAGATAAATATAGCTATTTTTTCTTATTTGTGTATCCAAAAATATGAGTTCACATTAGCTTCTACTTAAGACTGAATTTGAGCTGTAACTTACCTTAAATTTGAAAGACAGTACAGGGCTGGATTTTCAGAAAGAGAGCAAGAAAGTCCACAAAATTCTTACACAAAATTTAATGCAGAGTATCCACTCAGAGAGTGAGGCAATTCTGATTCTCCAACTCCACAGACAGTTGGAGTGGCTTCTGGGATTCTAATATTCACTAGAGTCTCAAGCAAAGCTGTTCTTACAGACATGCAGAATAAGCAATTGCCTACATGTGATCTGAGAGCTACAATCCCTGAATTTCCATAAATAGGTCCCAAATTGCCTCGCATGCCACCAGGACAGATTCATTTTATCCTAATTGGTATAGGGGTTACATAAGATCACATGAAGGAAAGCACTTGGTAAGCAATCATTCACTCAACAAACGAGACTGATTATCATCATCATCACCGCCACTGTTACCATCAATTTGTTTCCCAGCAAATTACTCTGGCAGAGAGAAAATTGGTAAATTTTATTCACCCTAAAATGTCAGGTACAGGGCGGGAGTGATCAAGATCACCTTTTACCCTGCTTTGGGAACATAGCATAAAAAGTGTGACCTGAAATACAAAAGTAGTTAGAAGGAGAAGAAACAGTGGTACCGACTGATAACATATGTGAATAATGTACCAAGTAGTAAAATAAACTTATTACACATATTATCATAGTTAAGAAATTAGCTAAGGGATGACTTAATTGGCACAGTTATAAAGACTTTATTGGAGAATTCTGAGACTCTTTCTAGTCTTCCCAATAGTGGATATAAAGCCTGGAATTTCTTTAGCCATCATAAGCCTATAAAATAAGCAATCCTGAGAATAATGCTAGTACACTAAGCAGGGCACAACCAAGAGACTGACAGAGATGTGGTTCCACAGCTCTGATTGAGGTACACCTGAAACCCACACACCCTCTTATTTTTCTTTAATTTTTAAATCAATATTACTTGTGTCTTCATGATACAATATAAATAAATATAAAATATAAATAAATAGCATAATGGCTGGCTCACTCTTTTTAAGACTTTGCCTAAATATGGTCCTATTTTGAGGAAAGTCATCTATTGCTTGTATATACCTGCCTTGATGAAATCCACCCACGATTTCTCCACACAACAATATACTGAGCCCTTCACAGAGTAACACAATTTATATCTGAGAGAAAGTAATGTAAGTAAGAAGTAGGTACTTGAGAAATTTTTCTTCTTTCACTGAACTCTAATCTACTTAGGGAAGGTGAAGGTTAATTTTATGTGTTAACTTGACTGGGTGCATCTGTGAAGGTGTTTCTGTATGAGATTAACATTTGAATCTATAGACTGAGTAAAGCAGATTGCCCTGCCCAATGCGAATTAGCTCATCCAATCAACTGAAATCCTGAATAAAATAAAAAGGCTAAGTAAGAAGGATTCCTCCTGCTTGACTTCCCTGAGCTGGGACATCAGTCTTTTTCCTGTCTTCAGACTCGAACTGAAACATCTCTTATTCTTGGGTTTTGAGCCTACTAACTTTCAGACTAGAATTTACACCATTGCCTCTCCTGGTTCTAAGGACTAAGTCCTTGGGACTTAGACTGGAATTATACCTTAGGCTCTCCCAGATCTCCAACTTCCTGAAAAAATGTAGAGACTTCTCAGCCTCCATAATTATGTGAGTGAATTTTTTATAATAAATATCTTTATATATAAGCAGAAGAACCTAGAGAATGTATTACCCTTGAAAGAATAGAAACACACTGGGTGAGACCCACACACAATATTGACATTTTCCCTCAGGAGACTGCCAGTTTTGTGGCCCACAAATGGCTAGAGCTCAAGCAGAAAGCAGTGATTTTACTGGGCTGGGAAGTTATATATTTGAGTTCAGAGCTCCAAGAACAGTGGGAAATTGAGAGGGGAACACCTAAGAATGATGTAGCTACAGAAGGAGCAGCTACAAATGTGCATAAGATCCCCCAAATCTTAGGCTGACCCTAAACTACACATGCATAAGGCAAGACTTCGGGTACACTAGCGGAAAGAAATGGCTAGAAGACTTAAAGAATTGAATAGATTTCAATAACTGCCCATTAACAGAGAGACATTGTTTAGATTTCAAGTCCTGACACGTTAGAGGGGCTTAGGAAACACCATGAGCTTTCAATTGACACCAAAAGTCTATACCCAAGGACAAAAGGTAAAACCAAAGTAGATTCATCCTACCAAAGTCCCAAAGCAAGCCTCTAGTAATTAAACTTTGCTGGAGCAAAACTCATCACTCTTCATAAAAGATTTAGAAAATTGAAAAGAAACCATAATGGGTGAAGACATAGGGAAGATTTGAAAGACATGAAAACTCTACAAAAGAACTAAATGGAAATTCTAGACTTGGAAAAAAAAATATATGTGAAATCAGAAATGCACATTAGAAAGTTTAACAGCATATTGCAAAGCAGAAGAAAAGATGGATAAAGTTAACTCACAAAGAGAAAAAAAGGATTAAAACAAATGAGTAAAACCTCAATGACTTTGTGGAAAACTGAGTCATCTTATATACATGCAATTGGAATTCTAGAAGAGAAGAGAGATAAGATATGGCAAAAGAAGTAATTTCTTCAATCCACTTATCGAGGAAGTTCAGAGAAGTCTAAGCAGATTAAATATAAAAACAAAACAAAACAAATAAATACAACTAGGCACATAAGAGTCAAACTTATGTAAACCAAAGAAAAAACATTTTTTAAATATTAAAATTCATTGGGGGTACCCATTGCTTACAAGGTAACACCAATAAGAACAACTTTGTATGAGAAACAATGGGAATCCAGAGGACCAGAAAACATTCTCTATAAAGTGCCATAAGAAAAAAATGTTAGCCTAGGATAATGATACCAGATAAAAATATAAATCTCTAAAAAGCAATTTAATGATAAATATGTAGGTAAAAATAAAAGATTATATATTTTTTATTTTATTCAATTCTTTGGAAGTTAATTTATGGTTTAAATAAAAATAGTAGAACTTTTTGTAGGGCTTATAATAGATCTAAAGTAAAATTTACTGTAACAGTAACATAATAGACAGGAAGTAGTGTTAATATAATTATAACATTGTAGGATTCTTACATTTTACAAGAGGTGTTATAATGTTAACTCATAGGAGACTAAGTGTGCATTGCAATACCAAGAGTAATCCATTAACAAAATAATGCAAAGAAGAAGAGCTAAAAAGTAAATTGGACACTAAAAGAAACACTAAAAATTATTACGTAGTTAATTCAAAACGAGGCAGAAAAAGGGAAAAAAATCAGAGGGCACATGTAGAAAAAACATAACAAGACAGTGGATATAAACTCAACAACATCAATAATTATAGTAAATATTTTGAGTGAAACACTAGTGAAATTTTCATAAAGATGCCAACAAATCAATTAAAAACAAAACAAACAATCCAGTGTGCCCAAATGAAGAAGATGGATTGAATATAGATATTGAACTTATGCTCATCCCCTGCCCCACATAAGCTCACTAAAGCAAGAGCAAAGATTTTTTTTTTCTTTTTTGCCCATAATCGTGTTTTGGGTATTAATCTCAAATCAAAGTGAATATGAGAGATGACAACTGCATTAAAATATATATTTTAGAAAGTGGGAAAAAGGAAAATAGGAGGAAATCATCAATGAAGTCAGTCAAGAAATTTTCACAAAAATAAAGGGCATGAGCTCCTAGATTTAAAGAGCTCACCAAGGAACCAGAAGATAGAGATGAATCAATCTATATCATTGTGAAATTACAAAGCACTGAAGACAAATAGAAGTTTCTACTAGCTTGCAGAGAGAGGTAAAACAGATATGGAGCTTTTTAACAGTACTATCTTTAACCTAGAAGACCATAGAGCAAGGCTTCAAACTTCTTAAAAAAATTTTTCCAATCAAAATGTCTGTTTTTTCTAATACCAATGTCTTAAATTTTTACTTCTAATGCACTATTTTACTTCTAATGTACTATTTTTCAAGAAGCAACTAATGAACAAAGCTTAGGAATTTAAACAACAATAAAAATAGCAAGAAAAAAGGAGATAAGGAATCCAATAAGTAGAGAATCCATGACAAGATGAAAGTTAATCATCAGTATGATGATAAAGGAAAATTCAATTCAGTTGCTGTGTAGCAGATCAGAAATCTTCAGGAGAGATTTTTGAAAGAAAATGTATAACAGATTCTACTAAAAATTTATTAAGTTCTATTAAAATTCTATTAAAATCTAATAGGATTTAATCTAGTAAGAGTAAATGTATACAACTTGAGGAAAGTTTGGCTTTGAAATACTGAGTACATAAAACACTAAGGCAACAACAATAACAAAAATAAGTGATGTACCAACAAAAGCAAATGATGGGACAGAATATACAGAATATACATCATATCTGCTAAAATAGCAATAAGCCACTCTTACAGGGATGCTAGTTAGTGAAGGGGAAATCATGAAAATCATGGAGACAGAAGCAATAGTAAAAGCTCAGATTCCTTACTGTTCATTGTATTCTTGAATAGCTCACAGGAATCTCATGGACCCAGAAATAAACTGGGAGAGGGTCTTCCAAGTTGCACGATTAGGGAAACACTAGCACCTACTAGTATTATTGGTGGCTGGAATCCAACAGTAATATGACATGGAAAATTAACCCTATTTCATATTCATGCTGTTTATAAACAGGGATCACCTACCCCTCTAAAGTATTATAGGCAGCTTCTGAGACGGCTACCAATGATCCACTTTCTGGTGTTCAGACCTTTGTTTAATTTGCTCCCCTTTGAGTTAGGTTGGACTTATTGACTCATTTGTAAAGAATAGAATACAGTAGAATGTCACTTCTTCAGTCATAAGAAGACCCTGGCTTCCATCTTTAGTTCCCTCTCTCATTCTCTCTTGGGTTCCTTACGCTAGGGGAAGCCAGCTGCCATGTCATAGGAAAAGCCTGTGGAGAAACCCACATGTGTGAACTTGGAAACATATCTTCTGAGTATTGCCACAGGCCACATAAGTGAACTTGGAAGTGAATCGTCCCACAGTTGAGTCTTAAAATTATCAGCCTGGTACCACTCCTTGATTGTATCCTCATAAGACACTGAGCCATAACCTCCCAGCTAAACCACTCCTGAATTTCTGACTCACAGTAACTATGAAATAATAAATGTTTTGTTTTAAATTGCTAAGTTCTGGAGTAGTTTGTTACATAGCTATAGATAGCTCATACACCCGGTCTGACCAGAGAGCTGGGTCCAAGCCTTGTTACAGATTATATGGCATGGTAAATGGATGATCTGATTTACCCCCTCAGCTGTCTTTCAAAATCAATTTCCTTTAGCATTCAGCTGTGGTCAGTTTTCATGGAATTTTGTAGGAGGTCAACTTGCAACAAATTCTTAGACAAACTAAACTTTGATTCTCAATTTATACCTCCTCCCTGGTCAAAAAAGGGAGACTTTACAGATTACATATTAATATGTCAGCAACTTGTACAATTTCAGTCCATAATAGTTGCAAATCTAGGCACAGATATGACTGTAGTAGACACTAGAGGATGAATGCAACTCTAAGTAGGGAAAGAAACAATTCAAAGAATAACACCCAAAGCCTTCCACTACATGAGACTATGGGAGCCTTGACCTGACCAAAAGAAGAGGTCCCAGGTTTATTATCAGGGTACCTGCCAGTTACTATATGCAGAACAATGATTGTTCTAATTTTCTACTTGGTAATAATCCATATAAAACATGATACTGGTCAGAGTGTAGTACCCACTTGGTGGGGAGGGGCAACAATCAACATTCTATTGTATAAAACTATTCTGGCCAAAGAGTTTAAGTTAGTTGACAGAGCCTCCAAGTCCCAGGCTATCTATTTAAGCATTTGACTTAACATGACACACATTTCATATTGTAGTCAGATCAATCATCCCTACATGGGAATGAAATGTGTCTGAGGTTGTGGAGCACTTTGACTGCAACTATCACCACTCTTCTTCAGGAAGATAGCTTATTTGAGACCAGGAAAGAAGTCCTGAAAAACTCAAAATGGCTAGATAACCAGTTCTGGGCAACATGTCAGAGTCTCCTGAAGCAGATGGGGGAACTCTTTATCTACATAGGAAGAACAACCTGGGAGGGCATGTTATCCCATCCAGAGAGTTCCATTCATAGTCATGGAGTACTAGTCAGTGTCTGCTTTCATAGCTCTTATATTCTGGTGGTTGAGATTGACAACAGAAGAGTTAATAAAGAAAAAAGAGTTGTGAATGATATGAGGCAAAAATGAGTTATGAATAGAGTGACTGAGAAGGATGTGGGGGAGATATTAAATAGGGCTGCTAAAGCAAGCTGCTCTAAAGGACGATATTTGAGCTCAGAGCTGAATTATAAAGAGCTAGCCATAAAAAGATTTGGGAGAATATTCTAGATGGCAAGAGCACAAGTCCACAGTCAGGAATTAACTTGATATGTCCCTGAAAAAGAAAGCTATGCCTGGAAAGTAAGAGGGAAAGTGCTAGAAAAAAGTATTCCAAGAGGCAAAGGTCCATGTAGAACCTTATGTGTTTTGGTAAGCATTTAAAGTTTTATTTGGAATATGAGCTGGAACCACTGGAAATTTTTAAGCATAAAATGATAGACTCTGATTCAAGTTTTGTTTAAAGATGCCTTTCTAGATTGGTGGTTGATAAAGAATTATAGGGAAACAAGAAGACCAATGAGTAGATTATTGAAGTGGTTCAGGCAACAAAAGATGGTGGTTTGGAATAGATGGGAGCAGTGGAGGGACAATAGGTAGACAGCGTGAGGAAATAAGTTAGAGGCAAAGCCTTTAGAACTTGCTGATGGTTTGGAAATGAAGGGAGAGGGAAAGAGAAGAATCAAAGGTGACTCCCCAAGATTTGCTTCAGGGAGGAACGCATTGGAATTAGAGGAGGGGAAATAAACTCCACTGTTTTAGTTTACATGATATTGAGATACCTATAGGTCATCCTGATAAAGATATTGGTTAAGGAGGTGAGTTGAGGGGAGATATTTGGATAAGCCAGTCAGGACTAATGATAAAAAATAAGATTTATCAGCACATCCATGGTGTTAAAAATCTGGAGCAAGATAAGATCAATAAAGGGGAAAGTTTAGTTATCATTATCAGGATCACTGGATTTTTCAGTTAAGGTGGAATAATTCTTGGGGTTTTTACATCTGAATTACTGAGGTATCGAACAAAAAATAGCCTCCTCAATTAACAATACATTTAGGTCACCGTGCCTTTGCCAACCTAAATTATTCAAATTCTTCATGTATGTAAACTCAGTCACTGATACCCAATTAGTATAGTTAATTTATGTAAGTGACTAGTATTTTCTTCAATGCTATAATTTTCAGAAGAGAGGAAAAGAAATTACTGTCTTAAATCTGTATCTGGAGCCATATAATGGAGTAGCCAGTTGCATGGAGGCGTTACTAAATGGTATTTAACAGAATGGCTTAGTCCTTTGATTCATTTTAGAAAATAGATTGCCATAAAATATGTGATAATTTGGAGACTCTCTGTAATGACTATTTTAAATATTTTCTAAATAAGAGTATTTACATGACTCTTCTCCCTTGAAGCTGTTAGTGCCTGTTAATTGGTACCTGTCTAAGTGTTCTAACAGAAGCAGCTGTACACCCAATGCTAAGTGCAATAAAAAAATGATACATTTCATTTCAGAGGAGTCTTGAGTCCTTTTCACATATTTTTACATATTGAAAATTGTTCTTATTTTCCTCCCATTATATAAAAAGATGTTTGTTTGTTTGTTTTTGCAAAGAAAACTCCAAGCATTTTGAGCAAGGACAAATGACAATGAAGGTGTTGATATGGTGGTGATGATGATGATGATGATGATATGATGTTACTGTTACTGACTGTGGTGGTGATGGTAGCCCTGGGGAAGATGTTGGCCATCATAACTAATCTTCATTGACATACTGTTATAGTCCAAGCATTGTACTAGGAGCTTGAACTCTATTATCACAACTCTTCAAAATGCATATTATTTACCCATTCGGCCAATATAGAAAATGAAGATGAAATACATTAAATTCACTCAAAATGTTCAAATTCACTTGGCTGGTAAGGCTAGGATTTGAACCTTGGTCTATCTAACTTTAAAGTATTTATTCTTTCCACTTCATTGTCCTGTGTGTCAGTCTGCTGAAGTTCTCTGCCTTTATGCTAGTCACACTTCTATGTTTAATATAGAATGGATAAACAACAAAGTCCTACTGTATAGCACAGAGAATTATATTCTATATCCTATGATAAACCATAATGGAAAAGAATATAAAAAAAGAATGTATATATCTGTACAAGTGAATCGCTTTGCTGTGCAGCAATAATTAACACAACATTGTAAATCAACTATACCTCAATAAAAACACAAAAAAACAAAACCAAAAAAAAAAAAAGCAAATGAAGATAATTCCTGAGTCAAATGTGTGTGTGTGTGTGTGTGTAAATTCCTAAGGATATAGCACCAATTGCTATAAAATCCAAAGGAAATCTGGCTTCACAAATTGTAGTAGATGCCCCAACTATATCTCCTGAGGCCTCACCATTTTAAGGTCCTACAGAAATATCCAATTGCATGAAGGTTCCAATGCATTGAATCAGTGGTGTTAAAATGTAATCTCCTCTCCTTCCCAACCTATGATAGATTTAGCATACAACTCCTCCAGCTCCGTGGCTCCAGGGCTGAGCTAACTCTGATTCATCTGTCCTATAGGTTCCCAGAGTTCCTATCTAGGATTAACTTTCAGTTTGCCCCAGTGGTAAAGTATCCTTTATTTTTTGCTTTTCCTTTCCTGCCTCACCAAATAACCTACTACTTATCAAACCCTAGCCTCAGGGTCTACTTCTGAGGGAACTCAAATTAATCATAGATTTCTTCTTTCTCACTACAGTCCTTACTTCTCATATAAGCCCATGCTTTTATTCTGGCTTCAAAATTTTTCATCTTCTATTGAGAATGTATAGCAAAGAGAATATTTAAGCAGATTGCAGGCAATATTGTATCCACCATAGTAATCTCCCTTCACCTTAATAAAATAGTTTCCACCATGTTCACTGCAGTCAGCTCTCAATCCCTGTCTGTTAGGTCTGGGACAGCTTTACTTTCCAACTAAAGGTTATTTGCTTTTTGGCCACTAACAGTGCAATGCCTGTAACTCTCTATATTTGCCTAGTGCAAAGTCCTTTCTGTGCAGTAAACAAGAGTCTCGGGCACAATGAAATCTCACATTTCATCATGGTTGCTATAGCACTCCTGACCTCAGCCCAGAATTTCGAGAGTGCAGGGCTGCTCCCAAACAAGTGTAGTTGAGTTATTTCTTTTATTTGACACTTTTGACAGAAGAGAGATTGTTTCTTCCGAAAGGGCTCATTCCTGTAGAGGTTTGATATACACAGTGAAGCACTGAGACATAATTCTGGATGCTGCTTGTTTACCTTCACCCACGTTACTTTATTCTACATGATTTTTAAACTCATTTTATCACTTGATTTTTAAATTAGCTAATGAGATGTTCATTACCTTATTTCGTGTAGTGGACAGTGGTTTGTTTACACTAAGCTCATTTTGTGCTGCTGTATAATTGAAGAGTTTTCTTTTCTGAATGTAAGTTTCCCTGAAGGCATTATTGAAGAAAATGTATCTATGGTATTTGCTTTTTGTAACTCCCTTTTTAATTTACTGACACAGGGAAATTTTTTTTTTTTTTTTTTTAAACCAGATTTTATATTTTATTCAAATCACATTTATTTTAAATTTATTTATTTATTTATGGCTGTGTTGGGTCTTCGTCTCTGTGAGAGGGCTTTCTCCAGCTGCGGCAAGCGGGGGCCACTCTTCATCGCGGTGCGCGGGCCTCTCACTATCGCGGCCTCTCTTGTTGCGGAGCACAGGCTCCAGACGCGCAGGCTCAGCAATTGTGGCTCACGGGCCTAGTCGCCCCGCGGCATGTGGGATCTTCCCAGACCAGGGCTCGAACCCGTGTCCCCTGCATTGGCAGGCAGATTCCCAACCACTGCGCCACCAGGGAAGCCCAACACAGGGAAATTTTATTCTCTTAACACATCTTGGGTCTCATGCCTTCCTTTGTCTCTGAATCAAATAGAGATCATAATTACTAATATTTCATGTTCCATATGAATTTATTTGTCTTTGAAAATTCATATGCACTATTTAACCAGAGGAAGAAGTAAACATTTCTTTGGACTTGTAAGAAGTAAAATATCTAAACCTCAAACAAAGAAACCTTCATATCATCTGGACATGTTCAAGATGAAAAGGTAAGCCAGACCATCCACTAACACATGAAAAGAGATGGTCATTTATCTCATCTCAGAATTGGAAATTACTTTTCAATTGACATTTCCAACATCTAAAATACAGCTGCCATCACATTAACCAGATATACAACATTCTGTGCCAGAATCACAAATTGTACACATCTCTCTCTTCAGTAGCTGTGAAAAGGAAACATAAGTGTGGTGTCAATAAGAACTTCTCCTATGGAAGAAGTCTACTAAATGAGAGGTGATCAAGAGATCTCGGTATTGCTAGGGTGGTCCTGCTTTTTGTCAAGCTTTGTAATGAGTCCAAGAGGCTCAGGAAGCCAGCAGGAAGACTTTGCTTTGTATGAAGAAAACTATTACTTCGTGTAGCTTTTGACATGGCTGGAAGGGCAAGATCTACTAAGAGAGAACTAGCATCAAATTTAACTCCTGGCTTTATCATTTACCAGCTGTGCAACCTTTTCAATACTTTAACCATTTAAACACTTGACCCTTGATTTTCTCAACTGTTCAGTGGAGGATAATCATAACTCCCACAGAGATTTTGTGAGGAATAAATGAAATGATATGTGGGAAAGTACATTGTATGTTATAAAACTACATGCCATAATTATGGTGAGGAGACTTTACTGACACTGTAGTGTGCTAGATATACTTCCCAATGTTTCACATATTGTACCTCATTATATTTTCATGACAGACTTTGAACAAGGTATTAATAT
Source organism: Balaenoptera borealis (assembly GCF_965194805.1). Taxonomy (NCBI): domain Eukaryota; kingdom Metazoa; phylum Chordata; class Mammalia; order Artiodactyla; family Balaenopteridae; genus Balaenoptera; species Balaenoptera borealis. The sequence continues at coordinate 121,559,527 of NC_138860.1, read as the reverse complement.
TATTCTCACTTTACATTTAAGTAACTTGAAGAGGGTCATGAGGCAAGTGAAATATAGTAGAAATGGAATTTGAACCCAAGTAATTGAATACCAAAGACTAAACACTCAAAGAGTGGTCCATCAACAGGTGCATGCCCACAACAAGGTAGTGCAGAAATAAAACTTAAGTAATATTTAAAAACTTTTATAGCTATTTGATATTGTCCATCCAAGTATATGACCATTTTCATAGTAATTTGTATTTATTATATTTTGTGAAATATTGGCTTGCAATAGATCAGAAAGAACAACTTGTCTTTCATCACAGATATCTCAAGAAACTCTACTTTAAGTCACTACACTGTATGGTTGTAACTAAAAATTTTGTTGGAATATTGTGTGCAATTTGTAATATAGCCTTACTATGGGAGTTAAAAGATAGGCCTTATAAATTACTGCACCTAATTTAAGCTAAGGAATGTTCTTATGAATACTATGAAAATAAAACCAGGTCCTTGATATCAGTCCTCCTGGTCCAGGCAAGTTTCTCCTCTTTTTCTCCTCTTATTCCACTCTGGACATTAAATAGGGTACTTCCAGTATACTAGTTCTACAAAATAAATACTTTGTAATACATAGACAGTATAAAGAGGTGCATGGGAGTTTCGCCTCTAGGAGGAAATAACTTGTATTTGCTAAACATTCCCCAAATAAGAAAAGGAGGGAAAAGTGAACACCTGCTGTTGGGAAACCTCTATTTAATTAATTATAGAACAAATGGAAAATATCTTTATCATGCTTAAGGATTTACAGCGATGCTTGGAATTACATTGAAATCACATTTTTCTCCATAAGACAGTTTCTAGGTTTGGCTTGTTAAGGATAAGTTGTTGGTATTACTCTTTCATTGAAAGCTTTTATATCAATCAAGTTTATTTCATTTCCTCAAATATTTGCCATTTTTCTTTTTCTTTGATTTTTGTCCCAAACTTTTCTCATCTAAATCCCATCTTAAAGAAAGAATTTCTGATGGAACAAGAAATTCCAAGAGATTATTTTAAATATCTTGTCTGGGTTACATATGAAACCCATTGTTCCAGGCTTGTGGGGCACTTACATGAAAACCATGCTTATGCTTGGAAACCGAACTCAAACACATGTTTGATAAAGAACATAAAATCTGATTTTGTAAGAACAACAAAGGGACATATAAGCTTCTTGGATTAAAAATAAATATTAAAACTTATGGAGTAAGTTACAGTTGGACATTTTCATCTAAGTATAAATGTCTCCACACAAAATATAGAAACTTAATGGAGACTGATTCTTTGAAATACCAAGATTTATTTTTCTTTCTCTTCTAAAGATATATAGTTTTGTTCAGCACAGCAATCAAGACAGCAGCTTGCAATCTCACAGATGGTAAATTCTATTCCCAAGTGTTCCATTAACTCAGTATATGACCTTGAAAGTTTCTCCAAAATCTTTGGTGCCTCAGTTTCCTTTCTTATTGGATGCAGATGTCTGAAATAACTAATTCACTTCACACTTCCTTTGAGGAACAATAGAGAAGAAAAAGAGAGAAGTGAAGAATATCTGAGGTCAATGGAAATTGGTATATAACTACCATGTATTAATTGAATTCTAAGATGTATTAAATTTTAAAGGGAGTAAATAATAGTAACTGACATAGAATTAATGTAAAGAACTTAATACAGAGTTTGGAGTATAGTGAACTTCAATAAACTTTAGCATTTACTGTTTTTTTTATTGTCATCATTACTACTATTATAAAGGTTAGGAATCAGAGGAGAAGAGTGATTGTGAGTACTATGGGAAAGGCGATTTACTCTAGGAAGTAGACTTTACACAATTGCAGAAGAAGGAGGAGTTAACATTTGGAAGCAGAGGTAGAGTGTTGGAGAAGGGGTCATAAATCAGTGGATCTAAGAACCAAGCATATCAGTCCACCACAGCTAGAATAGTCAGATCAAGCAAATAAAAAATATAGGATTCCCAGTAAAGTTAGAATTTCATATAAACAACAAATACTTTTTTTTAGGATGAATATGTACCTGTAGTGGAGGACTATACGTTTAAGGATAAAGTGTCAAGATTAATATGCTAACTCATTTAGAACTGTCCTTTATTAAGAGATATTAGACTGTTACCAATATTTTATTGTTATAATTGACTTTTGCAGTATTTAAGGACATATTTATACAAAAAAGTATTTGTTATTTATCTGAAATTCAAATTTAAATGAGGGCTCTGTCTTTTAACTAGCAACTCTAGAGTATGAAGGGAAGTTCTTAGGAAGGTCTATGGAAAGGCATTTTCTCTGTGTAGGTCTCACCCTATGGACAGTGGGTCCACAGCCCAGCATTTAGTAGAAGACCTGGAGCTGCACTTGGTCAGCATGGTCAGCAATTAGGAAAAAGAACTGGATGTGGAGCAGAGGAGAGTGAGAAGAAATAGGAACCCACCCCTGCATCTGTCTATCACTACAACTGACTAAACTAAAACAACCTTCAACAGGTAACTGCTGCTGCTTTATTTCCACCCTCCAAATCTCATAAATACGTGAGCATAGTCAAATCTGCTAGATTTTTCTTTGTTTTCAGCTCATAAGATCATGTATAGGAATATCTATCCTTCACTGAAAAGTATTTTAAAAGATATTTATATATTTTCTACTTTTTAAGGATGTGTATTTTATACTCAAGTCTTTAGTTCATTCGACATATATTATGAAGAAAAAAAATCTAACAATGCCTTAATTTTCTTCTAATAATACTCCAATTATCCTAACATTTTTGACTAAAACTTCTTTATCCTGATTTAAAATGCCACTTTTATCATAAGATAAGTGTTATATGCATAATCATAGTTTTAGCACAAGGGTTGAGAATGTGAGCCCTGGAGTCAGACTACAAGGTAATTACAGTCACTTACAAGCTGTGTGACCTTAAGCAATTTATTTAATTACCTTAGCACTAAATTTCCTAATCTGTAAAACTGGGATAAAGTCAGAATAAAATTGTCATGAGAGTTACAAAAATGAATTAACATATGTAAAGCTCATAGAAGAATGCCTGGTATATAGTAAAAACTTATAAATATTAGTCATTGTCGTGTAATGGAATGTAAAATGAAGCACTTACTGACACAATTTCAGGTGAGATTTTTGATTGTTAAAGAGTGAACCCAATGGTCAACTTAGAGGGAGTCCCACGTTCACCCCCTTCCTCAAGTGTGATGTGAGCCTGTCCTTTGATGTGATATTACCACTTGGAGAACTTGTTATGTGTCTCCTATGGTTAAAGGAATACAGTAGACTAGAATTATGTATTTGGAAACCAATGGCTTGTAGATGGAATGTGAAATAATTAGAGCATGAGAAAAAAGCTAGAGTCAGAATGAGAAAACAAAGGGCCTGACACTTAGCCCTAAATTATTTTTGTATTTAAGAGATGGAAGGAAAAAAAAGAGAACTGTTAAAGAAGATAGGAAGAAAAAGTTCCTTGGGTTGGAAACTGTTCTGGAATAAATTGTGTTCCTGCCAAAATTCATATGTTGAAACCCCAGCCTCCAATGTGGCTATATTTAGAGATAAGGTCATTAAAGAAGCAATTAAGATTGCTGGTGTTCTAATAAGAAGAGGAAGAGACTCCAACAATGCGCATGCACAGAGAAAAGGCCTTGTGATGACATAGAGGTGACAGCCATCTGAAAGCCAAAGAGAGATGCCTCATGAGAAATCCAACCTGCTAACACTTTGATCTTGGACTTCCAGCCTCTAGAACTGTGAAAACTGAAATTTCTTTAACATCTTTTTTGGAGTACTATTGCTTTACAATGGTGTGTTAGTTTCTGCTGTATAACAAAGTGAATCAGCTATATTTATACATATATCTCCATATCCCCTCCCTCTTGCATCTCCCTCCCACCCTACCTATCCCACCTCTCTAGGTGGTCACAAAGCACTGAGTTGATCTCCCCTGTGGGATGCAGCTGCTTCCCACTAGCTATCTATTTTGCTTTTAGTAGTGTATATATGTCAGTGCTACTCTCTCACTTCATCCCAGCTTACACTTCCCCCTCCCCGTGTCCTCAAGTCCATTCTCTACCTCTGCATCTTTATTCCTGTCCTGCCCCTAGGTTCATCAGAACCTGAAAAATAAATTTTGTTGTTTAAATCACCCAGACTGCAATATTTTTTTTATGGAAGCCCTAGCAGACTAATAGGGGGACCAAGAGAAGAGAGAGTTTCTAAAAGAAGGGATTGACCAGACGTGAGAAGTACTGCTGAGAGAGAAAGCAAGCTAAGAACTTAAGTGTCTATTGTGTCAGGAAATAAGAAGTCATGGTTAATTTTGGCAAGAAACACTTTTAATGTACTGGTAGAGGCAGATTGCAGTGAATTGAAGACTAAAGAGCAGGATTCTCTTTCTGGTAATATGCTGACTAGGTGTTGTACAATAAATAAAGGATTTCCAAATTGAATGCTTATGCACAAAGTTCAGTCTGAACATCTTTTGATCCAGGAAATATTGCCAAGTTGATTCCCTCTATACTTCCTAGCTTAAATCTAAATTAGTCACGGCTCCTATATACCCAGTATCTTATAAATTTCTTATGGTAGTATGTGTCTATCTATTCTGGTCACCAGTCCCAAGGTGTGTGTATGTAGTCAAGGGGGAGGATTCTCCATACCACCGAGCAATTCTTGGACACCAGCTAAGTGTTTGGCAATTCAATTCAGGTCCCACAGGTTAAGGGCTCAGCCCTACAAGACTGTCCCCTCACCCCCACCCCACTTCAGATTTCACCTGGCCTTCTGACTGAATGGCTATAAAGCAAATACTTGGATATGATTAATTTGATAGAGAGGCTTACAAAACTCAGAAAAACATCAAAATTACTAGATTACTAGCTTATTAAGAAAGGACTTAACTTAGCCAGATGTAAGAGATACATAGGACAGGGTATGGGAAAGTGGAGAGGAGTTTCCGTGCCCTCTATGAGTGTGCCACTCTCCCCAAATCTTCATGTGTTCCCCAACCCTGAAGCTTTCTGAACACAATTCTTTGGGTTTTTATGGAGGCTCCATTACATAGGCATGGTTGATTAAACCATTTACTATTGCTAATTGAATTCAATTTCCAGCATCTCTTTCCCCACCACAGAGGTCAGGGGTGTAGGACTTAAAGTTCCAACCCTTTAACCACAAGGTTGGTTCTCCTGGCAACCAGCTCTCATCCCTAGGTGTCCAAAATTCACCTCATTAATAAAACAAAAGATACATTTTCACTCTCATCACTTAGAAAATTCCAAGGGTTTTAGGAGCTCTGTGCCTGGAACAATGGATAAAGACCAAATATATATTTCTTACTATAAATCACAATATCATAGTAATTTGTACTTGTTTATTTGATTTTCTCTCTCACAAGACAGTAAGCATTGTGAGAACAAGGCCCATATTTGGTTTTTCTATTATCTATGGTTAAAACACAGTGGACATTCAGTAAGTATTAAATAAAATTAAAATTGAATTTCACTCAACTATACGGCACTCATATTTTTACATGTAAAATAGTTTAATGACTGAACTTTATTTTATGTATAAATTTATCATAATTTATACCAATTCCACTCATAAATTACACTGTCTGGAGTAGTTTAATCAGTTTAGAATTTAATTCTTCCATAAAATTTTAAGAAATTATTCAGAAAAAATATTTTTATGCTCTGCCTTTTTTTGCCAGTAGTTTTCTAATTTTTAAAAGAATTTCTCCATGGTATTTTATTCAATTTTGAACTCTATATAAGATTCTCATTTTTAATCAATCTTATGTTAAATGTAATTATTTCATATTTTTAATTCTAAAGTTGGTTGTTTTTTTCCATTTAAAGTAAACTTTATTGAGCTATAATTTACATACAATAAAATGTACTTATTGAGGTGGACAGTTTGATGATTTTTTTACAAATGTATATACCATGTATTCACCACAATAAGCAAGATATAGAACATTTCTATTACTCAGAAAAGTTCCCTCACATACGTTTGTAGGCAATCATCTCCATCCCTGCCCAAGGCAACCACTGATCTACTGTGTCACTTTAAATGAGAATTTCTTATTAATTGAACCACATGGCACATACTCAGCAGAGAATGGTGTTACAGTCATTCATTCATGTAATTTTATGTATCAATAGTTGACTTCTTTTTATTGCTGAGTAGTATGTTTTTTAATAAATATACCATAATTTGTTTATTCATTAGATGATAAATATTTCAGGTATTTTAATTTCCTATTGCTCTTGTAATAAATTTGTACATACTTGGTGGCTTAAAACAACACAAATTTATCATCTTACAGTTCTGGAGATCAGACTTCCAAAATAGGTCTCACAAGGTTAAAGGACAAGGTGTAGCAGAACTTCATCCCTTCTGGAGCCTTGAAGACAGTCTTTTTCTGAGCTTCTAGAGGCAACCCAATTCCTTGGTTCTTGGGCTCCTTCCATCTTCAAAGCCAGGACATCTTCCTCACATCTTTTCATCTCCGACTTGCCTGCTTCCCTTTTCCATTTATGAGAACCCTTGTGATTATATTGGGTCCACCTAAATCATCTAGGATAATCCCCCCATCCAAGATCCTTAACTGCCTCTGCAAAGTCTTTTTTGCCATATAAAGTAACATATTCACAGGCTCCAGAGATTAGGACATAGAAATCTTTGCAAGGTCATTATTCTACCTACCACACAAAGTAAAAGATATTATTAATGAAGCTGTCAAGAACATTTGTGAGTAAATCTTTTTGGATCTACCTTTTTATTTCATTTAGTCAGGGAATTGCTAATTCATATTTTAGCTTTAGCTTTATTAGAAACTTCCAATTTAGCTTTATTAGAAACTGCCAATTTTCCAAAATGGTTATTCCAGATTACATATTCACTGACACTGTATGAGATTTCACTTATTCCATATCTTTGACAACCATTAGTATTGTCAAACTTTTAAATTTTAGCCATTTAGTGGATATGTATTGGTGTTTTAATTGTGATTTTAATTTGCATTTCCTTAACTACTACGTTGAGCATCTTTTCACATGATAATTGGCCAAACATATATCATTTTATGTAAAGCATATGTTCACATTTTTGTCTATTTTAATTGCATTTTGTCTTCTTATTACTGAATGGTAAAAATGTGTGTGTACATGTTCTTTGTTAAATATATGTATTTCATGATTGTCTCTAAGTCTTTAGCTATCCTTTATATTTTCATTAATAGATGTCTTTCAATAGCAGAAGTTTATACATTTAGTGTAATTCAATTTTCCAATCTTTTTCTTTTTACTGTTAGTGAGTATTTTGCTGATGCCAATGTCATGAAGATCCCCAACCCCTCAAACTCTTTTATAATTCTAGCTTTTACATTTAAATCTATGATCCATTCTGAGCTAAACTTTGTGTAAGGTCTGAGGTAAAGGCCAAAGTTCATTTTGTTTTTATAGAAATATCCAGTTGTTTCAGCACCATTTATTAAAATACTATTTGCTCTCCTTTTGATATGCTTTGGCATCTGCATCAAAAATCAATTAAAGAGTTGTATTTAACCTTTTAATGATATTTTAAATCTCTTACTAAGTATGTATTTCTTATTTTTCCTCTCTCCATATTTTTCTTCTGAAATACTTCCTGATATGTACCTACTTTTAAAATATTTTAAATTAATTGGATTTTTCAATATTCCTAAATAATAAATTTATAAATAAATTCTATATTTTTTCTTTTGTAATTAATCAGATTCTGCTTTTATCAACTCATGTGTCCTAGGTAAAATTATCATAGTTATAGAAAATAATGCCTCTATGCCATGAGAATTATTTATAAATTTGTTAGAAAAAAATTAAACTTAATTTTGATATAAAAATATATAAAAGTCCAGTTAAAAATCAGACTATTAGAAAAAAGAATATTGTTTCAAAAAACCACGAATATGATAATATAGTTAGATATAAATTTTACTAGTATTGTATCAGACCTAATTTTAAAATCTTTTAAAAAATCTGTAAAGAAGCATAAAAGAGAATTTGAATAACTGAAAAAAAAATCTTAAGCTTTTTGATAGGGAGATATAATCCCATGGGTACACCACTTCTCACTAAACTAATCTATATATTCAACACAATCCTAAACAACATACCAAGAAGATTGTATTGTTTGCATGCTTTCTTTTTGGAGTTTTTAGTTTGGGATTTGATTTTGTATGCCTGTAAACAAAGTTATAGTAAGTCCATATTGTAAAACTATATAAAGATAGCTAGGAAATTTTCTAATAATAGAGAAAATTAGAAAAATCTTATAAAGGCACATCTCATTTTATTGCACCTTGCTTTATTGTGCTTTACAAATATTGCACTTTTTCCAAATTGAAAGTTTGTGGCAACACTGCATCAAGCTATAAGCATCATTTTTCCAACAACATTTGCTCACTTTGTGTCTCTGTGTCACATTTTGGTAACTCTCACAATATTTCAAATTTTCTTCATTATTATTATATGTGTTAGGGTGATCTATGATCAGTGATCTTTGGTGTCACTACTATAACTCACTGAAAGCTCAGATGATGGTTAGCATTTTTTAGCAATAAAGTATTATTTAACTAAAGTATGCACATTGTTTTTTTTAGACATAATGCTACTGCACACTTAATAGACTACAGTATAATGTAAACATACTTTTATATACACTGGGAACCCAAAAAATTCAAGTTACTAGCTTTATTGCAATATTCGCAGTGGTCTGGAATCCAACCCACAGTATCTCTGAGGTATGCCAGTAAAAGGGATAGATGGTCATACCATTTTAAAATACATTATATATATAAAATAATTTTTGAAACTTTAGCACTAAAGATGAATAAATGTTTATATGGGCACTAGAGATAAATTAGACCAAACAATGAAACAGAATAGAAAGAAAATAGATTCAAACATGATTGGCTTTACTTTATGGTATTGATTCCAGTTCAAATTAGTGGGGAACACAGGGATAATTCTCTAAATCATGTTAGATAAAATTATAGCTAGCCCTTACCTCATTCCTTACAACAAGATACATTTTAATGGAGGAAAGATTAAAATAAGCATAAAAATTCTAGAAAGAAAGAACTGTGGATTTATTTATTTTTGGATTTTTGAATTTTATTTTATTTATTTTTTATACAGCAGGTTCTTATTATTTATCTATTTTATACATATTAGTGTATATAAGTCAATCCCAATCTCCTAATTCATGCCACCACCACCATCACCCCTGGCACTTTCCCCCCTTGGTGTGTGGATTCATTTATAATATTGAAATGAGTAAGGCCTTTTTAAATTGGACATAAAATCTAGAGGCTTTAAAGGAAAAAGAAAACAAAACAAAGAAACAGATAATACTGACTACATCAAAATAAAATACATATTTAAAAAATTACCATAAACGAAGTCAAAAGGCCAACAACAAACTAGAAAACAATTTTGCAACACATATAAAAGATACAAAGAAAATTTTCCATATTTTCAAAATGTATATATAAAATACTGAAGAAGCAGCAAGAGCTATAAACAGGCAATGAACAGAAAAGAGATACAAATGTGAAATAAATATAATAAAATGATATTGAGCCTCACTAATAATTATATAAAATAATTAATTTATTCAGCAAAAGTATTTGACACCTCTTCTATATGTTGGGAAAACAACCATTAACAAAATGCGCAAATCTCAGCCCTAATAGAACTTATATTCCAATGAGGAAACTATAGACACTAAACAAAATAAATGAATAGAACATAGTTTATTAGATAAGGGTTCAGTGTTATGGAGAAATGAAAGCAAAAAAATTGTGAGTTATAAAAAAAGGGAGAAGGACTGCAGTGTAAACATGGCAACCAAAGATGGCCTCAAATAAAGTTAACAGAGGAGTAATAAATTTCACATCCAAAAGAAGTATGTGTGTGTACAGCAAAACACATGTACCAGAATGTTTCTAGAATCATTATTTGTAATAGCAAACAACTTGAAACTACTCTATCAATGGTGTCAACACTAGAATAATAAAAATTTTAGTATATTCACACAATAGAATTGTATACAGCAATGAAACTGAATCTACTGCAATTACAGTAAAGCAACAAGTTGGAATCTCAACAACGTAATGATAAGAGAAAAAAATAGTCAGGTAAGAGAACCTCCAAGTGTAAACCTAGGCAAAACTCATACAGGTATAAAAGTTAGAATAGTGCTTACCTTTGGGGAGGAACACACATGGGAATGTCTTTAGGGTACTGGGAATATTCCATTTCTTGGCCTGAGCAGTGGTCACTCAATTGTCTTCTCATGGGATAATTTCACTGAGCTGTTCAATTACAACTTTTTTAAAAAGGTAAGTTATATTTCAATTTCAAGAAAAAAATTTTTTTTTAATTCCCTTTCTGAATACCCAGTGTTCTTTTATTATTCTTGAGGTTTAAAAATTGAACTAGGATATATGTAGGCATTTTTATCTTTTCATTATCTTCTTCTACTGCTCGGTGAGCATTTTGATCTGTACATCTAGGCCTTTCTCAGACCAGGAAAGCTTCTTCAGTGTTTTCCCTCTCTTGTTTAATAAAAAATATTACATCTTTCATTGGCTCTCCTGTCTCTGGTCTTAAATATATACTCTAGTCATTCTTATTGTCTTTATGCATTTGAACATTTCTGCTGCACTTTGAGGGTAATTACCATTTGTCTTTCTAATTAGTCATTTCATTTTCTGAATTATCGATTTACTTCTGAATTTCTACTGATGATTTTCATTCTAAAATTGCTTTTCCATTTCCTAACATGATAGTCATTAAGGCTGTTTGCATATGTTTAGTTTTCTCTTTTTCAGGTCAGGGGTTGTACTTTTTTCCTTTAAAAAAAAAAAAAAAAAAATCAGTCATGGTCACGTGACTTGGTTTGACCCATAAAATGTGAAGAGTCATGCACTATTTGCCATACTCTTCTTCATAATTCCTGTGCCTCTGTGATCAGCAACACTCCAGTTAATGGTTCCTTCATCCTACTGGGTCCTAAAGTAAAGACAACTTGGAACAGAGCTTGTTGTCAACTCATGTTATGTATGTGACAGAAGCAAGAAATAAAATCATCCTGTTTTAAGCCACTGAGATTTTTGACATTTGTTACTGTAGCAATGCCTTGCCTACCCTGACTGGTATACCATATAACCAGTCTTAATCTTTTCCTAATATTACAACAACAGTATATATATATATATATATATATATATATATATATATACCTCCTCACTATATACCTGGCTATTAATAGAATTTTTGAGCATGCTAAAAAGCTGTTAGATCTAAATTTACATCAATAATTAAGTTATGCAACAACCTGAGAGGAGAGAGGTCAAGTTGAGCTTAGTGCTGGCAGAGGAGCATTTGCTATGCTTCCTCCTTTCTGTGTTTAGTAAAGCTACTTCACCAGAGGTAATTTAATTTAATTTTCTGGATCCAGTTTCTGTTTGGCTGGAACAGGTTCATGCTGTGTCTATACTCAGTCCCCTAAGTAGTGACCACTGCATCAGAGACAAGCCCATATTGCACTAGTAACAAGCCCTTGCTTCCTGCTGGGATTTGTGCTTTGTAAGACTCCCAAGCAAAACTTGAATGCTTCCTGTATGGCTGCTTTGTGACTTTTATCTTTGTAATATGTATAGTTATTTAAATAATGCATGCATGTGTGAATAAATCAAATAATCAGCTTGGCTTATTGTAATTTCTATACATCCTTACTCCATACTGTTCAAACCCTTAGTCCCACTCCCCAGGAGCAACCTGATTTACCTTCTGCTACCTTCAAAACACTAAAATAATGTATTTATATCTCTGCCTCTTGATTTAAACATTCCAAATAAGTATTGATTGATTTTCTAAAATTACAACAAAAAAAAATTTTGCTTAGTCAAACTTGAACCTTCTCCACTTCTCTTCTCAATGCTTGTTGTGATTCTTCTGTTTGCTATTATATTTAGTATTTTAAATATCTGTGTCCCTATATTTCCTTCCACAGTTCCTCTGCCCTTCCATTTCCCACTGTGTGCTATTATTTTACATTTATATTGGCTTTTTTGTTAATACTTACATTCATTCTGCATCCACAGCTAAGTCTTACACAATTTATATTTATATTTATATATTTATATAATATTTATATACTTACACTATAAGTCCATGGGTTGACTAAAGTTGAAAACCATTTAAACATTACTAAATTATTATGAATAAGTGCTAGAATTACATTTGCTTTCTATGTGAGAAATACCATAACACCTGAGCCACTTAGAAGAGAATATTAGGAGCATCAAGACAAAGATAAATTCTCTTATATTCCAACAGTTGCTTGAAACTGTTGGAATTTCATATTTCCTTTCCTTTTATCTTGAATGTCATGCTTTATCACGTCTCAAGTTTGTTCCATCTCCTTAATCATACAATTCTTTTCAAGTAATCTTCTTTTATCTTCAGAGATCTCCTTCCCACAGCCCACCATCCTCCTACTGCACTGTAGACCTAATAGACCATTGTCATCCTGAGATTTCCCTTCATTGCTCTGCTTTGTTGTTCTTATGTCTTTTTATTTCTTAATCTACTCCCTCATTTTACCAGAGTACAAATTCAGGTAACTTTACAAGATGAGATATGGGAGGTGTGGCTGCTCACTAGTAAATGTGACACTAAGTTGCCTCCTCAGCACCCATTCTTCTCTTTCTTGGGAACAAAATCCCACTTTTTTCTTTCAGGCTGAAATGTACCCAAATAAAAGATCCCACCTTGCAGCCAGGTAGGTCTGATAACTTAAGGAGGCATTGTTGGGTACAACTTCAGGGAAAACTTTTTAGATGGGTAAAAATGGCTAGTAAGCACTCTACAAATAGAGATGCACCTACTTCTAACAGGAATACAGAAGTGACAGAAGGAACTCCTGCAGTCATTTGAAAAATGAGGCAATCTTGAGAATGGAAGCCATGCACTAAGAATAATAAAAAGACAGAGGAGAGTCTGGGTCCTTGTTGACAACATAGAACCAACCCTGTTACAATAAATTGTACTTACAGTATATGGCTACCGGCTACAAACATATCTTATAAGGAAGAGAGAAAAACATATCCCATTTGAGTAACTGTTCTTTCTGATCTCAGTTGCTAGCTACTGAACACAATTATATATTGAAAATAGTGGTAAAATTTCTAGGCTCTCAAACATCTAAAAATATCTCAGTTCTGTCAACCTTGGTTACTATATTTTGTGATTGTAGAATTCAAGGTTGAAACTTCTTTCCTTCAATGCTGTAGGCATTTATTTGTTCTCTTCTAGATTTCAGTGTTGCTGGTAGGAATTCTGATGCAAGTCTGATTTTCATTCATTTATGGACAATTCATTTTTTTCTTTCTGAAAGATTTTAGGAGGCTTTAGTTCTTCTTGGTGCTCTAAAACTTTCACAGATTGTGTCTGGATGTTAGCTTGTCTGTTCTTTCATTCTTTTATTTTTGTGAATGTGGGCACATCATCCTGTACTAGATTCAGTTTTCAAATAGAGCTGATCCATGACAGTAAAATAGAATCCAGGTGGTATATTTCCTTAGTACTTCCCTTTGCCCCAGCCCTCTCTTTTCATCAATAAGCTTTCCATCCTATGTATTAAAAACCCAACAAAACATTACTGACTCACTTAATTGAAATAACCAGGGTTAGTCAAAGCTCAGGCATGACTCTATTCTAGGGTCAGATGCTGTCATTCTTTAATATCTCCATCTCTTGGTTCAGTTTTCTTCTTTGGCTTTACCCTTATGGTGGTCTCCAGCAGCTCCACACTTACAATGATCCACAATCAAGTCTGGAAGAAGAGAGTTTCCCAGAATTTAGTCATATCTGCTTGACTTAGTGTATTTTCCTTTCCTGTTACAATCTCTGTTACACTTTGTAGTACACAGGCTTTGGACATGAACCTAACTCTGAATCAATCGTGAAAGCCAAAGGAATTCAATGTTCTGATTAGCCACTCTAGAGCCAAGAATAGTATGGCAGGCATTGCTAGTTTCACTGAAAATCCATTCTCCTTTTCTTCCCTATAAAGACAAGTATTGGATTGGCCTCATGGCTTCATTTCCTAGTCTCCGTTGAAGCTAGGTGTGTGATTGTAGCTATGGTCTGATCAATAGCAAGTAAAAAATGGTGCATGCCACCTCTGGGAAGTGAACTCAAAGGGACATGAAGGTACAGCAACAAAAATGATGGAGCTTAGATCTGTAACACCAAATGGCATAGTGTCAGTCCTGGCCTCTCTTCAGTCTTAATTTACATGAAAAAAATAAATTCCAACCTTGTTTTAGTTGTTATTTTGGGTTTTCTGTCATTCACAACTAAATTAAATCTTTTTAATACAGTTGCTGTCAGCTCCATCACAACCACATGTACTAACAGTAGACATATGTGGTTTACACACATACTCATACACACACACACAAATAAGAACGACTAAATTCACTGTAAAAGTATTGCTAATTATCTCTGATCAAGAAAATACAAAAGATGAGCATGCCGGGTATACAGGTAAAAGAGGGAGGGATTATGCAATTAACTTTTGGTGAAGCAGTTGCTTTGTAGTAGGAGGTGTCCTGTGTCAGTCCTCCAGCCGTCAGTGGACCCCATATGCAGTAGATGTTCCTTGAAGTGTGTGCCATAAGTAAGGCACCCTTCTCCAGTTTCCAGCACCCATGTCAGCTTTTCTCTATTTCAGTACCGTTTGTCATTATAAATTGAATTTCAGCCCATACCCTAACCGTTACCTGGAAGTCTACAAAACATTTTCCCATAAACTTTTATAAAGCAATTCAATTATTAAAACCAATTGTTTTCTTTAAAATAAAAGCCTTTAGAAGCCTGTCAGCTATTTTGATATCTATATAATGTTTGAAGGAACTTCTTTCCTTTTCAGTTTCTTTACTGTATAATTAATTCTCTTGAAAGTGGTTTTGGGAAAAGGAAATTACATTTAATTTTTTTAAAAAAATACAATATCCCTGTTTAGAAAACTAGAGAAAAGAAAAACTTCTCACTAGTTTTTAGATTTATCTTTTCCAAAGAAATGTATTTGCCTTATTATGATAAATCCTAAAACAAACAGATATACATTAAAGACAAAACTTACAAAGACAAATGCGGAAATAGACCAGGACTGGTAATTAAGAAAGCAGGAATTTACAGTGAGCTCTCTTTCTCCCCATCTGTGTGCCCACGTAATAGTCATTTGAGAACCTGAGATGGTTCACATCCTCTTATGTCATAGCCAGAATTAAACTCCTCCAGCCATCTAACTTTATCTATGATATAACCCCCACACCGCACTGAGCTTCCTTTCTTCAAATCTTCAGTCCTAGCTCTCTTCCAACTCTGTAATGGTCTCCTTTGAGATTCCTATGCTAAAGCAGTTAAATTCTCCCATATTCTTAGTTTCCACAGGCCTTTTCCATCATCTTCTGACCTCAGCCTTACTCCACTCCTCCCATGACTCCACCATCTTTCCCCCACTACAATCACATCTCTGCCCTTATTTTATAATATCTGTTCTGTTCTCTGAGCCTATGGATGCATGATTGCCTCCCTGATCCTCTCCTAATCATTAAATCACTCTATACTCTTCTTTGTCTTTTTAGCTGAAAGCTCATGGTCCATCACTCTAATCAACGCACAACTGAGACTAATATTTTCAATCCAGGCATCCCTAATTTTTCATTCGACAAACCTAGAATGTACCGTCTTTGAATAAATCTGCTGTTGAAAACTGAAGTGCAAATTGGTGCCACTAAACTTTGAGGCTTCCAAACATAAATAAGCTTCCATCCCTTCCAGTGAATATGTCCCCTCCCCCACAGTATATATGGCACACCATCACGATTCAAATCCTGAATCCCATCACCCCTCTACCCACTTAAGGAGAAAATGGAGATTATAATATGGTAACTATATCTGTGTTTGCCCCTAAATCTATAAAATCATCTGTAGCTGCAAACATCTCTCCCTCCTCCTCTTCCATAGAAGTGGTATCCACACTCCTCCATAATTTGGTGTCCTGGGTCCTGTTTCCTCCTGAATCCTCAAAGACATGGGTCCATCAGTTATCTTCTAGGATTTCCAATATCTCCTTGGGTCCTGTTCTTTCCTTTAATGTTTAGACATATTCAATTCTCTTCTAATTAGAACAAATAAATAAACCTCTTATGACCTGTGTGTTTATGTCTCTGCTGCCCTTTCTCTTCTTTCACTTACACCCTAATTTCTTTGAAGTGTTGAATACACTCACTGTCTCCATCGTCTTATCTCCCACTTATCTTCAACTCACTGATATAGCTTTCATTCCTTCCTTCCAAGAAATCTGTTCTCACCAAGGTCATCAGTAACCTCATCTGTTTAATCAGTTATTTAATTCCTTATCTTTCTTCACTTCTATAGAATTTGAAATTATTAACCATTTCCTCTTTCTTAAGACTCTGCTCATTGGACCGCTTGATGTAATAATTTTATTTTTTCTAATAATTCTCTTGCTGCTTTCCTCACTTTCCTATTTGGTTTCCCTCTTCCTATATTTATCCCTTTGATTTTGTAGCCCAAGGTCCTTTATCTTTTTCTCTTCCAACTCCAAACCACTGGTTGCAAACCACTTTGAAAACAAGCAGTAAAACAAACAAATGCAATGATTTTTACATACGATGTCAGGGATTTTTACCAACTTTCTAATGTTCTTCCATGGGTTCTGCTTCACACATTCCCCCAAGTGTTCAAGTTCACTCTCATGTGTTCAAGAATCTCTTCTATGCTGTTTACTCTATGTCAGTATCTCCCACCACCATCTTCACCTTCCTTCTAATCACTACCTGGATAATCTCCCACACACCTCATGGCTCATTGTGTCAAGAGGAACCCCACCAGCTTCCTCCCTGCCACCAAACTTGATTCCACTCTTACTGCTAGAGCTGAAGGTCCATGAGTTAGAGGACCTTGTCCATATTCTTATTGTTCTGTGCCCAGCACCCAGAATAATACCTGGCACAGGGTATGCACCCAGTGAATTTTGACTGAATGAGGGAATTAACGTGTCTTAGCTCCAGGAATAATTCTATTCTCCAAGCACTTGGCACACCAGAAACCTGAGTCTACTTCCTTCCTCACAACACTGAGTCATTTCAGCTCTAACTTCTTAATTTGATTTGATTTGATTTTTTTCTATATTACCATAATGCCTTTCTAACTCTTCTGGCCTTGCTTCCTCTGGTCCATTCTCCTTAATATAGTCAGAGACAATTTCTAGAGTGCAAATATATTTATATGTCTCCATTTTAAATTTTTCCACTGATTCTGCATGGTTTTCAGTTAAAGTCCAAACCCCCCAAACAAGCTTATAATGGTCTTGCTCTTGCTTTCCTTTCCATCCACCCCTTACTGCTGTCGCCTGAATCAGATACATGCCTAAACTTGCCCCATGAACATCTAATCTTGCTTCTCTGAACCTGTCTTGTTCTCTTCAACTTCAAGCCATTGCCCATGGTTCTGTGACTGGAATATTATCCAACCTCTGTCTCTCCCACATCTCTGCTCGGAACTCATTCCTTCTGCTCTTTGCATGGCTTCTCCCTTCTTCTCATCCTCTAGTCTGAGATAAAAGTCCTTCCTACTTGTTTCCATAGCACCCTGTTCTCACTCTTTTCCTACCACCTGTCACACCTGATTTAATTGTTTATTACAGTCACTCCAGTCCTAAACTTACCCCTTACGAAAGGGTAAGTTCCTTGATGGCGAAAACTGCCCTTATTTATGTTTGTTTTCCTTACGTTTGGGATAGTGCTCAATAAACATACATAGAGTGAATTAATCCCATCTCTTTCAGCTTTTGTTCTCTACATGGTCCGACTCTCCCAGATGAAACGTTCAGTGTTTTGGATTAGTTTGTTGCTGTCACTTTCCAAATAAGCCTGGGCCATGGAAGATTGACTTAATGCAGGAAATGAATAGAATAAATGTGTACATAGATTGCATGCCATGGTAATTAATTCATTAGTGCTGAACACTAGCATGGAGATGAGAGCACGTTAACATATGTTTTTATTTGTCAGAAGCAATAAGTAAAGATGAAACCTAGTAACTATAGACTGTGACTCAAAAGGAGTTTTCTGGGTGGTCTTCTATAAATCTTGAAGAAAGGAAAGCAAAAGGCAAACGTTTGCCAGTATTTCTCCTGACTTCTTTATTAAATGTAATACTGACCTCCAATTGGCTGTGTTGCTTTTAAGAATCAAGCTGGTAGTATTTTTTAATACTACCAGTATTTAATAGTATGCTTAATAATATTGTTTCAGACATTTGTCAGTGGTTTCGTTCACCTTTTCTGACTCTTTCTTCTACGTTCTTATCCTTATCTTTCTCTGCTCCCAGTCATCCCCTCACAACTCTGACATCCTCAGCTCAGCCTCATCCAACTTCTTTCCCACTCACCTCCTACAAGCCACTGACCCTCTGCCATCTCCCTCTGATCCTCCTCCGCCAAGTGATGCCAAATTCATGTGGTGAAATGTTGATGTGGAAATATAACACATTTATTTTCACTGTTTTTTTGTTTGATAAATTCTGGACATATGTGTTACAAAATATCAATATTGCTAGCAATATTTTAGTACTGCATGAAATTACAACCCCAATATTTAGTGTTGTCATTTCTCTCGGGTATTGAAATCAACAACCCTACACTGAGGACAAGCATTGTTCTATCTCTAGATGTGTATCCTATTGTGGGGTTGAGTGGCTGCTTGTCCTTTCCCTCAGCCAGAAAGAAGCAACCCACCAAGTCCATATTTACCAAGCAGATGTCTGGTTACTAACGCAGTTGATTGGATCCTTGATGTTGGATATATGTTTTTATATCCTTGCCCCTATCCAGGACACACCTAAGTAATTAATAAATTAACATCTTTGTTTTTAAAATACAGAGAATTTGTTTAATATGTCAGTTCCTTGTGAGTGAGAGGAAAAATTGTTAGCACATGGACTATGTAAATAGGCAATATAGGCGCTTCTTCAACAGGGCATAGAAAAGTATGAGGAGGGTGCTCTCAGACTGCGCCTATACAAGAGAAGTATTTCCAATAGACATGAATGGGTGAATTTAGGGTACCATCCAAATCTAACCTAATCTTAACCATTCTAAAACTAATTCCACTGAGCAAATGAGAGAATGTTTCCTTTTTAAATCTCTAAAATACAGTTTCTTCTTTATAGCTGGAAAGGCTACAATTCTGACCACATATTACTATTTGGCTTTAAGGATCACTGTACCCCAGGGTGTGGAAAGAGTAGGGTATTAGCTTCATTCACTCACTGCATAGGCAAAGTTTTCTCCTGGCATTTTCAGTGATTTAACAATTTCTGGCCTAATACAGTATCAATCACACATGACATCTCTTCTAAGACTGCAGCATCAGGGTGTGAGTTTGGACCCCTAAGGAGAGATGTAAGAGGATCAGAAAGTTCTGAGCTGTGGACTTGAACAGCTGCTTGGTGGTGGCAACAGCAGTTGTTATGAAGAGATGTCTTCCCCCTCCATGTGCCTCTCTTGCTCTCCTGTCCCCTTTCTTGTCAATAGCTAGTCAACATTTATTGATTGTGCAGAGGCTAAGGGCTAATTCTTCTCTGTAAGCTTATCCATCTGCCCCTTTTCTTTTGGCTTACATTGATTCTCTAGGGTTTTATTTTGTTTTTATCAACATCTTTCTATCTGCCTGCTTCTTCTCACCATATGGCAATCCTGATGTATATCTTTTTTGTTAGAGGGGGAATGTAAGACAACAGGAGAGAATAGGGTCCCTGTTGGAAAATGAAAAAAAGATTTAGAACTCTTATCACAGGAGTGTATGGTTTAATAAATGCCTCCTTCTTCAGCATGATTTTAATCACATTACTATTAAACATTTTTTCCCCCAAAACAAGGAAGACTGATTTCCATAAATACAAATGTTGTCTACAAGCAATGTCTCCAATTCTCTCTTACCTGTCAACATTCAACACTTCAGTTGGAGTCTTCCATTACTACCCCAATAAAATCGTTGTGGCCAAATCACAAATGACCTACAACATGACGAACCTCAAAATTATTTTTAATTCTCATCTCACTAGACTTCTCAGCGGCATTTAAATCATTCAGGAGCATTCACTCCTCTTTTCCCAAACTATCAGGTATCCTCCATGACGTCACACTCTCCTAGGTCTGCCCCCCTCCACCCTGTAACCACACCTTCTCACTCTTTTTCCTCAGCATCATTGCTTCCACTTGACCTGTAAATAGAGGGACATCCCAGAGCTCTCTCGTTACTCATCTTCTCATCTTTTCTCTATTCACTCCTGTCTCTAACTGACCTCATCCAGCTCCAGGGCTCTAAATACCATCTATTTATCTACAATCTCCAAATTCTACCTGTAGCTAAGATTCCTCTTTTTGAGCACCCGACTTTATATCTGACTGCTTTCTTGACAGTTTTCCTTGGATTTCACTTGACTAAAACCAAACTCAAACAACGGCCACAACCTTTTTCTCACTCAGTTTTCTCATCTTGGGGGAACTATCTCCCCACAGTTGTTCACATCAGTAATGCAGGAGTCTTTCTTGATTTCTTTTCCTTCAATCTCTATGTGAAATGATTCAGTCGTGACTCACCATGGCCTCCCATATATATCACTAATTCACCTTTTTCCACTTTTCACTCTTACCACTCTAGTCTCTATACTGTTTTCTCTGGCCTGAGATATGGCAGTAGTTTCCTAAGTTGTCTCTTCCATTTTTACCCTCTCCAGTTTGTTCTCTAGAAAACATCTACAATGAGCTTTTAAATTTTAAACCCTGAGGATGTCACTGTCTGGCTCATAATCCTTCAGAGGTTTCCTCTTGCACTTGTAATAAATCCACTCTCCTTAACTCACTTCCAAGTTCCTTAAAGATCTGGCCCTGCTGACCTCTTCATTCTTATCTTGTGGCCCACACCCATTTGGCCCAAGAAGACGCCCTTGCTAATATGCACACATGTTGTATCCTCCACCTAGAAGGTTCTTTCCTCAGCTCTTCATATCCAGGTTTCTTCTCATCCTCCAGGTGCCACTTTAAATGTCAGTTACCAGAGGGGCCTTTCCTGGAAATCCAACCTAAATTGTTTTCTCACCCACCCCTTTCTAGCCTGTATTACATTATCCTATTCTTTTCCTTCTTAGAACTTATCACAGCGCATGTGTGTGTGTGTGTTTTCTTGTTTAAGGCCTGACTAGCTGCTAAAATGTGAGCTCCAAGAGACTCAGGGTCCATATCTGTTTTTTGTTAGTTTTTGGTGTGTGTGTGTGTGTGTGTTTTAATAATCACATGTTTCGTTTGTACTCATATAACTAATGCCTAGCACTTTATCTGACAACAAAAACATGCAGTCACTACCTCCAAAATTATTAAAGATAGGTAGACCAAATGTTGTATTAATCTTGATAATATATACCTAGCATTGATGATAAACCATTATTAGTTCACAGGATAAGTTAGAAGATCTGGTATAAATCATAGAGTAGTTTGAAACTAATGAGAAAACACAGCAGAGAGAGAAAGTAAAAAAGAAAGAAAAGAACTATGATATATGGGCAACTCTAGAGATCAAAGTGAAAATAAAGAAGATACAGAAATCCACAGAAAATCAAACCCAAAGAATCAGAAAAACCAGGTTGAGTCATGTTTTAATGTATTGGAACCTCTAACCAAGTGTTTCAGGATGGATGTAAACCATTACTTCTGAAATAAGGCCACCAATTCTGCTCAAAATCAGTTTAATCAGGATGTTAAATCCAAGATATATGTTCAATTTATCTCAAGGTAGATCCAAATTAAGGAGAGTTCCTGGGAATGCTTTGGAGGAAATATCATGAGTGAAAAAATTCTCGCCTCCCTAGATGAGGATCTGCTTTAAGTTCCTGAATGTGCAAGGCAATGGAGGAATTGTAGGTTCTTCTTAGACTCACTAATATCCAACACACACAATCCAGCAGTTTAGGGTAAAGTCCAACTCAAATGGTAAACCGTCATTAGTCTAAACCAATAATGGTCATCCCTCAAGATCTCATCCCTAAGCCAGAGGAACTGGCTAAAAGAATGAGCATGGGACCTTGTTCAGGCCAGTCAAATGCAGATGGAAATTTTGAGGGATTCTGGGAAATGTTTTTTCATTACTAAATGAGGAACTGAGGGGGAGATAATACTGTTCTTATAGATCTTGCCCTGTGCAGATGTGAGGTCAAAAATTGGCTACCAACTTAGGATAAAGCCATCACTCAGAAGATGACAGAGCCAAAGGAATCGCAGGGAAAGAAGATTCATCACCAGAAGAAGCCCACCGTGAGTCACACCCTCTTTAGACTCCCTGTTGGGAGATCAATAAATATCTTTGTAGATTTAGCCAGTTTAAGTTTGACATTATCTTATTTGCTGTAGAAGGCAACTTAACTGATAAATTGTCTAAGAAATGCAGGAGGAAAAAAAATATCAGGCAAGCTTTTTCTAAAGGCAAATTTTGGAAGATTGTGGGATGACCTATTATGGCCCTCACATTTCAGTCTTTGGATTGCAATGAAAGAAAGGTTACCAATAACCTGCCAACTGCATCTTCCCCTGGTTCAAGCTGGAGTACAGCTAGGATGGGACAGGTGATGACAGCATTTCTCTCCTCACCAGAATATTTGCTGACCAAGAGGACAAGAACAGTTCATTACCCAACTTTGCAGTAGGAGTGTTTTTTTGTTTGTTTGTTTTCATGAAGAGAAGAAAACAACCATGTAAGTTGGTCTCCATTCATTAATTTTTTTCCGCATCATTATTTGCCATCAATTGTAAGATGTTATGTCAATAATACTAATGATAATTATGACAACAGTAGAAACACCAGCAATAACAGTGAACATTTATGCAGGCATTACTATGTGCAGAGCACAGTTATAAGCGCTCTTGAAGTATTACCTCCTTTAATCTGCATAGGAACTAGGTATTATTAGTCTCCCAATAATACTGACAAGAAAACCAAGGCACAAGAAGGTTAAGTGACTTCCCTAAGATCATGCTGCCATTAACTGGAAGAGCCTGTTTTTAAACTGACAATCCAGCTCTAGAAGCTGGGACTTTTAAGCTCTACCCAAAACTACAAGTTACTGTGGGGCTATAAATTGAAGGGGATGATGAAAGATCAATCTTTCTTTCATAGAGTTTACAGTTTGTTGTGTTCTATTTAAGCCCAGCAATAAGAATACTTGCTTCCATTTTTAAATAGAGCAGAGACCATGTCTACATCATGTCATGCATTCAACAATATTTTTGTGACTGTTGATGATTTCTTATTGATTGCACAGTCAATATAATTTTACATTTATGCTACCTCAAACCACTTCTTATTTTCAAACTACATTAAGATAATAAAGAACATACCACACATAAGCATTTCTAGGAAATTTAATATTTTCATTACTAATTGTATCCTATAAGAGAATGATATATGTTTCATTTAAGGTTTTAATTACCCCCCAAAAGACTCATATTTCATTCTTCCAAAGACATATGAAGTAGTTTTTACCACATGAGAACCTAAGTCTGCTCTAAGAGTTAGTAAGGGAAAGATTGTTTCTTAGATCTACATAATGCATAACTAAATTATTATTCATAAAAGCATTCAAGAAAACCTCATATGTGACAGTATGGGCATTTAGACTGTAAAATATCAAATATGACTCCATTTCATATGCTAACAGGACTAGTCCATCATGCAATTTATCCTGGGACATTAGATAGGTTTAAGTCTTTTAGACCTAAGTGAAGAAAGGCAATATATTAAAACCCCCTTAAGCTTCCATTCAGACATTTTGAATGTGGCATCCCTGTCATCTTTGAGTGTGGATGTAAATATAATCCCCCACTGCAGTAAACATTTAAATATGTTGGTTTTCTGCTCTCAGAGGGTTTCCAAGCTGCTCTGCCAAATCTGTTAATGCAGAAGAATGAAGTCAAGAAGTAAGACTTAAAAGACCTGTACAAGTCTGAGATGGAGAAGGGAAGATAGGAGTAAGAATGGGAGCGATTAAAGATGAAATTATCATCATACATAAAAATGGAGTCAATCACATACAAGGAAATAGAAGGAAAATGCTCCTTAAGTTGGGAAAAATATGCTAGGCATCATGCATAGATCCCAAAAGAAGGGATTTTACATATTGACACTACTTCTTCACAATATCACCCCTTCCTTCCAGTGATTAATATTAGAAAGATGTATTTTTTAAAGCCCAGAGAGATAATTGGAAGTATAGGAACATTTAAAAATAAGTTGTGAGTTGTGAGGAGGACATTTCTTAAGTATTAATTAATATTAGATTCTTTGAAAAGTCTTGGTTGTGGCTGAAACAGCTTCCTTGCACAATTAGCATAATCAGCTTATCTTATATGAAGCCAAACATTAGCCTCTGACTCTCCATGAATGAACCTACCTACCCACTACCTCCAAAGAAATTTAATTCCTCCTCCTTACAGCAAAAAAAGCTCATGAGTCAGACTAGTTTTCAATTCCACCGCTACTACTTTTAAATATTTTATTTTGTGCAAGTCACTTAATTTCATGAAGCATCAGTTTTCTTGGCTGGAAAGTGGCCTGCCTCCTTCACAGTGTTGAGAAGAGTCCCTGAAATAAACATGTGAAAGCACAAACATTTGGTATGTCTTCAAAACACGTGATCTTTTCCTTCTTTCTTTCTTCCTTTTTTTCTTCCAAACTTTGGAAAGAGTCCTGGTCTTAAAGTGACAAACATGTGAAGAAAGTGGCATATATTTATATTACTTTCTATTCAAGCATCACAACTGTTGTTTTACATGCACTCTGCCATCTAATCTTTAAATAACCACTGAAGTGGTTATTATGATCCCTGTGTTATATATCAGAAACATGAGATTCAAGAAGTTCTATTAACTAGGTTATTTACTTATCTGACAGTATTTGCTGAGTGTTTACTGTGTTCTAGGCATTAAGCCAAGAGCCATGAACACAAAACATGACTGTGCTAGGGTTTCTGCCCTCTATGAAGTCCCAGTCTGGTAAGAGAGAAGATCAGTACACAGGGTTAATATGTTCTAACAGAGGCCAAGACCAGGAGAGGCAAAGCTTTCTGGCATGTTCACTACAGCAACCTGACTCATATTCAATAATGGGCTATCAACCTCACTGGCATCCACCCTTATAATATAACTGGGACCCTGCATTTTCCCCTGGAACTCACCCCTTACTTGGAGATACATCTCCCCAGATCACAGTGTCACACTTTCCCTACAACATGTTTCATCTCTTTGCTTGACTCACCCACTTAATGCAAATATACATCAAGAACTTTCTATGTGCCAGGTCTTATGCTATGCTCTGAGGAAAAAAATATATTCATAAGGATAAAAAAGAATAAAAAGATTTCTTGAGAAGGTTAAGATATAATAAAGGAATACCGTTATTGAACAGATAAGAATTGAAATATTGTAGATGCTGGGATAGGGGATAGAGGTCTATACAAGATAAAGTGAAACAAATAAAGCCTGGTTTATATTATCTGCTTGGTATCAGGGTGGGTTAAGGTAAAAGATGAAGGGTTCAATTTCAATATGTTGTGATTGAGTTGATTGTGGCACAGGGAAGGGTCATGCCCAGGTAGATATTTAGACCTTGAGCTCAAGGGAAACATATTGTTTATAAATACATTTTTTAGAGTCAAATGTATAAAAGTATCATTTTAAGTCATGAAAAAGCTGGATTTCCCAGAGAGAGGTCTAGAGTGAAAAAGGAAATGTCCCAAGGAAGGTTGAACTTGGAGGAACAGCAGAGTTAGGGAACAGAAAGGGATGAGCAGAACTTAGATGCCAGTTCTTGTGGAGGACTTCCTCATCATCTACTATTGAGTGATTAGATTTCATCAATCTTCACATCCCTGCAAGCAGCTTTTAACAAAACCACACACTATTTCATTGAATGAAAACTATTCACAATACTGTGTAAAAACCTCACTGAATTGGTATTCTAATCAGGAATATTTTTAGATTTTTTATTAAAGCAAATGAGAAAAGAAAACAGATGGATGAAAAGTAAAAATTCTTCAATGGATGAATGGATGAAGAAAATGTGGTATATACACAATGAAATATTATTCAGCCATAAGAAAGGAAATTCTGCCATTTGTAACAACATGGTGAACCTGAGGGCATTATAATACCAAATGAAATAAGTCAGACAGAGAACGACAAATATTATATGGTATCACTTATATACTTACATGTGGAATCTTAAAAAAAAAAGCTGATTTCATAGAAACAGAGACTAGAATGGTGGTTGACAGGGGAAAAGGGGTCATGTAGATCAAAGTGTACAAATTTTAAGTTATACAAAGAATAAGTTCTGAGGATCTAATAGGCAGTATGGTTACTATAGTGAAAAACACTCTACTGTATATTTGAAAGTTGCTGAAATTAGATCTTAAGCATTCTCACCACAAAAAGGTATGCTATGATCTTGGTACTCATTCCAAAATGTATATGTATATCAAATCGCCATTTTGTACACTTTACATATATACAATTATATTTGCCAATTATTCCTCAACAAAGTTTAAAAAAAGAAAATGGAATAAACTCACAAATACAACACCTCAACTCATGTCTTAATGATACTACTTATCACACAAACAAGAGATTTAGTTTGTGTGATGAACAGTAATATTTTATCTCAAGGTAGTATCTTCAAAAATTTTAGAAATATTATTAGATTCAACTAGCTGTATAATTCTATAGCTGTTTATTTTAACACCTTCTTCATACAATGAACCTTTTTCTCTCTCAAATCATCGTATTAGAACACTACAGTGATAACTGATCTATCTAGTTCTGTTCTCAATTTATTCTGAATAACTATGCTAATCTTAAAAGACAAAATGATGCATTGTAATTCTTATCTTTCAGTAATTAAAGCAAATAAACTAACAGTTATATTTCTGCTAAATGATTTTTTTTTTTTTTTAATTTGGAAACTCAGTGTTTGGAAAAAAACTGTTCTTATTTCAAACATTTTAACCAAGACCAAGCCTATGAGAGAGAATTATAGGAAAGAAACCAGCAAATGTTTTAAAGATTGCTTAATGCAACAATTCCTACAATGTAATACTCTGACAATAAGTATCAAGAGACAGGGTTAGGGGAGTGGGATGAAGCATAGTTTGTGGCCAAATAAGTTTGGAAAACCCTTTGTTAAATTGTTAGAGAGTTTTTTTTTTTTTACTGTAGGACTTCTAAGAGCCTTTACTGAGCCTGTTTTCATGGCTAATGCTTTAGGGAAAAAAAAACTACCTAAAATGCATTGACCAAAGAACCACAAAAGACACATGACAAAATATGACAGAGATCAAGATGGGTGTGATGGGGAGTGCCCTGATTGGTGCTGACTACATCACTCAAATCAGAAAAAATGAGAAACAAGAACAGAATGAAAACTCTAGCTCAGGTGTACAGCAGGAGGGAAAGAAAAAAAAGGGGGGGGGGATAATTTTTTTGTGTTACAAATAGAGCCTACTCTTGACTTTCTGGGAAATTGCTACTTGCTTCACCAAAATTTCTCTTGGAGTCTATTTCCCTTTCAAAATAGGAGGACCTGGTCTCTTGTTTGACACTGTATCTCCAATGTGTCGAGCAGTGTCTATCATTGAGAAAGTGCTCAAAACTTATTTATCAAACAGAGCAAATAGTAAATCAATGGTGGTAGAGCCACAATAACTAAAATTATACCATTTGGAAATTTTCCAATGGTTGGCCCACGTGCAGCAACCAAGACTTCCAGGTGTTTCCTAACCCTGCCTTGATGCTGAGAGATTATACTTCAGGGGTTCCCACAGGAAAAGTTTACAGAGTCTTGGCAACCTGCCGCTGCACATGAAGACACAGTCGAGGGTAGTTATTAATGGGAAGACAATACAATTTGAAAGGAGGCTGACTGTTCTTTGTCTTCTTGCTTATTATAGAATTAAACATAGTTTAATAAACAGTTATAAAGCTAACCCTAAAACTTGGATTTTTATATGAATAATGCCTCATATTTATGAAAGAGTTTTCAAGTCTCTTCTAAATTGATTAACTCCATTTGTCCTGAAAGAGATAAGTAGCCCATTGTCGAAAGAGAAAAAAATGAGGCAGATCAGATGAATGATTTGTCAAAGGTCACAAAATTATTTTATGGAAGACCCAAGATTAGAACCTAAGTCTTCTAACTTCTATTCTTTATAACACAGAGAAGAGTAACCACTAATTTCATCTGGTTTGAGAAATCCCCTGACTTGTAATGGAATGGAAATTTTCTTTAAAAATAACCTCTATAGAAAAAAAAAGTAGACATGACTAATTCTCCTAAAATAATAAAACAATTATAAGACCACATAAGTCATCTAAAAAGCTGGGTGAAAAGAAGATCAAAGATGCTTATGTAAGGACAAGACAGAAGCCAAGCTTCAGAATCCAAAGTTTTGTGAGCTCTAATCATTTCGCTTGCATTCATAAAATCTTAAACATTTTCTCTCCACTTTTTGATGTATAATATTCAATCAATTGTAATGGAATATAAGTGGATAGTGCTTGTAATGGCCCCTGAGCATGAAAGTGAAAACCATGACACATGTACAGCACTGCCGCCTAGAAGGGAAAGTGGGCTCTTTTCTGCATGCCCAGATGCTTTCAGAAAAGAAAAGAGAAATGGCTGAGATTGGTGCCATTTTTAGTCTGTTCCCTCCAGGTTAACTGAAATAGAAGAATTTTGCTTTTTCCTCTTTTCCACTCTAAAGTCTAAGACAATGACTAGATTTATTGCTAGGAAATATATGTATATCTCCTTTTCCAATTGATTTATAAGCTCCATTTTAAATAAATATAATAGATAACAGATATAAGAGGAATGAAGGACTCTGCTGTACCTTCTTGGGGAGGGGCATTTTCCTAGTTTATTGAGATTTTGAATTGTAGGTGGGGCTAAAACTTCATTACTGACCTACTTCTTGTGCTACTGCACACCAGCACATAGTTGGCATTAAAACTCCATGTGATTAAAAAATTCATAAGTCCTTTAAAATTGTATATTTTGACAGATGAAAAGAATACAAAAATATTCACAAACTTCTTAGCTAGTGAGGTTTTAACAGGAAAAGAAAATCAAAGGCTGCATTTTTCAAAGGATTAGCTGTATACAACCGTTTTCTCAATTTTTCTGGTGTATATTTATGAGATTAAATATATAAAAGATGAACTCATGTTTGGTGGTCTTCAAATAGTTAAACAGCAAGCTCATGTTGAGAAAACATTTTGTTGCAGGAAAAGAGTTTTTAATCCCAAATTCTGTAAATGGGTGTAGGTGAGGGGAGTTTTTGGTGGTAAGAAATGGGAAAAGACAGAAGAAAGAACATTTAAATAATAACAGAGGATATAGAGAGTGACACTCAGCCTAGAAGATATTCATTTCTACCTTTAAATGCAAGGAAAACTATAAAAAAAACCTGCCATCGAAGCCTTAGAAAATTCTCAGAAAGAGCATTGGATTTTTATAAAGAACAAAAAGAGTCACGTCTCCTACATTTTCTTCCTTGAAATATTTATGTAACAGCAATTAGGTATAAACATCAAAATAGTTTCTAAGTTGTGAATAGTTTAGGCAGAAAGCATCTGCATTTATGTAACTGAACAGTGAATCATTACTGAGAATACCTGTAAAGAGTATTTCTCCATTGTCACAAAGAAATGGTTGGTTCATCCTGTGCCACCATGGGATCAAGAACTAGAACATTTAAATAAGAGAACATGCAGAACAAGGAGAGTAGATGAAAACAGCAAGAGCAGAGATATGATCTCATCAGTCACAGAAAAAATGGGGGATGGTAATTAACACCAAAAGTAATAATAGTTGTCCTGCGTATCATTTATAATTTCATATATATGTGTGGTATTCCACAGTAAGTATTCCGCACATCTTGATTAATCCCTTGTTGTGGCTTTGTAAAGCTCTTATTTAAAAAATGTCCTGTGAATATTTACTAAAGAAAGGTATTGTTTACTAAAGAATGGGTAGATCTGGCCAACATTTGTTATTTTTATCCTAGTTCCCTGAGTGAAAAATCACATAAGCATATCACTTAGAGAATGATGTCTAAACAGAGCCTATTATTACTTGAGTGACTTCAGTCCAAAGTACCTTGGGAACTGCAAACTGTCACAGACTCTACTTCATCATAAAGGCAGTGCACTGCAGGGGAGATACTTCGTGCTCTACGGAAAAAGTCACGACTTCCGGTTCTGCCACTCATTGACCAGCTATGTCTCTATGGGATGGTCACTTGTAATCTGAAGCTTTTCTTTTCTTATACGCAAGAAAGTGAAGATAATTATTCTGTCTTCTAGAACTACATACAGAGACTGAAATAATGTATGTGCAAAAACTGGTGCAAACAGGGGAGAGAAGAGGTGCGGGGCGCTAATACATCTCTCATGGATTAGAAGCACTCACCAAATAGTGGAAGACTTCATTAATCCATTCATTTACTCACTCAACAAATATTTCTCAAATGTTTATCATAGATATGGTCCCTGTTCTTATGCAGCTTAGAGATTGGGGCGAGAGAAGTTGCGGGGAGGATACAATTTAATGGGAATAAAAATAAAGTCACTGGGGTCAGTCATACACAGAGCCAGGTTCACAGGCACGCAGCCAGTACAGCCACTCAGGGCCATTTTCTCAGAAGGGCCAAGCTCTCGAAGTTTAAAGCCTTGCTGTGTCTGTCTTGAAATGTTTAATATTTTTATCTTTGGAAATTAAAGCCAATGGGACAATGAAACTTGTGTCAGCTCATGCACAGTTTGGTACCTCACTGCTTCCTGCACTTCCCCAGGAGGGTTCTTAATTCCCAGCTTTCTTCCCTCTGATGCCCCAAACTAACGCTACCCTCTGCTGAGTTGCTAACAGGCCTCAACGGCCAAAAGAGGTCTGTGTTCCTCCAGTGCCTCTAGGAGGCCCTTGTGTGTGTGAGCACAAGGGGAGTTGGGGTAGGATGAACACCTAAAGGCCTCTTGGGGTGGGAGGAAGGCGTGTATGTGTGAGTGTGTGTGTGTGTGTGTGTGTGTGTGTGTGTAAGCAGCATGCATCCCTGCCCTGAGGTGGTGGTGCCACAGCGGGTTTGGCACGCTTCCATCAAGAGTGTCCAAGGCAGAGACTGCAGTTGTTTGCAGATCACCTGTCCACCTTATGTGGAGATGGCAGCCCATGAGAAGGCTAGATTGATTTACCCTGATGCCTCTGGAGCCCTGCATTTGCATTTTACATTTGGGACTTGTAAATGATAAAGCAGATCCTGGTTATAAAATAACTGAGCTGGGGATATTCTGTAAGCACATAACCTGGTGGATGTGTGGAGACCTGGTAGTTTTCTCAGGCGTTTAATCTGGGACTTGGACTAAGTATAGATAAGAGTTTCTCAGGCAAAAGAAGAGGATGCAGGAAGTTCCAGAAAGAGGAAATAACATGACAAGGCTCATAGTCAAATCAGAGCACAGGAAGTGTTCCAGTAGGTAAGAGTGTGAGTGTGAGCGTGATGGGGGTGGGACCAGTGAGAGCAAACTGGTGAGTCATGGAGAGGAGGTCAGCAGCTCTGCTCAACAGCAGAGGGCTTGAAAAGTATCTGGAGTAGTGATAAAATAAAACAGGTGTTTTCTCCAGACACATCTTAACTACCCTGTACCAGTAGAGTCAAATTTTGACCTTTAATTAAAGGATGTTGCAGTACTCTCCGTAAAATGTCATTTTGTTGGAATTAGCCCATCACTCTCCCTTTGTCCAGCTTAGATCCTGGACTCTCATCACTTGTGAAGGTGATGAGTGGAGCCCTTTTTTCCTCAGATTTGGGCAAGCTGGATGGTCTGAAGGAAAGGGCTCATAAAGAGGTCAAATGAATACAAACTTCATAGCCTCATTGCCACCATATACTGAGAGAAATACTGTGGTTATTCCACCCAAATTCTCCCTGGGAATTTCTCAGAACTGGCATGAAGTAGATTGTTTTCTCTAGTAAGGATTTTTTTTTTTTTATCACATTGATATTTAGTTTATTAGAGCTAAGTTTACAAGACCAGTTCCTGAAGAGCTTTTACCTAAATCAGTTGCCATTTTATATAGATAAGATGATAAAATGCTGAAAAAATATGTTTTTTTTTTCCTCAAAGCTTATTCAAAATAAAATCACATCAATTTTTTACCACCAGGAAGCAGCATCTTTTACCTCAGACGTTCAGGGAAGTGGGTATGCCCAGCAATAGTTTTCATCCAGGCTAAAAGCTATGTTTTCTTGTCCAAATTACTAGTTTATCTTCTCTTTCTTTGATGTCTTTTTTTTGTGTGTTAAAAGTGGGAAAGAACTTACTTCTATATAGACTGTTAAGAATATAATTGAAAAATAATTAATAAGACTTTTACAGATAGATATGGGAAAGAAAAAAGATATATATATATATATATAAACACTATAAAAGTAGTACCCAATAAATACTACTGGATTAGTATCCAATAAGTGCGAAAAAAAAAAGAGAACTAACTTTTGTAGCACTTTTACCGTGCACCAGGCAAGTTGGGTATGGTTACTCCAATTCAATACTCACACCATCCCAGTGAGGTAGGTATTATATTCCCCAATTCACACCTGAAAGAAAGAAACTAAGCTCCAAAGGGTTCAAGTAACTTGCCAATTTCACATAATAGTTACTGATAGAGTCAAGCCTTCTACTCAAGGGTGTCTTATTGCAAACTCCTTGCCTCTTCTTGTGCCTCATATTAAAACTAAAGAGGAGCAGAGTTCTGTGAATGGTGTGCAGTTTGCAAGAATAAAGTCATTCATTTTGTCTAAGCCAATGAGGGAGACTTTAAACTTACTTATTTGCCTTGTTGCAATAAGAATTTGTTGGATAGTATCTAACTCACCATATCAGTATTGTATACTTTGGTTAGCTCATATCCAGCATGCAGAAGTATGGTGATGCTCACTTAATCAAGATAAGAATAATTTCCACTTACTGAGTGCTGGCCATCATATTGGACTCCGTATTCATGATTATCTCTGTTGTGGAAAGCAATAGTTCAGTTTGAAAGATTTTCAATGCTGCTGTGTGGGGAAAAGGAAGGATGGAGTGGAGCTCGGGAGGAGGAAAGAATTAGGAAAATGAAAATGGCTGGAGAGGTTCAAGGTCAACTATATCCTTCAAGAGTTAGATGAAAAGATGAAAGTATGGTGTGAGCAACGTCAAGTGGAATTTAATATATTAAATCAAAGTTGCAATAACAACAGTACCAAAAGCATAACCCATAAGTATGCATGTGGTAAGTCCTAAATTCACCCTGTGATGCATAGGGAAACCAAACTTCCCATCTCCCAATGAAACAACTGCCTCAAGTTGCTTATCTGCTATAAATTAGATGATGAAGGATAAAGACGAAAGCAGAGAGGAACTGTATCATAGCAGAGTCTGTCTGAGCTTCAACACAATGCAAAAACTATTTATGGCTGCATACTACTCGCTGAGTTCTGGTGATAAAGAGAAGCAGTAGGAGGAAAGTCACCGTAGGGAAGGAGACTGGAGGGTTGAAAGGAAACTCCTTAGGATCAAGCTAAATACATGTTTTCATATTATTTGTGTTGCATGCTCCACTTTTAAGTCATAGATTTCTTGGTACCCTGTGTGCCAGAGACTCTGTAAATGTTAACTTTATCAACAAATAGAATGAATGAGAGGATGGGAAAATGAGATTCATTTTAGAAGGAGGACCAAAAGGGGAGTTTACTTTTGCATAGATAGGAGGTTGGTTTAGGGCTCTTTACACTGAACAAAAGGGAAAAAAAATTCATGAAGGGAGAAGAGTTGCCAATCACACAAATGTAAACATTCAAAGATATATGAGATTTGAAGTGGAAGATATATGATGGTATACATGATTTCCTCAGTGAGATGAAATATCAGACTTATGAATATACTATGTTCCATCTCAATCCATAAGAGAAATTTGAAAAGGAAATATTATTGGGGGTCATGACTTATCTCCAGGATATAAGAAGAATGGTTAGAAGGAGACTTTAACTGACTAAGTGAAAAAGATGAAAGGGAATTTGATAGGGGAAAAGACCCCCAAAAGTAATATGTGGACACATTTAATTGCAAATAAAGCCAAGAATATAAGCATAAAGTCTATCTATTAATTTCTCGCTTTGTGACATAAGTGGCTTAATGTACCTTTTCCAAGCCTCAGGATCTTCATCTGCAAAATGAGAGGATTAAATTAGATGATCTCTAAAATCATTTCCAATTTAAAAAATATTTAGAGAAATGGAGTAGTAGTCTGAAATGTACTTAGAAAAGGAAATGAACCAGTCAGGTTGACAAGATCCATGTAAAAGAATTATTGTTGTGCTATATAAGGAAAAAGATTCTGTCTTTTTTAATAAGACTAATGACCAAAATTAAATTTTACAAAGGTTGGAAATGTGGCAAATGTATATGGAGGATGAGTAAACTGCTGTTATGATAGGGATAACTTAAATATGATAAGAGGATGACAAGGAAGAGAGAATATTTTCTGTCCTTTCAAGATGTCAAAGCTTAACTGAACATATTTTTAAAAGATGAAAATTAAAGTCTCAAGGCAAAGTCTCTGGTAGAGAGTTAATTGCAGAACCCCAATACCTATAATCCTCTTCTTCCTTAATAGCCAAATCCCACTTGTACTCAGTGAACAAATAAAATATTACATTTCCCATCATCTCTTGTAGCGAGGTTAGATTGTATGTCTATGTCCTGCCCAATGAAATGTAAGCTTACGGTTTTGCAGTAGCCTATGAGAAGGCTACTTAAAGGGAAATGATTCATTCAAGATGGAAAGATACTTTGATCCCTCCCCATCTCTTCCTGTTATACTGCAGAAGTGATGTCTAAAGTGACAGCAACCATTTTAAACTATGAAGTAACCTCAAAGAAGGAAGCCTCATGCTAAAAACGGAGTAGCAGAAAGAAGACAGGCTGGACCCTGATAACATTCTGGTGCTACCAGGGCAACTTCGGATGGTTTATCTTCAAACTTCTCTTTTACAAGAGAGAGAAATGAACTTCTGTATTGATTAAGCCACTATTATTTCCACTATTTTTTTTTCTGGTTATATTGATTACAATCTTAGTTCAACTGATTTAGAACCAGAAAGTGAGGTGCTTTAGGTAACAGAAACTAAAATGTGGTAGTACTGGATTGGATGCAGAGCTAGGTAGGTGCATAATAATGACTCAACTAACGAAAATTGAAAATCTCAGAACCATCAATATATACTGGCAGAATATCTAGTCAAATTATCACCTGCCATACATTGGATAGTCAATCATATGCTAAAAAGACTATATATAATATTAGGAGAAATGGTAAAATACTTGCAGAATGTTGGCATGGGTGGTCAGCAAAATCCTGAAAGGATGATAAATTCAAGGTGGAACTAGCTGGCCAGTCTGGGAGTTGAATTAGAAAGACATGTGTCTTTGCTAAGGGAGGTGCTCTTTGCCTATAACCTGCAATCTCAGCTGACTGAGAGTCTGGAAATTTGAAAAGGGTAGAAAAGGCCAAGTGTT
This sequence comes from Balaenoptera borealis, assembly GCF_965194805.1. Taxonomy (NCBI): domain Eukaryota; kingdom Metazoa; phylum Chordata; class Mammalia; order Artiodactyla; family Balaenopteridae; genus Balaenoptera; species Balaenoptera borealis. The sequence continues at coordinate 121,523,685 of NC_138860.1, read as the reverse complement.
TATACCCCAAATTGAAACTCAGTCAAGAGAAGTGTCTGCAAATTCCAGTCTTAGCAATAAATATAACTGGTGCTCCACCATACCATACAAAAGTTGTGAGCCTGCTGGCAAAGATAGTGCATTATATCAGATGTCTTCAATGTAGCAGACAGCAGCAAGCTGAAAATTATTTGGATGGCCAGAGCACAGAGGTCTATATATAAAAGACCAGAGGCTTAGAGCTTAAAAATCCCATTTATCCAAGAATTTTGACTGTGTATAGTCACACTTAGAAATGACCAAAAAGCCACTGTGCTGAAGGCATACTGCACTTTTGAGGGCAATTTACTATCCCCAAATAATCCACTGAATCCTGAACTTATACTAACAGGAAATGGTTTGCGCTATATGTGGCATCCTTAGGAAATACATGCTCCCGAATATCCTCTTCAGATGTGGCCACAGGATAATGGGGAAAGAAGACTCTTCCAGAGGGCAAAGCCAGGGACCACCAAAGAAAATGGACAAGGGAGTTCTTACTGAAGAGCAGAACCTGGGACTACCAGGTGGACAAATTAAAGAGCTCACTCCACAGCCAAGGATTGGAGCCTTCATCATTTCTGCTCAGCAAGATTTGACAATTGTTGTATATCAGAGAGAATTTTTGTGTCTTTACATTAATAAAAGCATCTAGTTAACTGAACCATGAGGAGCCAAAGACTGAACTATGAGTAGGATGCCATGACCACAAGGGATTTTTCTGCTTAAAGAGGAAAAGGGGGTGCATAGACAGAGGACAGAGGATATCCAAAGGAGAGGACCATACACAGCTGTGGTGGATTGCATACTTGTTCTCAATTCTTCACTCTTTCCTGTTCAGTGGAGCTTAGGAAAGGGGGTATATCTGTGACTGGAAAGTGAGAGAAGGGGACTTGAGCAGAGGCTTTAAACATGCTTGCATGGGCCTTTCAGGCCTCACCATGAGAAGGGCATGACCAGCAACTATGGGTTCAAAGAGATGAGATGTGGAGCAAACCCAAAGCCAATGCCAAAGGCTGGACCAAGTTCAGCCAACACTCAGCCTAGAGCAGAAATGGCCCACTGACCTACGGGCACATGACAAAGAAAAATAAATGCTTGTTTTAAAAACCATTGCATTTTGAGGTGGTTTGTTACGTAGCATCATGGCCAATAAAGCATCCACACCTATCCTAAGTACCACAGCTAAAAACAGAAGTCTTAGAGATCTTATAAACAGACACAACTACTAAAGAAATAGAAAACAAATGATGAGAAAACTGTAAACAAACTCTTGAGAGCCCAACGAACAAATGACAGAAGAAAGACCGAGATATTTCTAGAAACCTCCTAGAGTGGTCAGGATTTCTGGAGCACTGAGACGAAGAGATAAAAACAGACCGACAGATCAAGGTCATGTGTAAAGAGAAATTTGCAAATGATCAAAGAGATTTGGGGGTTTGTTGTGGGTTTTTTTGTTTGTTTGTTCCTTGTGGCACTATTTCAAAAGTAAGAAATTAAGTGGATAAAAGTACAAAGTTGTTAATTCACCATAAACAGATCAAAAACAGAGGAAAAAAAAATGAATCACTCCTAAAATGCACACAGTGTGATCATATTTTTGAGGAGTGGAGTACCCAAGTTTTTAAAGAATTTAGGAGAAAGGTAAAAGCCTCAGAAAATGAAAAAAGAAGTGTAAATAGTACTATTAAATAGGGCTAAACAGAAAAGGTTAACTTTTTGAAAGAATACATTAAGTGAGGCAGAAAGAGGAATACAGGATAAGGTCCTTAAAAAAGAAGTCAGGAAAGTATTACATAGAGTAATTGCAAAGGCCTTTTCTCCTTATAACTCGGAAATTGATGGATTTGAGAATAAGGATATTAAAAAAGATCTTTAAGAGTTTGCAGGAAATAGAAGAGCTAGGACAAAGCATGGATGTCATGTAGAATATTTTATGACAAACTGCTGTCCTGAGCCAATAATTCTTGGGCTGGAGAAGGAATAGTTGCTTTAAAGAAACTGGGTAGGAGTGGGGGTGGGCGGGAGAAACTGCAACACATAATTTTTAAATATATCTCAAAGGAACACTTGAAGGACACAAGGAGAACTAGCTAGAGATATGGTTGTTAAAAATAGAATGTTTTGTAAATAAAAAGAAAGCAGAAAGGAAAAAAAACAATAAATCATTAATGTGGCAATAAAAGAGTGGGAAGTCATTAATGCATAAAAGTAAAAAGAAAAACTGCCCAGAAGGGTGAAACGCATCATAGAAGAGCGAACTGTAAAGCCAATGGGAAAAAGCAACAAAATGTGAATATAGAGTTTATAAAAGGATGCAATTGTTGTAGAGGAACCCATCTTTGAATTGTAGGATATGATTGAAATATGCACATAAGTAAAACTTACAAATACTTTGTATAACTTGAAAAACATTTGAGAAGCAAATAAGATCATGAACTGAAAAGGTTTGTGAAAAGTATAGAGTTTTCTAAAAATAAAAATAATTAATGGTTGCATTGTTAAAAGATATTCCTTGAGGGTGAATAACAGAAATATTGTTCAACCTAATGAATGTTTCTGAGCCACTATAATGTACTAAGCACACATTAGGCTCTGGGAGGAAATGTGAATAATGAAATAATGAAGACAGACATATACATTAACTATTTCAAGCTGGACAATGGTATTAAGAAAGAATGGATGCACCTTTTCAAACAGACTAAGCACTATTATCTTGTGAACTCTCCAGAAACAGGTGTATGTGAAAGTGTATGTGTGTGTTTATGCATAGCTATATATATGTCTATGTACATACATATTCTTATGTATGTACCTTTTAATTTTACACAATTGAGTACATGTTATTACACTATTCATGACCTTGTCATTTTTTTTTTAATACAGTAATTTGGAGATTACTCCCTATCAGAATAAACAAACCTACCTAATTTTTCTTAATAGCACATTTTATTGCATGGTTCTGCCATAATTTATTGAATCACTGGCCTTTAATGGACATTTATGCATTTTCCAGTCTTTCTTTAATACATGCAATGCTTATAATGTGCTTTATACATGGGTTAGTCTACCAGTTATACAAATTTATGGACGTGAAATCTCTGTTAAATGGCAAGTGAATTTTTAATTTTGATAACTCTTGCCAAATAGCCTTCAAAGTAATTGCATCCATTTGTATTCTGACCTACAGTGCAGAAAAATGCTTTTGTCCTCATACCTCCTGCCAATGCCATTTATTATCACACCTTTTTGATCTTTCCAAAAATATATTTCATTGCAGTTTGAATTGTGTTAGTCTTATGAAAAAAATGTGAGTATATTTTCACTTTTAAAAGGTTTCTGTGTTTCCCTTTCTATGAGTTATCTCTCTATAATCTTGGCCTGATTTTCTACTTTTTAAAAAATGAATATGTTATAAATGATGAGCCCATTGTCATATGTCTTGTCAGGTTGTTTTTTTTTTTTAGTTTGTTACTTTTCTGTCAATTTTCTTTCTTTCTTTTTTTTTAATCATAGTAACTTTCTAAACTTTTTATTTTAAGATTACTGTGGGTTCATATACAGTTATGTAAAATATAACATTCCAGATAGGCATCACCCAGTTTTCCTCACTGATAGTATTTTTGCATAGCTGTAGTACAGTATGATAGCTAGGGAACTGACACATAAAATTCATCAACCTTATTCAGATTTCACCAGCTTTACATTCACCCGTGTGTGTGTGTGTGTGTTTAGTTCTGTGCAATTATATCATTGTACCACATGTGTAGATTTATGTGAACATCACTACAGCCAAGATACAGAAGAGTTTTATAAGGATCCTCCTGCTACCCTTTTAAAAAAATTGGCTTTTTGAAGTTTGGTTTATTTACAATATTGTGTTAGTTTCAGGTGTACAGAAACAGACTCACAGATACAGAAAACAAAGTTGTGGTTACCAAATGGGAGAGGGAAGGGGAGACGGACAAATTAGGGGTATGAGATTAACAGATACAAACTACTATATGTAAAATAGATAAGCAACAAAGATATACTGTATAACACAGGGAATTATACCCATTATCTTGTAATAACCTGCTACCCTTTTATATTCACAGTGACCTCCCTCCTTCTGCCTCTCCCTAACCTCTGACAACCGCAAATCTGTTCTCCATCTCTAAAATTTTCTTAATTCAAAAATTCCCTTGAGATCCTTCCAAGTATGTATCAAATGTCTGTTCCTTTGTATTGCTGAATAATATTCCATGGTATGGATGTTGGAGTTTGTTTAACTGTTCACCCATTGAAGGACATTTGGATTGTTTTAGTTTGGGTCTATTACAAAAAAAGCTGATATAAGTAATTTCGTCCAGGTTTTTGCATGAGGATAAGTCTCCAATTCTCTGGAATAAATGCTCGACAGTGCAAGCTGTTGAGTCATATGGTATTTTTTGTTACATTTTTATTTTGTCATTTTAATAAGTTCATAATGATATCTCATCATGGTTTTAATTTGCATCTCCCTAATGGCTAATGATATTGAACATCTTTTCCTGCACTTATTGCCATCTCTATATCCTCTTCAGTGAAATTCTCTTCATATCTTTTGAGCATTTTCTAATTGTTTTTTATTTATCTATTTGCTGTGGTATTTTGAGAGTTCTTTCTATATTCTAGATACTAGTCCTTTGCTGAATATGTGATTGTCAAATATTTTCTCCCAACATGTAGCTTATCTGTTCATACCCTTCACAGTGTCTTTGACAGAGCAAAGGATTTTTAATTTGGATGATGCAATTTATCTATTTTTCCTTTTATAAATCATGCTTTTGGTGTCAAGTCTAAGAACTCTTTGCCAAGCCAGAGATTTGGAAGATTTCCTCCTATGATTTTTTTCTAGAGGTTTTTATTAGTTTTATGTTGTACATTTAAGTCTCTGGTCCATTTTAAGTTAATTTTTGTATACGGGGTGAGGTTTAGGTTGAGGTTCATTATTTGCCTATGGAGGTCCAATTGGTCCAAGAAAAGTTATCCTTTTTCAATTGAATTTCTTGCACACCTCTGTCAAAAATAAGTTGGACATATTTTTGTCTACCAATTCTGGATTATCCATTCTGTTCCACTGATCTGTGTAGCTGTCCTCCTGCCAATACAATACCACCTTAATTATTGTAGCTGTACTTATTATAGGACTGATTCTTCCAATGGTATTCTTTTTTTTCAAAATGGTATTCTTTTTCAAAGTGGTTTTGGCTATTTTAGTTCCTTTGCATTTCTGTATATATTTTAGAATGTTCTTGTCTACATTTACAAAATCCTTATTAGGATTTTTATAGTAATGGTGTTGAAACTGTACATCAGTTTAGGGAGAAATTACATCTTTAATATGTTGTGTCTTCCTTTCCTTGGTCTCAGTATATCTACCTAGGTCTTCTTTGATTTCTTTCGTCTACATTTTATTAATACATTTTTCAGGACACAGATCCTGTACATGTTTTCTTAAGTTTAACTTAAGGATTTCATTTTCTTTAGACTGATTGTAAACAGTATTGTGTTTTTATTTTTTTCTTTTCACATATTCATTGTTAATACAAAAAAAATGAGATTGATTTTCGTCTGTTGGTCTTGTACTTTGAGACCTTACTGAACTCACATTAGCTCTAGAATTATTTATATTTTTGTAGATTCCTCGTGATTTTGTAGATTCCTGCATGATAGATAATCATGCAAATAAGAACAGTTTTATTTTTTCCTTTACTATCTGTATGTCTTTTATTTATTTTCCTTGCTTTATTACAGTGGTTAGAACTTCCAGTACTAAATTATGTTGTATAAGAGTGGTGGTATGGGAATGGATATTCTTACCTTATTCCTTCCATCTTAGAGGGAAAGCATCAAATCTCTCACTATTAATTATAATGTAAGTTTCAAGATTTTTATAGGTGCTCTTTACCAAGCCAAAGTAGCTCACCTCTATTTTTAACCTGAGAATTTTTATCATGAATGGGTGTTGGATTTTGTCAGATACTTTTACTGCATAAGGATATGACTATATGATATTTGAATACTTGAGTTTATTAACCTCTTCTTTCATGATTCTGGATTTTGTATTTGTCTTGCATTTAATGGGAATTTTTCTAGTCTTTCATCAGTAAGAATGATGCTGGCTTGTGTTTTTTGTGTGTTAAGGATATTTTCATTATCAACTAATATTTTATTATAAGTTTTTTAAAACATAAATTTTAATAGAAAATGAATTTTATTGCTTTAAGAATCTATAGAAATAACATTTTTTTTCTTTTTTACTCTAAATTAGATGTAAAGATTTCCCATTATTTAACCATCTTGTATTCCTAGGGAAAACCTTTCTTGGTCATTACATATGATTCTTCTAAAGTGCTTTTGGACTCTATTTGCCAATGTAGCATTTAGGATTCTTGAGGCATTATTCATATGCACTATTTGTTAGTTTTGTGTGTGTGTCTGTACCCTGCCAGGTCTTACCATCAAAGTTATGGTGGTTTCACAGAAGGAATTTGGAAATTTCTCTTCCTTTCTCTCACACTCCTTCTTGCTCTCACTCTCCCCTCTTGTAGCTTTCCTTCCCCTTGATGCTTTTATAGAATTTGCCTATGAGGCTGTCTGCTTTGGTGCTGTTTTACAGAATAATCAGCCTTTTTAGATTTTCTAAGTCCTCTGGCATCAGATTTGGTAATTTATGCTTTCTCAGAAGCATAAATTTTGCAAATTATTTTGTAAATTATTTATATAGAGTTTAGAAACTTATTATCTTATGATTCTTTTTTCTGTGATCATATACCTATTTTCAGTTTGTGTTTTGAGTATCTGGCTTTCTTCCTTTTATTCATAGTTAACTTACCGAATGGATAACTCTGTTTTTTGTTATTAAGTCTTTCATCTCCAAAAACAGCTCTTTTATGTATTATTGTATAATATTTCCACAGTAAATATTACTTTGCTATAGTTCCAACTTATTGTCTTACCCTATATACTTTCATTTATTCTTTCTGATTATTTAGTGTTTTATTGGACTTTATCTCACACTAAAATTTTAATTCATTTATTTACCTAATAACATAAGTATTTAGTACAATACATTTTACTTGAGCACTGGAATTACACCTATTTTATAAGCTCTGATAGAGTTATAGAGTTTTATAATTAATATTCTTACTTATAATATAATTTTGATTTCTTTGCTCAAGTGTTGTTTTAATATGTATTTTAATTTTACGTTGTTTAGGGTTTGATTTCTATATTTGTTATTGGTTTCTGATACTATTTTGTTATAATTTAAGAATGTGGTGTATATAATATTTACTTGTCAGAATTTATTAAGGTTATTTTTGAGGTGAAACATGATCAACCCATAAATGTTCAATGGCAATTGAAAAAAGGTTCTATTCTAATTGCAGGTATAAATTTTGTTGTATATTAAGAATAATTATTTTAACTAGGTTATTGATTTCCTCTAAAAATTACTTAATCTTTGTTTAATATATCTGTTAAGGGCAGGCAGAGGTTAATTAAAGGCTACTTCTATTATTGTATTTCTGCTTATTGCTTATATTTGCTGAAATTTTGGCATTTTGAATTTTGATGCTATGCTATTTAGTTTATAAAGATTCAAACAAATCTTAATTGTGGATTTTGATCTTTTTCATTTTTAAATGGCTCTCATTTGATAGCTTAATGTGTTTTTCCTTAAACAAGACTTTGTATAATTTTAATAAAATGAGCTTTACTTACTTTTAGTTTGAATTTCTTTTTTCTTTTTTAAAGGTTAGACTTTATTTTATTGCCTAGATTCTATTTTTTTTTTAATTTATTTATTTATTATTTATTTATTTTTGGCTGTGTTGGGTCTTCGTTTCTGTGCGAGGGCTTTCTCTAGTTGTGGCAAGCGGGGGCTACTCTTCATCGTGGTGTGTGGGCCTCTCACTATCGCGGCCTCTCTTGTTGTGGAGCACAGGCTCCAGACGCGCAGGCTCAGTAGTTGTGGCTCACGGGCCCAGTTGCTCCACGGCATGTGGGATCTTCCCAGACCAGGGCTCAAACCCATGTCCCCTGAATTGGCAGGCAGATTCTCAACCACTGAGCCACCAGGGAAGCCCTGAATTTCTTAATCTATATTTTAAATCCAGTCCCTCTTTTAGTGGTAGATGAATATCATATATGGCACCTGTATTACATTTTGATCCTAATTGAGGGTCTTGTAATGAGTAATTTTATCCCACTTAACATTTACTCATATAACAATTAGTTCTTGCTTTTTTCTAATTATATACTTTCTATTGTTTAGTGATATTTATTTGTTTGTTTGTATTTGCTACATGTCTATGTTTCTTGTGTGTGCATGTTTTAGTCTTGTCACTTGGAAAACATATTTTCCATTGTTAGATTTTTCTGGTAGTTACCTTGACTATATACATTTCAGAAGACTATATTTTTTAAATTATCTTTTAATTTTCAGGGAAGAGACATTCATAATTACCACGTCTTTTATGACAAAATATATTTGATGTGTTCTTACCTTTTTCTGTTTTTTTTTTTCCAGAATTTTTTATGCATTGCTCATGTGCTTTATCTTTGTACTTGCTGTTTTTCCTCAGGCCAACTGTGCACTAGAGGATAATGTTAGAAATGGCACCAGTGGGGTAAGTTAGATATTAAAGTAGCTTGAATTCAGAACTCTTGTTTATAAATGTTTCCCAACAAAAAGTTGTCCTAGAGTTTTGATTCTTCTCTGGGCCAACATTAACTTCCCATACCTCTCAACAAAGTACGCCACCAGTGGTTTTTTTTTTTTTTTTTTTTTTTTTTGGCTGCGTTGGGTCTTCATTGCTGTACGCCAGCTTTCTCTAGTTGTGGCAAGTGGAGGCTACTATTCATTGCGGTGTACTTCTCATTGCAGTGGCTTCTCTCTTTGCAAGCACGGGCTCTAGGGCCCACAGCTTCAGTAGTTGTGGTGTGTGGGCTCAGAAATTGTGGCTTTTGGGCTTAGTTGCTCTGTGGCATGTGGGATCTTCCTGGACCAGGGATGTAACCTGTGTCCCCTGCATTGGCAGGAGGTTTCTTAAACACTACACCACCAGGGAAGTCCCACCATCAGCTTTTGAGTAGTGATTTGCAGTTTCTATTATCTTTGTATACTAAAGGATCAACTAAAAGATTTCATGTCACTTACGTTTTCCCTTCCACCAATCCAGGTTGTGTCCCTTTTTCTTTTTTTTTTGCTAAGCTGATCTGTAGGCACTTTATTTGGCTCCATCTTCCCTGTCATTCTCTTCTGCCCAGTAGAGTTAGTGATGGTCAAACATCTCACAAAGCAACTGAGTCTTTCTGTTGCAAGGAAGTCACTGATTTGAATTTTCAGAAAGTGCAATTTACCTTTCTTTGGATTCTGCCTGCTTCCTGAAAATATGGAGGCACACACTTACTGCTGATTTCCTCATTTCACCTAGATATAAATTTCATAATGTTTTGGTAGCCTTCCAAGTTTTCATTTCTGCTTCTTGGTTCTGTGATTTGGTTTTAAGTTGGTTTCAAAGAACAGAGCAGAAATGTCTTTACTCTTCCATGTTTACTTCCTTCCCGTACTTTTTAATAAATTTTAAAATTAAAACCAGAGCAAGAACAATTGAACTTCCATTCTACAACCAATAGAAGCTCCGGTTCCTTGTGTAGCCAGACTCTCTCTGCACTTTGGAGAAGTTCAATGGACTTTTTTTTTTCTTTTAATAGATCTTTACTGGAGTATAATTGCTTCACAATACTGTGTTACTTTCTGTTGTACAACAAAGTGAATCAGCCATATGCATACATATATCCCATATCTCCTCTCTCTTGAGCCTCCCTCCCATCCTCCCTATCTCACCACTCTGTCGGCACAAAGCACCAAGCTGATCTCCCTGTGCTATGCTGCTGATTCTAACTAGCTAACTATTTTACGTTTGGTAATGTATATATGTCGATGCTACTGTCACTTAGCCCCAGCTTCACCCTCCCACTCTATGTCCTTAAGTCCATTCTCTATGTCTATTTTTTTTTATTCCTGCCACTAGGTTCATCAGTACCATTTTTTTTTTTTTTTTTTTTTTAGATTCCATATATGTGCATAGGGTTACAGTATTTGTTTTCCTTTTTCTGACTTACTTCACTCTGTATGACAGATTCTAGGTCCATCCACCTCATTACAAATAACTCAATTTCATTTCATTTTATGGCTGAGTAATATTCCACTGTATATATGTACTACATCTTCTTTATCCATTCATTGGCTGATGGACATTTAGGTTGCTTCCATGTCCTGGTTATTTTAAACAGTGCTGCAATGGACATTGTGATACATGTCTCTTTTTGAATTATGGTTTTCTCAAGGTATATGCCCAGTAGTGGGATTGCTGGGTTGTATGGTAGTTCTATTTTCAGTTTTTTAAGGAACCTCCATACTATTTTCCATAGTGGTTGTATCAATTTACATTCCCACCAACAGTGCAGGAGGGTTCCCTTTTCTCCACACCCTCTCCAGCATTTACTGTTTGTAGATTTTTTGATAATGGCCATTCTGAATGGTGTGAGGTGATACCTCATTGTAGTTTTGATTTGTATTTCTCTAATAATTAGTGATGTTGAGCATCTTTTCATGTGTCTCTTGGCCATCTGTATGTCTTCTTTTGTGAAATGTCTATTTAGGTCTTCTGCCCATTTTTTAATTGGATTGCTTGTCTTTTTTGATATTCAGCTCCATGAGCTGTTTGTATATATTGGAGATTACTCGTTTGTCCGTTGTTTCATTTGCAAATATTTTCTCCCATTCTGATGGTTGTGTTTTCATCTTGTTTATGGTTTCCTTTGTTGTGCAAAACTTTTAAGTTTCATTAGGTCCCATTTGGTTATTTTTGTTTTTATTTTCATTACTCTAGGAGGGGGGTCAAAAAAGATCTTCCTGTGATTTATGTCATAGAGTGTTTTTCCTATGTTTTCCTCTAAGAATTTTATAGTGTCTGGTCTTACATTTAGGTCTTTAATCCATTTGGAGTTTATTTTTGTGTATGGTGTTAAGTAGTGTTTTAACTTCATTCTTTTACATGTAGCTCTCCAGTTATCCCAGCACCACTTATTGAAGAGACTGTCTTTCCTCCATTGCAGGTTCTTGCCTCCTTTGTCAAGGATAAGGTGACCACATGTGTGTGGATTTATCTCTGGGCTTTCTAACCTGTACCATTGATCTATATTTCTGTTTTTGTGCCAGTACCATACTGTCTTGATTACTGTAGCTTTGTAGTATAGTTTGAAGTCAGGGAGCCTGATTCCTCCAGCTGTATTTTTGTTTCTCAAGATTGCTTTGTCTATTCAGGGTCTTTTGTGTTTCCATACGAATTGTAAAATTTTTTTGTTCTAATTAGGTGAAGAATGCCATTGGTAGTTTGATAGGGATTTCATTAAATCTGTAGATTGCTTTGGGTAGTATAGTCATTTTCACAATGTTTTTTCTTCCAATCCAAGAACATGGTATACTTCTCCATCTGTTTATATCATCTTTGATTTCTTTCTTCAGTGTTTTATAGTTTTCTGAACACAAGTCTTTCGCCTCCTTAGTTAGGATTATTCCTATGTAGTTTATTCTTTGTGTTGCAATGGTAAATGGGATTGTTTTCTTAATTTCTCTTTCTGATTTTTCATTATAAGTGTATAGGAATGCCAGAAATTTCTGTGCATTAATTTTGTATCCTGCAACCTTACTAAATTCATTGATTAATTCTAGTGGTTTTCTTGAGGCATCTTTAGGATATAGTAAACTATATCCATCTTTAGTATACTATACTATACCATGTGTAGTATCATGTCATCTGCAAACAGTGACAGTTTTACTTCTTTTCCAATTTGTATTCCTTTTATTTATTTTTCTTCTCTGATTGCCATGGTTAGGACTTCCAAGACTATGTTGATTTATAGTGGCATGAGTGGATATCCTTGTCTTGTTCCTGATCTTAGTGGAACCACTTTCAGTTTTTCACAATTGAGTATGATGTTTGCTGTGGGTGTGTCATATATTTATTTCTTTATTTTCTTTATTATCTTGAGGTATGTTCCCTCTATGCCTATTTTCTGGAGAGTTTTTATCATAAATGGGTGTTGTATTTTGTTAAAAACTTTTTTCTGAATCTTTTAAGATGATCATATGATTTTTATTCCTTAATTTGTTAATATAGTATACCACATTGACTGATTAGTGTATATTGAGGAATTCTTGCATCCATGGGATAAATCCCACTTGATCATGGTGTATGATCCTTTTAATGTATTGTTGGATTCTGTTTGCTAGTATTTTATTCAGGATTTTTGCATCTATGTTCATCAGTGGCATTGGTCTATAATTTTCTTTCTTTGTGATATCTTTTTCTGGTTTTGGTATCAGGGTGATGGTGGTCTCATAGAATGAATTTGGGAGTGTTCCTCCCTCCTCAATTTTCTGGAAGAGATTGAGAAAGATTTGTGTTAGTTCTTCTCTAAATGTTTGATAGAATTTGCCTGTGAAGCCATCTGGTCCTGGACTTTAGTTTGTTGGAAGATTTTTAATTACAGTTTCAATTTCATTACTTGTGATAAGTCTGTTTATATTTTCTAATTCTTCCTGGTTCAGTCTTGGAAAATTATACCTTTCCAAGAATTTGTCCATTTCTTCATGGTTGTCCATTTTATTGTCATATAGTTGTTTGTAGTAGTCTCTTATAATCCTTTGTATTTCTGTGGTGTCAGTTGTGATTTCTCCTTTTTCATTTCTAATTTTATTGATTTGCATCCTCTCCCTTTTTTTCATTATGAGTCTGGTTAAAGGTTTATCAATTTTGTTTATCTCCTCAAAGAACCAGCTTTTAGTTTTTTTGATCTTTGCTATTCTTTTCTTCATTTCTATTTCATTTATTTCTGCTCTGATCTTTATGATTTTTTTCCTTTTACTGACTTTGGGTTTTCTTTGTTCTTCTTTATATAGTTGCTTTAGGTGTAGGGTTATTGTTTATTTGAGATTTTTCTTGTTTCTTGATGTGAGATTGAATTGCTATAGACTCCTCTCTTAGAACTTCTTTTGTTGTGTCCCATAGCTTTTGGGCCATAGTGTTTTTGTTGTCATTTGTTTCTATGTATTTTTTTAAATTTCTTCTTTGATTTCTTTAGAGATCTGTTGGTTATTCAGTAATGCCCTGTTTAGCCTCCATGTATTTGTGGGTTTTAGTTTTTTTTCCTGTAATTAATTTCCAATCTCATAGCATTGTGGTCAGAAAAGATGCTTGATATGATTTCAATTTTCTTAAATTTTCTGAGGCTTGATTTGTGACCCAGGATATGATCTATTCTGGAGAATGTTCCATGTGCACTTGCGAAGTGCATTCTGCCACTTTTGGGTGGAATGTTCTATAAATATCAATTAAATCTACCTGGTCTATTGTGTCATTTAAAGCTTGTGTTTCCTTATTTATTTTCTGTTTGGATGATCTCTCCATTGGTGTAAGTGGGGTATTAAAGTCCACTACTATTATTGTGTTACTGTCGATTTCCCCTTTCATGGTTGTTAGCATTTGCCTAATGTATTGAGGTGCTCCTATGTTGGGTGCATAAACATTTATAATTGTTATATCTTCTTCTTGGATTGATTCCTTGATCATTATGTAGTGTCCTTCCTTGTCTCTTGTAAAAGATTTTATTTTAAAGTCTATTTTATCTGATATGAGTAATGCTACTCCAGCTTTTGATTTCTGTTTGCATGGAGTATCATTTTCATCCCTTCATTTTCAGTCTGTGTGTGTCCCTAAGTCTGAAGTGGGTCTCTTATAGACAGCATATATTTGGGTCTTATTTTTGTATCCATTCAGCCAGTCTGTGTCTTTTGGTTGGGGCATTTAATCCATTTACATTCAAGGTTATTATCGATATGTATGTTCCTATTACCATTTTCTTAATTGTTTTAGGTTTGTTTTTGTGGGTCTTTTTCTTCTCTTGTGTTTCCTGTCTGGAGAAGTTTCTTTAGCATTTGTTGTAAAGCTGGTTTGGTGGTGCTGAATTCTCTTAGCTTTTGCTTGTCTGAAAATCTTTTGATTTCTCTGTTGAATCTGAATGAGATGCTTGCTGGGTAGAGTAATCTTGGTTGTAGGTTTTTCCCTTTCATCACTTTAAGTATATTCTGCCACTCCCTTCTGGCCTGCAGAGCTTCTGCTGAAAAATCAGTTGAAAACCTTATGGGAATTCTTTTGTATGTTATTTTTGTTTTTCCCTTGCTGCTTTTAATATTTTTTCTTTGAATTTATTTTTTTTTAATTTAATTAATATGTGTCTTGGTGTGTTTCTCCTAGGGTTTATCCTGTATGGGGCTCTCTGTGCTTCCTGGACTTGGGTGACTATTTTCTTTCCCATGTTAAGGAAGTTTTCCACTATAATCTCTTCAACTATTTTCTCAGACCCTTTCTTTTTCTTTTCTTCTTCTGGGACCCCTATAATTCGAATGTTGGTGCATTTAGTGTTGTCCCAGAGGTCTCTGAGATTGTCTTCAATTCTTTTCATTCTTTTTTCTTTATTCTGTCCCTCGGCAGTTATTTCCACCATTCTTTCTTCCAACTCAGAAGGTTCTTCTGACTCAGTTATTCCATTATTGCTTCCCTCTAGTGTATTTTTCATTTAAGTTATTGTGTTGTTCATCTCTGTTTGTTTGTTCTTTAGTTCTTCTAGATCCTTGTTAAACATTTCTTATATTTTCTCCATCCACACCTCCATTCTATTTCTGAGGTTCTGGATCATCTTTACTATCATTACTTTGAATTCTTTTTCAGGTAGATTGCCTATTTCCTCTTCATTTATTTGGTCTTTTAGGTTTTTACCTTGCTCCTTCATCTGTGACATATTTTTTTGTCATCTCTTTTTTTTTTTTTTTTTTTTAATGAGGGAGATTGTGTTCCTGTCTTACTGGTTGTTTGGCCTGAGGCTTCCAACACTAGAGTTTGTAGGCTGTTGGGTAGAGCTGGGTCTTGGTGCTGAGATGAAGAGCTCTGGGAGACCTCACTCTGATTAATATTCCCAGGGTCCGAGGTTCTCTGTTAGTCCAGTGGTTCAGACTCAGAGCTCCCTCTACAAGAGCTTTGGCCTGACCCCCGGCTTGTGAACCAAGATCCCACAAGCCATGCGGGGCAGCAAAAAAAAAAAAAAAAAAAAAGAATAATAACAAAGTAAAAAATAAAATTAGACTAAGAAACTAACAGATATGTTAGAAAGAATATAAAAATAAAAATATAGATGAAACAACAAACAACCAGAAGGTAAAACAGAACCATAATATTAAAAAAGAGGAGGAGGAAAAAAGGTGGAAAAGGCCTTGGCTGTGGAGGGTGGGCCCTAAGCAGGGGTGGGGTTTGGGCAGTGGGTGGGGCCTATGCTTAGGACCCACAGGGCTGGAAAAGGACCTGGGGAATGTGGGAGGTGGGGCTTAGGCTCAACAGAACAGAAGGGGCCCAGGCATGCCTCCTGCTTCTGGTCTCAGAGGGTGGGGTGGGGGACCCCTTCTGGGAGTCTAGCAGTCTTCTTGGGATCAAGTGGGTGGAGAAATCTCCCTCCTCCTCTCTCCTCCAGTCCTGGAAGGCCCCTCCTGCCTGCCTCTCCTGTTCTGCTGGAGGCCTCCCTCCTATGTCCCCAGGACCCATGTGGCCTGGAGGGGGCTTTGGAGGGTGGGGTACCTGGCCTGGGAGCTCAGCAGTCTTCCTGGGCTCAAGTGGGTTAGGCAAATGCCCTCTGCTCCTTTCCTGCTCCTCCTGTCCTTGAGGGCCCCTCCAGCCTGCTTCTCCTGTTCTCCCCCAGCCTCCCTCCTACACCACCAGGATCAACGTGGCTCGGAGGGGGCCTCTGAGGGTATAGGATCCAGCCTCAGAGCCGGGCAGACTTCCCTGGCCAATTGGGCAGGGGATATGCTAGGTGTGCTTCCCCTTGATTCGAGCGCCTGGGGTCCCTCCAGGTATGGAAAAGCCTCCCCCCTCTCAGCCACCCCTCAGGGGTGCTGGTCCTGTCTGGCTTCCACTTCTCCTCCCTTCTCAGTCCCCCCACATTCTATCAGTTCACTTCGGTTTTCCTCCCATCTCCTTAGGCATCGAGGTTCCCCACCAGCGTCCTGCAGTCACCCTAGTTGTGGGGAGATGCAAACTCCGCATCTTCCCACACCGCCATCTTGACTCCGCCCTCTCAATGCACTTTTAGGAAGACATCACTGTTCTCTCCACAAATCTGAAATACATAGCTCTACTGGGTTGTGTGGAATTCTACTCAACAATCTGTGAGTCCACACTAAAACATAATAGGGTTGCACATTGTTCCTTCGATACTTTTCTAAATATTTTCTTACTATATTTTATTGTGGGGTTATGAATAAATAACATGTTTCTGTTCACAATTTGTATTAGAACATTTGCTATACATTTTGTTTTCAATCATTATACTTAGAGCCTTGAAACAAACAAATAACTTATTCTGTGTAGAATGATATTGGCTTGGTATTACTGCCCTAGGAAATAGTGTTCATCTTTGTGGCTTCATTTCAATGTACAGCAGGATTTAGTAATGCCACAATCCCCTACATAGTTCTAGTAATATGAAATGAAGCAGTGTGAAACTTCTAGCTTTATCTTAACTCCCATGTCTGAAATCCATCATTTGGTGGTGTTTAGTTTGCCTGGCATATTTGTTTACCCACTGCCTATTGAATAGCTTCCAAATCCTCCTGATGAGGTGATTTCATTACAGCTGAAAAAGGTACTGCATTCCACACCTGTAACAGGTGGTCCCCAAGTAGCCTTCCATCTCCCCTTGTGGTCCCTACTGTGAACTGTAAATCATGTTGGGAACTGACAGCCTGTTAGGCAATGTGACCTATCATCATTGCAAGTCACCAGTCACAACACACATACACTTGATCCATCCTATGTGTAAGTGATGGATTTGGTCAAAAGATTACCATTTCACATTTTGGAAAACATGAACTGACGTGAGTTCATAAATGAAATATTTTAACCTGTGATCTCATATAGATGTCATTGCATCATCTCCCCTGGAATTCAGCTGTCAAAAGTAAGGATGAAGTAGTAGTCCATGTCAGATTGGATGACAGTGCCCCATAAACACTGACTCTTAATCTCTAGCATCCATATATATATTAATTCATTATTCCACAAACATTTTGAGCACTTATTTGGTGCCAGGCACTGTGCTAGGTTCTAAAGATATCAAAAGTAATAATAATTATAAAGTCAGAGTCTAAAGAAGGAGGCAGTCTCATAAATAAACAGCTATGTAAATGTATGTTGTACAGTATTTGGAGGTATTATGGGAGCATTAGGGAGAATACTTCACTCTGAGATTAAGGAGAGAGTTGGAGGGATAGCATGGAGACCAAGGTAAGTTTTTTTGAAGATGAATAAGAAGCACACTTGATACAGGAGTTGGGGGGGGGGGGGGAGGATTAGTGAGGAGTGGCATTTCATGTACAGGGGAATGAGCAAAGGCTTAGACTCAAGAAACAGCCTAAAAGGTGCAAGGAACAACCAGCAATACCACAATGAGGTATGAGTGGAAAGGAAGGCAAGAGACAAGAGTGGGGAGCATCCTGTGAATAATATATAGGAACCTAGGCTGGATCCTGAGGTCAGGACCACCTGAAGAGTTGCTTGTTGAATTTTGTTTTAGATATTTTTCCATTTTTTAAATTTCTCTTCAAGAGTATTTGTTTTATTTTCTTTGAAAAAATGTTCACCATATTCTTTTTTATTTTACATTTTTTCTTTAGTTAGGACTATTTTTTTAGGATCACAGCAAAATTTAAGGGAAGATACAGAGATTTCTTGTATACCCCTTGTCCCCATATATGCCTGGACTCCCCCCTTGCTGTTTCTTTAAATAATGTTACGAGATATCATTTACATGCCTGAAAATTCACATTTTTACGTGTATAATTAAATGAGTTTTATTAAATTTATAGAGTTGTGCAGTCATCAACACAATCTTATTTTTAGACTATTTCCATCACTCCAAAATATCCCCTCATACCAATTTTCTGTCACTCTCCATTCCTGCCCCCAGACCCAGGAAAACACCAATCTGCTTTGTGTATCCATTCTGTATCCAGACTTGCTATTTATAGACATTTCACATAAATGGAATCATACAATATCTAGTCATTTGCATTTGGCTTCTCTCATTTAGCCTAAGGTTTTTTAGGTTCATCTATGTTGTAGCATGTCTCAGTAGTTTATTCCTTTGCATTGTCAAATAATATTCCATGATATGGATGTACCATAATTTGTTTATCTATTCACCAGTTGATGGCCATTTAGAGTGTTTCTATTTTCTGGTTATTATGAATAATGCTTTTACAAACATTCACATCTAAGTCTTTGCATAGACTTATGTTTTCATTTCTTTTGGGTGGATACTTGGGGATAAAATTCTTGGGTCACATGGCAAATTTATGCTCAACTTTTTAAGAAACTGCCAAACCATTTTCCAAAGTAGCTACACTATTTTACATCCCCAACAACAATGTATGAGAGTTCCAGTTTTTCCTGAAGGATTTAAATTAAGGAGATGTTATGGCTGGATTTATGTTTTAAATTAATGAATCTGGTAGATATTAGATATGAGACTGGAAATAATATGACCAATTAGAAAACTGATGCAATAATCAGAGAGCTACTAAGACTTTGAACTAGACTAGTGTGGTGATTGGAATGGAGAAGGTGCATCTTAGAGGAAGAACAACGCTGTTGAGTAAGCAAAGGTCATTTTCTTCCTTCAAGGGTGTGGCTCTGAGAATGTGACTCATGGAGATGTGAGGACAAAGGAGGAACCTGCCCAGCCAATCAGATTAGTTAAGGAAACAGATTTGAGGCACTTAAGCTTATTGTCCTCAGACAGGACCAGTGCTGACAAATATAGCCCCAAACTTTCCAACAACATTTATACCGTCACTGTGTCATTTTCTTACTGGTTCACCAACTGTGTGCTGGGTACAGCATTGCACATACTTTGAGCATTTCTTCTGCTTTAGAGATTATGTTCATTTGCTTCTAAAAATAATTTCAAGAAAATTATTTGTCATGGTAAGTGCCTAAATATGAATTATACATGTTAAAATTATATTATTTGTATTGTTAGCACATGAAGTATTATTTTGCGAGACCCAAATCTCCTATTTCGTGGTGTATTACTCTTACTTTAGGATACAGCAAATTAATATTCCATTGAAAAAGTATTTGACAGTATTTATAAGCCTAATGAATTGTCTTTTCCAATGTCTCCCTTTCAACAGTCACACGAGATTGTTGTAATATGACTCTAACTGAAAGATGAGACGATAAAAAAAATATAATGTTTGAGTTCAAATTTTTTTGTATATACTGAAAACAGGCAAAAGTATCTACCACTTAAGTTAGTCCAGGTTAAAGTCTTAACTTTGCAATTGTACAATGACATGATATATACAACATATAAACAAGAAAAACATATAAGAACAGAAAAAATTAATATTGAGGAAGGTTAAGTAATATTTAGTTAGATTATAATGTATTTGGTTTTGTCATTTATTTGACATTTATGTCAATATATTGAGCATATATTATTTCATTAAATTCTCTTTGTAAAAAAGGCTAATTAAATTATTGCCCAGTTTAGAATATAATTTTAGTAGTTTATACAACCAAACTTAATTCTCTCTACAATTTAAAAACAACTATATTTTGCATATCTGAAAATTGTTTCTATAGGTTGAAGATGAGAGATTTGCAAATGTTTTGGTAAATGTGAACTTCTCTGAGAGCAGAATCACACCTTTAAATAAACAACAAATAAATCAGAGCCACAGGATTTGCTTATATTGGATCTTGCAAGTGATAGCATTTTAATTGCTTAGAATTTTCTTTGAATAAAGCCAATGATTAGAGCAGAAAACCGAAGTCCTGACCTTATTTTTATCTCTGTACTCAGCCGAATATTTGCAATACAAAGTCACTAAAGAGCACAGTTGCTCAATTTCTTTAATTTTAAATCAGTATTTTGAGTAAATACTTATATTCTAAACAGCCAATAATATTGTGACAACTTTGTATGGTGATAGATGGCAAATGGACTTATTGGGATTATCAATTCATAAAGTATAAAAATATTGAATCACTATGTTGTACACCTGACACTAATACAATATTTTATGTTAATTACAGCTCAATTTAAAAAACAACTGGAGACTTAGAAATGGATATTATTAAGAAGAAAAATTTAAAATTCCATCAGCTGTCCAGTTATTTGCCAATGTTTAAAATATTTAGCATGTTCTTGGCACAGTTTCAGTGGCAAAACTCAGGTGATTTATCTCATGAAATATTGTAATAGTAAAAACATTTAGCATGGAAAGATTAAAGAAAACTCAAAATATATACATTAGATTAAAATAATGTAATAAAAATAGTGGTCACAAAAATAATGAGCAAAGTGTTCAAAGCCATACTGCCTAAAAAGTGCACATAAATTAATATGAAAAATACACCATAAATAATATGATGATACAAATTATACAAAAGATGCAAATAGTCAATAGAAATATGAAAAATACAGCTCACAAATAAAGAAATGCAAATTAAAGTATAAATGTCATAAAATTTTTACTCTTCAAATTAGCAAGTAAATTTTTATCGTATTTCTCACTGTAGGCAAGAGTGTGAAATGGACATTCTCATACCTTTCTGGTGATTCAGCAATTTTGTACACTCTTCCTGAAAAGTAATTTTAAAAAAAATTAAATATATATAAATAAACCTTGGGACTTCCCTGGTGGTGCAGTGCTTAAGAATCTGCCTGCCAATGCAGGGGACATCAGTTCGATCCCTGGTCAGGGAAGATCCCACATGCTGCAGAGCAAATAAGCCCTTGCACCACAACTACTGAGCCTGCGCTCTAGAGCCCGCGAGCCACAACTACTGAAGCCTGCGTTCTAGAGCCCGTGCTCCGCCACAAGAGAAGCCACTGCAGTGAGGAGCCTGCACACCGCAACGAAGAGTAGC
The DNA here is from genome assembly GCF_965194805.1 of Balaenoptera borealis. Taxonomy (NCBI): domain Eukaryota; kingdom Metazoa; phylum Chordata; class Mammalia; order Artiodactyla; family Balaenopteridae; genus Balaenoptera; species Balaenoptera borealis. The sequence continues at coordinate 121,502,584 of NC_138860.1, read as the reverse complement.
CCCCGCTCGCCGTAACTAGAGAAAGCCGGTGCGCAGCAACAAAGACCCAATGCAGCCATAACTAACTAACTAACTAACTAACTAAATAAATAAATAATTTAATTAATTTATTTATTTATTTTATATATATATATATATAAATAAAGCTTAAAAACCTGTATACTCTTCAACCCAGTAATTCTATTTTTAAAAAGATAATCCCCAAGTAATAATCAGAACCATGAACAAAGATTGATGCATAGAGATTTTATCATTTATCTGGCCATAAAAATAAATCCTGAATATTACCTGAATGTTCAGCAATAGAGGAACAGTATCATTAATTAAGATGTACTCATAGAATGTTCTATTTGATAAACTTTAACAGTATTTCATGATATGGAAAATTTTTATTTTAAGTGAAAAATTAAGATGTCTAAAAAAAAGTCTAAAAATAGATACTTTCACTGTATGTATGTCTGTGTCTATCTAAATACATTTATCTATCAATGTATCCATAACTCTAAATTTAAAAAATTAAAGATTGGAAGAAAAATCTCAAAATGTCAGCTCTTATTTTTATCATAGTTTTTGACAGTGAAAATTTACATTTATTTTATAATTCAATAGATTTTTTACAAAAAATAGATTAGTTCGAAGTGATGGTGAGAGTAGAGAAAGTTTTGCAGGATTATAAAGTCAGAAAGTAAATGACAGTAATTAACCAGTCAGCTTAACCCAACCAGTAAGTTCAAACTAATTTTCCACGAATTAGTTTGTTTTACTTTAAAAGTATATGAACCTTTAAGTTTTTTTCTTTTTATTATTATTAATTAATCAAAGTTTAGTCGAAAGAACCAATAGCTGGTTAACACAGCCAAGTTTACTTAATTCTGAAGAAACTCTAGTGCTACAATCACAAAAAAAATGTCTATAATTGCTGTTGGAAATATTTCTATGACGTATTCAAAAATCATTAACTTTACACAAGTGTTTATGGTAATATTTGCCTGACTTATAATCTGATTTGTTTTGGCATATTCTTATATGTCAGACAGAATACAAAAAACACTTCAGGTCTTGTAGAATATAATTGACAGTTTAAATTTTAAGCTGCCTAAAGTACAAATAAGCTTTCTAGATAGTACCAAAAACCTAGTTGGATAAAACACAAACAACCTGCTGGTTTTAAACATTTAAAAATAAATGGACTTTGCACCTGGTTTCCTCATGGTCAAGAAAGGCAGTATAAAGTACTGGTTAATAAAGGTGGGTAAGAAGTCAGACTACCCAGAAATAAATTCCGCTCTGACACCTGTTAATTGTATAACTTAAGGTAAGTTACTTAACTTTGTTCGTCACTTTCCTCATCAGTAAACTGTGGAGAATAATTGTAGCTACTTTAAGAAAGGATTGTTTTGAGGACTCACTGAGTTAATAAGATAAAAAGCCCATAAAAGAGTACCTAGGATGTGGTAAGAGCTTAATTAATCTCACATTAATTATTCATTACTAAATGTACACTCATTTCTTTCACAGCAAATCTTGAATGAATAGGCTATACTGATTGGTTTTTTCATTCATTCAAAAAGCATTTGTTGAGTACTTAATAATATCTTTAATTTGTAATTTTTGAAGGCAGAAGTTGGACCAAGCCTTGGAAAAACAAAGGGAAATGCAACTTACTCTGACCTAAAGTTATGCATAGTTTCAAGATGGAAAGAAGGACTGTATAGCCAAAAGAAAAGAAAAAAAAAAAGTTATGGAAGTACAGAAATACACTAGCTGCAGCAGGAGCACAGAGTTGGGGCATTGAGACAGGCTGGACCTGCGACCCTTTGCTGCAGTGCTGCAATGCTTGCACTTCTCCTCAGGCAACAAAATACAAAGAAACTATAAGGGATTAAAAATAACTGTGCATGCGCAGTTGGGGCAAATTATGGACAAGAAGATACAAAAAGACCAAAAATAAATAAATAAAACCCAACTACCACTTCTGAAGAGCTGGGAGCAAAAGCAGGGTACTGCACATGCCCCCTGCACTCAACACCACCAAAGGGGTGGGCAAACCACCTTAGCCACCCTTACCCTCACCCCATATAAGGAACCAGCTCTCCCTACCCTTGGGTAGCAAGTGAGCAAAGGAACCTGTTCCTTGTTCTTGCTTCCCCCATGCTACAGCAGGGGCCTCAGTAAAGCCTTGCCTGAATTTCTTGTCTGGTCTCTAATCAATTTCTATTGATTGGAGAAAGCCAAGAAACCTGGTCAGTATCAGCATCATCAGATCCAGGCAGGAGTTGGGATTAGGGAGGTTTGAGCTTTCGAAAGATCATTCATATGCTGAGATTTAAAGAAAGCATAGGATTGTCTTGGGAAATAAAGAGAAAAAAAGATTTACAGAGGGAATGGGGTATACAAAGATATAGATGGAAAAGAGACTGTGATGTGTTTGAGGAAATGTGTGAGGATATATCGCATATTCTGAAGGTCAAAGACAGCAAAGTCTCTCTGCCCTAGCAGAGGAATGAGCCCCTTGGTCAACTGACTTGGCTGTAGTTGGCTACATGGAAGGCGTTTCCTTATCTTTTGCCCTCTATTGCCACATACAAGATGGGAAATGGCGAGTATGTTCCTTTTGGAGACTTTTCTGCTTTAGCAGATCAATTTCTGGTGGTTGGATTCAGGAACCAGGAAATTGTGTGGGCGTTGAGCAAACACAAGCCTCTATTTGGCAGGTTTGGGGATTCCTTGGCTGTATAAACTTCCTTATGATTTTAGACAACTGTGAGTTATTTGTAGTTTTGTGACTCCTGACTTAGTAACCAAACTCAAGAGTTTTTGATAAGTCAACATTTATGAACCTAAGTGCTATCCTGTCTCTGCCTCTGGATAAAAATACTAAGCAATAAGCAGCAATTGTAAAGCACTCTTAATGTAATATTCCCCCTTGCCAGTAGGCCAAACACCAGTGGATTTCTTTCTTTTACATTAGTGATAATAATTTGTATTTATCAAGCAGAAGGAGTTCTGTGGTAGAAACTAGGTGGTCAGTTTTTCTCCATTACCTTCTTTAGGTCTTTTTGTTCCCAGATTTATCTACCACTAAATCTCCTTGCTCCCTTTTAGGTTCATATCAATTTTAGTGAGGGAACAGAATCTGGATTTTCCATTCTACAAAGGAAATGGTTAGCAAACATTCAACCATCTTAAACTGCTAGCCAAAGTCATAAATGACCTCCTTTGGGAAGACTACATGGCCTTACTTCTCTGCTTCCACATAAACCAGTTCAGACTAACATATTTCCCTTTCTGTGGAACCATATTGAAGATGACACAAAGAAGCCTATACATTCCAACACCCTGACTTTTTTCATACCAACTATATTAAAGCTCCATTTTCATTTTCACACATTCTAATTCACAAAACACAACAGCTAATAAGCTAATCAGATGCTTTGTGGCTATTTTTAAAAGTTTGCAGATGTCTCTGTCTAGGAGAGGAAACTTAATTGTCCTCTACCCCACTTTCACTCAACCACTAACTTGTTAGAATCCATTACATGTAATACTTCACTTCCAGTTACTGATTTTGGCTTCATCTGGAGTTCTTTGATTGTAAGCAACAGAAACCAATTCTAGATTACTCAAATCAAGGGGAAAAAAGAGCATTTATTTTAAGGTTACCAGTCAACTCACAGAATCTAAGGAAAAACAGAATAACCAGGGCTTAAGAAGTACAGAACTCAGAGATAAGCCATAGATCTCAGTCAGGATCTCATGGACAGTCTTTTGAGCTCTGGTATTGGAATGATTCGCCTCTCACTACCATGTCTCCATGTGCCAGTTCAGTCAAGATTAAAATACCTGGGAGAAATAGATTTAAGTCACAAGACTACCCTTGAATTGGTCATCATTACCTGGGAGGAGTGGGCTATAATAACTGGCATCAAATAATCAACCCTGGTGCTGAATGTGAATGTGTGTGTGCCTGCATGTGTAAGTCAGGGAGCATAAGGATGGGGTTCTCACAGATAAGGAACCTCTGTTACCAGATGAAGGGAATAGACATCTAAACAAAACTAAAGATGTCTGTCTAGCAACCATCCTGAAATAACTCTCATCTTTTTTTCCATTACACCTTTCCTTATTTGGTTTCTTCATGTCTCTGATTCTTTTTTCAGTTTCCTGTATGGCATCTCCGTATGGGATTCTCTTCTTTAATATGACACATATTTTTTGTTATTCATGAGAATTCTTTCTTTGGTTATCTTCTCTTGCTGTATATAGTGGGGAAAGAAGGCAAAATTAACCCTCCCCACAGCTTCAACTTCCATCTTATTTTAATGATTCCCGAATTCTGATCTTAGTACTGAACATCTCTCTGTTGATTTCATAATTCACATTTCAAATTTCTATAGACAGGGCTACTCAGATTTCCTACAAACATCTCAAACTCAACATGTCTAAAGTATAACTCATTTCCTCTCCCTGAAAGCCTGTTCCTTCTTCTGTATTTTTTATCACAGTGAAAGTAATTGCCATTAGTCTTGCCTACATCAGAAGCCTGAAGATGATCTTATGCTCTTTATTCTCACTCACCACCCCCAGAAGATCAGCCACTATGTACTTACTGTTAATTTTGTCAAATAAAGAAATCTTGAATATATTTCAGTTGGATTATGGTGGCTATGCACCCTAGTTTACCCAAAACAGTTCCCATATATACCTTTTATTCATAATAATTATCGATTGTGCTCCCTTTCACTGTAAAGATTATTCCACTTTAGTTGACACAATTAATGAGTTAAATAGTCACCCTACCAATTAGCTAATTCCACTGCCCATTCCCCACTACTCCAATGTAGTCCCTCATTATTTTCCTCCTGTTTACAGCCTGGCTCCTACTTTCCTCTCCAGCTTAACTTCCTTCCACACTTCCACATGGAGGATACAATCTGGTTACTGTAGCTATTTGCAGTTCCTTGAGTGCATTCTTTAAGATTTAGAACAACTGGTTCCTTATCTGTAGAACTTCTTTATTCTAGCCCACTCATAATCCACTACCATCAATTCTCACACAGATAGGCATCCCTGGATGAACTGCCTGGCACATCTCTAGTTTGCATTTATGCCTATACACTGTAACTGTTCAGTTACTTGTCCCCCAGTTGTCATCTCCACGTGGTGGCCACTCTGTGGGCAAAGATTATGTGGCATCCTTCTTTTTGTATATTAAGTATCTGTAATACAGTCACACACACAAAATGATTCCATACAAGTATTTATTTTTTTTAAACCTCTCCAACAGTATTGATACACCTTGACTGAATATCCAAACAATCCAGTTTAGCACACGTGCATGGCAAAATATTCTATTATTTGTTTTGCATGTTTTTATTTCTTCCTAGCTGTAATTGCCTTCTATGCTTACAATAAAATTGAGTAAAAAGGAATCATTTTTTTTTGATTTGACATCCAAATTTATATATTGAAATTTTTAGCTTTATTGCACTACTCCTGCTTTGTACTTTTGGACAGTCAGACATAGGATTAAGATGTCTTTGAAGACAAACAATCCATAGTGTCTTTGAGTGTCTCATATGTGCCCAGTTATTATAGCCTTTGTCACAAATCAAGGTTTTCTATCCAAATTTGCGCCCAAAAAGAGACTTTAAACTTCATCTAACACCCTTCAATATGACTGTAAGATGTACATGTCATTAAAATATATTAGGAGGAAGGGGGAACATGGCAAGGAAAAAGAAAACTTTTTTTTTTAAAGAGCCTGTGTGAGGAATCCCATAAAAATACCTTTTACACTTCTTTCTGGCAAAAATCAGAAAATTCAACACAAAGTTACTTAAGCAAGAAGTAAAATTTGTTATTTCACATTATTAGAAGTCTGAAGGTAAAGTGGTTTGAGAACTGAGTAATTCAGTGGCGTATTGACATCATCAATGACCTAACTTTTTTCTCTCTTTATGATCTGTCATCCTCAGTGAATTGGTTTGCCTTTTATGGACCCAAGATTGCTACAGAATGTAGCGAGGCATAAAATGAAGTCTTTCCTTCTGTGTATCTCTTTAGTGAACTCTTTCTAGGTGGTTCCCAGCAGATGTCTTTCCTCAGCCTATTTGCTAAAACTGCAGGACAGGTCTAACTCTGCACTGTCAAGGAGAATGGGTTTGCCCTGGTTCTTTGAATCAACAATGATTTACTTCCTGGAGCTAAGGAGAATCCAGAAAAGCATGAGTATGAGATATCTGAACAATTTTTTTTTAATAAATAAGAAGAGTAGAAATGGTGGATAGTATACAAACAACAGTGTCTGCCATATTTTATATTCATTCCATGTCATAAAACAGTCCCTTAGATCAGAGCCAGACAGGTCTAGAATGACACCAATCAAGATGCAGCTATGCATAATTGTGTCTCTAAGCATCAGAAATCCGTTGTTGGCAATGACTATGGACATGGTATATTAACAATGTTTAAAGGACAAATGATAGAATAATTTGAGTTTGAATCCAGGCTGTTCCTCATATTAGTCAATGTCTTACAGTTGTTTATGTTTCTTATTAAGCCTCTGTATCTTCATCTATACAAAGAGGATAATGGGATAAAATTCATTGTGGTGACACATTGTGTTGTTCTGTAATAGTGTGATTATTTGTGTTTTTCCCTTATGACATTGTAAGCTCTTTATGGTGAAGAATGCATCTTCTTCAGAATATCTCTGGTGGCTAGGATAGCAACAGAGTTGGTGCCCAGTAAGTATAGCTTATAACTGAAGGATTATGTTATTAAAATATGAATTAAAGACTGTTACGCAGTAGTTAGCAAGTACTAGACATTTAATAATGATTAGATCAGCAGTGATGATTTGACTCTTTTGACAAAACTAACAAATTGCTATGTTTGTTATGTTTGTATAATGCTAATTATAATGACAGGCTACTGGAAAGCATATGTGGAAGTTAATATGTTTCCAGCCCTGTCTCTTTCACAGTTGATTTACCCTGAAAAATCACTTTCATTCTAATCTTCAATTTCCTCACTTGTAACATGGACATCTTATTACCTACCTCATAGTGGTATTAGGATGATGTGATGACTAAACATCTCTTACAGTTACTAAATGACTTCATAGTCACTTCAATAAAACAATGTGCTCAGTCTCTGCTAATAATGATAGATTAAGAATCACCAAAAGTTTCAGTTGTTTCCTGACCAGTTAATTATTTACTAATTTATCTATAACTTTTTAAGACTTGCTTCATCTGTTCCAATAAATTTGGCAAAAATTTGATTTATTTGAAACCCATTAAAATACCATCAGGTACCATTTCTGGAGTGGTTGCTTTGTACTCTTTTCAAGTATCCCATGCATAAACTCATGAAAATACTTTTTGTTATTCCATTTCCCAAATGGTAAAACTGAGTTTTACATGGAACAAAATTATTTCCCCACCGTGATACAGTTCCTGAAAGACAAAAGCAGGTTTTATACCCAAGTTTACCTGATTCCAGATTTGGGTTAGTTATACATTGTATTATAAGACTATTCAAGTAAGGTTTACATGCCCAGGTAATATCAAAATGACATGAAAAGAAATCAGGTAATAGGTCATTTTTGGCTTTCTCAGTGAGGTAGTAATTAAACAGTTTAGCTGGCAATTTCTTCTTGCTATAGTATAAAACACCATTCAATAAAGAATACGTTAAAGCTAGTCTGGTTTCACTGTGGAGCAATAATATCCATTTAATACCTTATTATAATATCTTGTCATGTTAAAAATGGTCATTAAGTTTATCTTACTTATAAGACAAAAATGTTATTTTAATACACATCTAAAAACTAATCAAATCACTGAAGGTATCATAGCAGAAGCCATGGCAGATGATTCAGAGTTTTCCATTTCCTGGGTATAGAGTAATGATTTCCTCTCAACAGAAAAAATACAAAATGGTAGCCATCAGGACTAAGATGTCATAACTAGAAATTACACAATTTAAATGTTCTAGCATTATAGATACAAGTTATAGTATGAAAATATTTCAGTAGAGCATACTGGTCAACTCAATTTCCAATGGGTTTTCCATAAAGTTCTCACCTTATTGAAACAAGAAGTATCCTTAACCAGAAGAATGTGTCCAGTTGTTCCTATGAGCCAGCATGGAGCAGACTATTTTAAACGTAGTAGTTACTCAATAAGTATTTGCTAAATGATCAAGTGACTAGATGAAAATTCATGGAATGCAAGTTTCTCCTTGTACTGAAGGGCCCACAGTCTATTTGGATGCAGGATAGACATAAAAATATTTTTAAGAAATCAAGGTGCAGATGTGAATATTTAGATGATCTGCAAAGTGAAATTTTGAACTAAAGCAATTGATGGTAACCACCTTGGGAATCAAAGTTGTGTACGGTGGGATAATACTCTGAAGGCTTGTTACCCATTTATAACATAGCCTCTTCCACTGGCTAAGAGAGGAATTAGGAACACACCCCATAGAAGCATAAAGAAAGTAGGAATTAATGCTGAGACAAAGTTCACCTGGCCCATAGTCCCCAACCTAGAAATCATTTCAAAGTACTGTTGGAAAGATGAGCATAGTGGAGAAACCACAGGCATAAGTAGCTTGCTCCAAAATTTTAAAATATACATCAAAAGATAAGCTCTTGCAACCCAGTTTTTAAAATTCCAGTCATTTCCGGCTTCATGAAAACTGTGTCAGCCTCCTGCGAAGTTACAGTTCAATCTGCTTCAGATTGGGTAAAACAATACCCAAGGTACAGAGGTGCTTAAAGGCTTAGTTTTTGCTGGTTACTGGAGTTGACAATCGTGGATAAAAATGCTCTTAGTGTAAAGTAGAAATGTAATCAATGTCATTGTCATTTGAACCACATTGTTTGCAGAGTAACCAATTGTGAAACCAACATAAATTCAAAAACTAAATTAGAAAAACAGATGCTTCTTTTGTTTGGAAATTTTAGTCCTATCTAGCCATATTGTATATCATTTTCTTTGACTTACACAACACAGAAAGAAAAATCACAGAGCATAATACAAAAATGCAGAAACATGTTTAGCAAATTTGTGGATTTCATAAGTCATTTATAAACTTTGGATTTACAAACAATTTCAAAGCCTTTTGAAAATATTTATAAACACAAGAACCTCTATAATGCTACATATAATTATGGCATGTCTTTTCAAAAGCATATTCCAGAGATAGAGTTTATGCAAAATATCAAGTTTCTTATTTGGGGTTTGTCTTGGAGACAGTGAACAATTTATTTTTTAGGCTCTGTCTCCACTGATGCTCGTGATTAAGCTAAATACATTGGTGCAATGAGAGGAAAGAGATTTATCTTGTGCATAATTTCTAAATTGATTTGTGACATTAGGATGTCAATCTATACAGAGTGGGATTTATTTCCTCAGCTCACTAAAGTCCAACCAATTTTTGTTTCCTCTCCAGTCTCAACTATTTTCAAAGGGAATCAGGAATTTCACTTTTAATGTTTCTGAACTACTAGACTACCTATGATTTAAAAACCAACATCTTTAACTTTGCATGAAAGCATTGGCATGGTGTATTCAAATACAGCTTCAATCATGGACCTATATATAATGCTGATTTGAATTTTAAAAAAATTCCTAGAAATATCGATAATTTTTAAAGTAGACACTTTATTAATATATCACTATGAGGAAATAGAAGCTTCATACACACACACACACACACACACACACACACACACACACAAACACACACACCCCTGATAAGCACTAGGGGAAAAAGCACACTTGTGTTTATCATGTTAATTTTAGGCAATCAAAAGTATAAACAATAAAATATGCTTTGCTACATTTATAGCATATCATTGTGAGTATAAACTTAGGGATTTAAGTCCTGTTTTTAATCTAATAGTCTGAGGCGCTTCCATTCTGTTTATATCAACAACATTTTACTTCCAGTAAATTAAAAAAAAATCATCTGGCTTGCAGTTCAAAAAGCTCTTGATAAAACATTAGACAACTTTGTGAGTACAGTATACATGAATCAGAACCACAAGGAATAAATTTCCTGTTGCTTACAAGTGAAATAAAAACTGTCGTACTTGGACTATGGTGGGAGTTAACAAGGTCTTGGAAACCTCAACCTGCTGTCCCAAAAGCATTTGTCTTAAAATAGGAATAAAGTTAGGTGACAGGAGGGTGGGTGGCTTTCTGGAGAGAACTTGGACTTTGGAATCTACTTCCTGGTAAAAAAGCAACTGTGTGTATTAGTTGTATAATTTTCAACAAATGATCTCTCTGAGTCTGTTTTCTTATCTATAAAATGGGTAAAATAATGCATTTTATGAGATTATTTTTAAGTGTTGATGGCATACATCATGCAGAATTACTGGCATAGAATATATGCTCAATGAACCTTACATTTCTCTTTCATCTTTCTGTCTTCATTTTCTCATTTCTCACAAAAGAAAAGTTAAAAGTTTAAGCTGTATCATGAGAGTAAATAAAATAAAGTATATTTTATTTTGTTTCATCATTCTAAGGTTAGTCAACTAAAAACAGTCATCATACCAATGGATCATTTTGTGCAGTGCAGTCTGTCACCTGATCCACAGACTTAAAATATGTAAATTCAGCTGTCTCTGACAAAAGAAGAGAGTAAGCAAGTCAAGGAGAAAAGAAAAGAACAATTTAATAACTGCAGAAGATTCTTGCCATCATTTCAATAAAGGAACATCCTAGCAAACAAGGAGAGGGAGACATGATTTGACTGTCCATTCAGTCGTTGCCTGTTACTGACTGAAGTACAATTTTATCATTTAAAGATACTTATTTTCCCTACAATATGCCTCCTAAATTCAGGCCAACCATTTCATCTGAAACTCAACCAAGGAAACAATAACCTATTCTGATATCGAAGGAAAATATTCGTTTGCCAATCTTCAACATGACCTTTCTCTAAGAGATTTTCAGTGGCCCTATGTACGTATATATATGTGTGTGTGTGTGCGTGTGTGTGTGTGTATAATTTTCTTCTCAATAATTTTAGAGCTTAACCCACATTTAATATTTCACTCTGCTGTAAGATTAAAGTACATAACAGAAAATAACATTGTGCTATTCTTAAAGGCCACATTGGAAAGGGAAAAATGCTATATAAGCAGTATAAATATATTCAGATAATTTTTATTTATTGTTATTAAAAAAGAGAGGTTGGAAGAGAATTTGTACTGATGAGTTGCCAAATTTGTTCAGTTAAGGAAATATTTTTAGATTTTGTGGTTTGGAATTGAAATTGAGGAGAATGTAGATATTGAAAGTAAATATTAATAAAAATGTTGAGCTAATTAAGGAGATGTTGATTAACTGGAAAATTAATGAAGCAAAAATCAAGTATATTTACTACATTTATAGGGTAATGGGAAAGTAAAATAACAGTTTTGAGTTTCAGAATGAATAGTTAAAGAGGAAAGCACAGAAATATACTTGGAAAAGCATGATAACCAAAGAGAATCACCTCATATATGCATTTGTATGTACCATACCCACTCACCAATTAAGTTTTCAGAACCGAAACAACTAGACAATTAAAATAAAATAGTAGTGACAAAAGATAGATACTGTTGGAGTAGATCAAGTATTAATTGAGATGCTTGAACTCAATAATCTCTCTTTAGGATTATCTGGAGAATCAGACAAAACCCCTTGCCCTGCCTGAGATCTAGGAACAAAATGGCAATTTAAGGCAAGTACTATAAGACATAATCTTAGCCCATTCTGGCTGATATAACCAAAATTCCATAAACTGGTGGTTTAAACATCAGACATTTATTTCTCACAGTTCTGAAGGCTGGGAAGTCCAAGATCAAAGTGCCAGCAGATTCGGTGTCTAGTGAGAATTGTTTTCCTAATTGTCTTCTTGCTGTGTCCTCACGTGATGAAAAGGGGCTAAGGAGCATTCTGGGGTCTCCTAAAAGGTCACTCTCTCACTCATGAGGGCTCCACCCACGTGACCTAATCACTTCCTCAAATTCCCATATTCAAATACCTTCACACTGGGGATCAGGTTCCAGCATATGAATTTGGGGGTGGGGAGAGCACGAACATTCAGCCTATAGTGGATATTAATCTTTAATATTTAATAGCATAGATCACCAGTCATTTTCAAATCAGATAGGTCCAACAAGGGCCTACTGTATAGCACAGGGAACTATACCCAGTATTTTGTAATAAGTTACAAGGGAAAAGAATCTGAAAAAGAATATATATATAGATATAGATATAGATAGATATAGATATAGATATAGATATAGATATAGATATAGATATAGATATAGATAACTGAATCACTTGGCTGTATACCTGAACCTAACACAACATTGTAAATCACTTTACTTCAATAAAATTTTTAAATCATATTTTCGAAGTATAACTCCTTAATTTCCATTAAAAGTACAAAGAGGGAGTGGATATTTCATTGTTTACTGAGGTTACCATTGGCCAAATATGTACATGGTATCCAAAGTACACTGTCCTTCACTTCACATTCGAGTCTAAATTCCAGCCCAAAATGAGCTCATAGCGAGATGTGGGTACATAGACCTGAGAGAAGAGAAGCCATGAAAGGCGACAGAGAAGGAATGGCTAGTGTTTTCAGAAACAGAACTGGGAGGACGTGGTAGCACTCCTCTCTGATGATTGTCCCTTCAAGGGTTTGTTTCTTCTTGGAGAGGGTTTATGTGATTTTTTATGCTTCTGAGGCTTACCAGACCCTCTAACTATTACCTAAAATTACTTACTCATGCAGTGAAGGAAAACCAAAAAAGAGGGTTAACAAAATACCTTCAGGGATATAATAATGAAGGATTTGGGACCCCAGATAACAACTCTACATTTTCATTCATTTTAAGGCTGGGATTCTGAAAGATAAATGAGGTATGGGCAGGGAAAAGCTTTCTATACCAAAGGGTACCATAGAGAGGTGGGTCTTAGACCTTGGTTCAAGATATTGCAGTAATGGACTAAGATAGTTGCTCAAAGAATGAGTGGTACAGAGTTGTTCAAGCTGAAAATATATGTAGGAGAAGAAATGGAAGAAATCTTTAATACCAGTTATTACAGAGGACAAAAACACAAATCAGAAAGTGAGTAATGGAGAAGATTCCTGGTAATTCATAAGAAAAAAAGCAAATGAGGAAAGAGGTCATAATTAATACTTGAGGTAAATCACCATAATAATACTAGGAATTGGCTACTCAATGGAGTAAACTTATGATCTTAGTAGAAAAAGGTAAATAGTTATTATAAATAGTTATAAATACGTCATGTCTCATGCTTATAATCTAGAATTGGAAGGGCAATATCTTAATGAAAAGTCCAAAGAAAGTTAAAAAAAAATGGAGGCAGGGGAGACAGATCTGTATGTCCATAAAATATGAATTTGTGTGGAAATCCATGAATCAGAGAATGGCTGCAAGCTGACAACATCTTATTGGAAGCAAAGAAAAGGAGGCATGAAAGTAATATTTATTATGTAAGATACTTAAAGCTGTTCAGACAGAGAAAATGGAAAATGTTTTACTGACATTTATCACAAATCACATATAAAAGCAAAATATGGTAAAGATGGTGAGCTTTGATTATCTGGATTTATTAGTTTTCTATTGCTGTGTAACAAATTACTACAAATTTAGTGGCTTAAAAAATATCCGTTTATTTGCTCACTGTTCTGTAGGTCAGAAATCTGGTACAGTGTTACTCTGTTTTCAGCTCAGGGTCCTACAATGCCAAAATCAAGGAGTTAGCCTGACTGAGTTTTCATCTTGAACTACTGAAAAAGTATCCAAAACCAAGATCACTCAGGCTTTTGGCCAAACTCAGTTTCTTGCAGTTTTAGGACTACGGTCCCTGTTTCCTTGCTGTCTATCATCCAATGGCTGTTCTCAGCAACTAAAAGTCACCTACATCCCATGCCGTGTGGCCCCCTCCATCTTCAAGCCAGAAACAGCTCTTTGAATCCTTCTCCTGATTTGGATCTCTGCCTTACTGGTGTGGGAGCAGACAGAGAAAACTCTCTGCTTTTAAAGAGCTTGTGTGACTATGTCAGACCCACCCTAATTTAAGGTCAAGTGTGCCACATGGTAATCTAATTATGAGAGTAAAATCATATCCAGAGTCCCAGACACTGTTCCGTGAATGAAAAGAGGCAGGCAGGAAATCTTGGGGCCATCTTAGAATTAAGACCACCACGCAGGACATCTGTTACAAGTCATTTTTAACAAAAGCAGAGCAAGTAGTCTGAACCACATGATAAATTACTGACTACTCCATAGAGGAGGTGATAGTCTCCCTCTGTCCTGCTCTGTTCTAGCCCACTGGAATCCTGTATCCTTCCCAAGGCTGCTCGTAATAGGGGTAGTAGTAAATTGGAATATATTCAGAGATGGGGAATATCGCTGAAACTCAAGAGTAGAAGGAATGTCTGAACAACTGAGGATATTTAATGTTTAGGACAGGAGTCACAGAGATAAAATTAATTCTTTTCTTGACTTAACATATTTGGAATATTGCTATAAGGTCGATATTCACTGTATGTCTGTACGGTACATGGTAACAATTAATAGGTGAAGGCAACAAGTATTCCAGTTCAATACAAGGAAGAACTTACTAAAAAGCAGTCACATTTTTTTTTTTTAAATCCCTGGGTGTTCATACAGAGGGTGCATAGCTTCTTTATTAGAGACTTTATTCTTTAGAACACAAGTAAACAGCAATTAAGAGAAAAGGAATTTATAATCAAATTTGTTTAGGAAACTCTAAATTAAGCAAATAATGTTTGTCTTCCATTTCAGGGTTTCTCAAAGACTTTTATTATACTCTGTGATTCCCTAATGGAAGGATATAGCATACAACATTTCCTAAATTAATTGGCCACTAAACATTTTTTTCATTGAGACACTCTTGAAACTAGTGTTTTATAAATTTTATTGGTAAACTGCTCTGTTTTATAGAGAATTCATGCACAAAAAAGTAGTATGAGATAACCACTGCAGTCTCTTCCATGACTTCATGACACATTTGAATACTTTCCTAGAACTGGGTCATCTTCACCAATGTCTGCTGAACATGAATACAGCAGCCATAGAAAATAAAATATGTCTGTTTGAACGCCTATGAGACTTAACTGGATTATACATATTTTCATAGAAATATGTACATCACCTCCTTAAAGCCTTAGCTACAAGTAATTGAATGAAAGAGAGCCTGTAAAAAATACACTGCAAAACTCTAGTCCCATTCAACAAAATATTGTTAACAATGAAGGTGGAAGATAAGAAATTTTTGTGATCTGCTACTCTCAGTAACTAACTCAAGACAAAACTCAATCTTTCTACTTTGTAAGTGGATGGAAGCTAGTGCACTATATTGACTCAGGCATCACGTCTTTGTGGTCTTGACGTCTGTGTTGAGAAAGTTCATTGTTATAAAATTGTTAGAAGTCTCTTTCAGTACTACTCAGCAAGTCCACTTCCCTCTTATCTGGCTCTGTAGCCAATGAAACTAAAACTTCCATATATCTGGTTAAATATTTTTCATAAGGAATCCTCAGAGATTCATTTTTAAAATTCTGCAATCCAATAAATTCAGCAGGTTTTGTCATTTTAGAATTTTTGTTAAAAATCGTGAAGATAAAATATAATTGGCTTCTCATGACCCAGTCCACCAAAAGTAGACATTTGTAGAAAGAAAACTGTAAAGAAATCTCTTCTAAAGGAATCTCACAACTCCTAAGCTAAAAAGGGGTCTTGTATATCTTTATTTCCAGACCTGCAGGTAAAAAAAAATTCAGACCAAAGTGATAGCAGTGATACAACTAGAGTCCAGCTCTTCTCTTAGTCCAGTATTTTTTTTTGTATTAGACTTTATTTTTCATAACTTTGTTCTATTATCTATGGCCCTCTTTATCTTTTATGTGTGTGTCAAAAATTGTGATGAACTTATCTTGCAATACTCTGCATCATGCTTTTCTTCATAGCCAAATGTCCAAGATAGACATATTTAGTTACAAGATCACTTCTAGTAGCAAACCTAGCTCTTCACTGATTTTGAATTTGTCTACTACTTTCAATACCACAATCTATGGCAAACCTATTATCTCATAAGATCAATTTCAGACCAATTTTCAATAGAAAAGTACTCAAATAATTCTGTCTCATACATATTTATATGAATACTCCAGAAATCTGTTCATCTCTATGGAAGTTCCTATCATATCCAGCAAAGTAACAGTGCTATCAACATGTTAATTTTAGTGAAGAAACAATTTCCCTTTTAACCTAGGCCTGTCTTTTGGGTAGCATCTATGTCTGTAATTCAGGTTTCTAATTTTGAGATGATAAAATTTGCTGTTTTTTATGTTAATTTTTGTGGGTTTGGGAGAGGATCTGAAAAGGGGGAGGGGGAAAGAGAGGAGAAATACATTTTAATAAGAAAGTCCTAAATAGAACTTAATTTAAAAAAAGAACTGGCCACCAATATGACAGTCTTAAATATAGAACATTTCAATTTATCCAAAGACAGGTAATATCTGTGTAAAACTCTCATATTAACCCACCAATGTCCTTCAGCTCATGCTGAGAAGCACCAGCTCTCAGGCTGGGAGAATAGCTTGGTCTCCCAGGTCCACTCAATTCTTGGCCTATAGGCTGAGATTGCCACCAAGGGAGCCAATTAGTGCCAAATATGTTGGTGGCTTTTTGATGTAGGAAAATCTCCCCTAAGAACTGGACTGAGATGAGCCATCAAATGATAGTGATTTTCAGTCACTAATGATCTGGGATTTAAATAGTGACTTTTAATTGGGTTACCAAGCAACCTGCAAATATTTTGGTGATACCTGCTGAGTCAATTGGGTAGTTTGTAACCCACTCTCCTCTGATTATGTTATCTTTGATATGAGTACATTGCATATTATAAATGATCAGCATGGGTTTTTTCCTTTGTCATTAGCCAAGAAAAGACATCATTGAGTCTTCTGTTCCATTTCTTCCATTATGTTTCCATATGTCCAAGACAGGGTAAGCAGAGTAAAGAGTGGCTGTAGGGAATATAGAAAAAAGTATTCATTAAGCTCTCTTCTTGTTCCCTGGGCTTGTTCTAAGTGAAGTAAGACTTCATGAAAATCAGAAAAGCTACAAGGGATTGTTTTGTAAATCATAATTCCACTTAATTAGCATAACCAGAATTTTGTGTTTGTGTCTTAGATCAGTTTTTAAAACACAAAAAGTGAAATGTTAAGGATACTGTTATTATGGTTTGCATTTCACTGGAGAGTTATTTTCAAAGAAAACTAGAGAAAAATAAATTTTGCCTTTCATTGTTTCCAGATGCCTCTCTCAGTCCCTGTGGCCAAACATACTAACTTTTTTCTGACTGCTACCGTCATTCCCCCCAACCCTTCTTGCTCAACTGCCCCACAAGGGTCTCCCTTGGTTTGATTCCTTCAACTACATCCTTCAGTTGGCTTGCCCCATTTTGGTATCGGCCATTATTTTCCCCAGTGTTACTGTTCTGCCCCTCTGGCTTTTAGGTAACATTTCACACTGCCTTTCAACTTGCGCTCATGGAAGTACACAGTGGGCTCTTCAGAAAGACTGCATTCTCCCTTTGACACGTGTTTGGTGTCCCCCCCTACTGTAGATGAACCGGTCTCCAGACCCTTGCTTCTCCCAGCTGTTCTTCCATGGCCAGATTTGCCTTTCTCCTCAGTCGCTTATTTGAACTCTTTTTGAGGAGGTATTCCTAAGAGAATGTGTGCTCTGTTTGTCTGGCTTTGTTTCTGTGAGTGCCTTTTCTTCTCCCTTTGAGAACTTGTCTACACAAGAAATAACATCAAGTGACCTCACTTTTCCACCCCTAGTTCTATTCCAAATGCAAGCACTCAAGCAAATGCTAACATAAATCATGGTGCTGTCTCAAAGATCACATTGAAAGGACACTTACAGCTTTGCATTGCATTCTACCAATGAGGAAACTGAGGAGCAAACATGTGAAAAGGCTGACCAATGTTACATAAATAGTACAAATGGCTGGGAATTAAATCCTGTCTGGTTACTCCTAATCACTTGCTCTGTGCAACACATCATGGCGTCTGTCCCTTGATCACTGTATTCCTGATCCAGTTTCATTTGCCACAGGAGGTCAAAATAGAAGTCAAAGTGGTAGGAGATTCTAATGCTTTATATGGAGACATTTCACCCACAAAATACAAAATAAAGGATAATATTATTGAGAAAAGCTTAGTTATGAGTTGAAGTTCTAAATGCTTATACAAGAGGAAAGAATGTTTCATGCCACCCAGCAAATACATTCTCTCCCTCTTCCTCCTGTTGCCTTCCTACCCACCAAAGTGTCAGAAGTTAAGTGAAAACAAAAGCAAAAATAAAAACACCTAACAGGATACACTTTCAAAGGATTATCGTATCAAACTAAGAAATTTTAGGTTGGTAGAATATCTTTCTGTCATTTCTCAATTTAGCACTGAGGCTTAGAAAGGTATCTAGTTGAAAATCTTATATATTCTTTAAGAAGTTTTCCAAATGTGGTTGTTATGTTGGCCTCTTTAAAAGATCATTTCTAAGTTCATTTTGAGCTGAATGATCAGCTGTGCTGCCATTAAGAGCCTCTGCAAAGAGGCTGAAGTGTAAGATGAGATTTCTGGTTGATTTTTTCATTTGTATTGTGTTCCCCTTTGTTTGTCTTCTCTGACCAGCCTGAAGCATGATACAGGCCAGGCTGGGAACTCTGAGCTCAAAATAAAGCAATATTCTAATTATCCTCCTTTTTGTCAGGGTTCTTTCTGACAGGTGTCAACTAGATTTAAAATGGTTGACTGCTGGGTTTTCTTTCCTTCTTTTTTCCCTTTTTTCTACATTGTCATTCCTTGAAGGAGGGTTAAATGCTGACATTCCTTTGTGCTTAACTAGAGATAAGTATCAAAGAAATGTATAAATTACAATTCCAGTTACACTGACAAGACCTAGGAGACTCATCTACCGTTAATGACAAAATGCACAAACGACCTTGGCTATTTTCATGAACAGAGTTGTGAAGTTTGGTTTACAAAGTCTCAGGTTCCACACAGTTCCTAGTCATTCTTTCAGGTACTTTTACAAGTGGGATATCCTAGTTAGTTATTCTATCTTTTTATCTCTTGCATGAATAAATTACAGAGTTCAGCTTCTTATCAAAGAAAACATTCGACTTATCATCTAGGGAACACAAAATATTTTTTTAGACCATAAATTATTCTTAAAGAAAATTTTAGATGAGTCAGATAATCTTTGTGGTGTATGTATATGTGTATGTCAGAGAGAGAGGGAGAGAATGTGTTTGCTTGACGGCATTAGTTCTAAATGGTCACAGACAGACTTTCAGATCGCCATCGTATCTGTCAGTCCTTAAAGCAAACTAGCCTAAAAAAACAAACAAGCAAGCGACCCACAAAAATATCTTCTTCGACTCCTTGACCAACAACTGTGAATTACAAAATATACCCAGCTCTTCTGCTATGGTATTTTCTCCCTGCTTATTGGCAGAGAATGTGATTTTGTGGTAGAAGGTTGGTAAATGACCTCTTGTAATGATGGAATTTACATAAATAAATGCTGATAGCACAAAACAGATAATATGCTGTGGGTATCATCACAATAAGTTGTCTCCTACTGACACAGAGTCTAAGTTGGAAGCACACAATTATGCAAATCAAACTAATGTCAGTTGCTCATTACTGTCATGGTGGTAAAGGCAAAAACATATCCTCCATAGACAGCTCAAGGCTGGGCCACAAGCCAAAATGTTTGGTTTTGCTGACATCGTAACTGAGTCAACAAAAATAGGATATAATAGTAATATATCAGAGGAATCCACATCAGGGCAGGCCTGAAGCTTAATGGACTGTGAATCCTGTATCTGTGCAGAGAGTCTTTTCACTGGTATTGACCCATAATACGTCTGCTCCCACATTTGCCGAATCTATGGAAATAGATTATAGAAGCAATTTGGGGGGGGACCTGAAATGTCTGCAAGACATTCTATTAGCTTTTCCTAAAACAGATGATATGACATTTATAAATACTTAAATAATGTCATCTATCCCAGGTTTAAACACTTCCCAGAATACTTCAGAGTGCCTGCTACTGTTTGATCTATGTTTGTCCTGAGTTCTCATTATGGTCCTGGAGATGTTTTCAAACAACAGAATGTTCATTTGCCAAATAAATATCTTTCCTATTTTTTTTAAAAATTGAATCTTTGTTACCAGGGGAATATTTAACACTAGAGTAGCTAATGGATCTGTTTTTCACACAGGCAAACATGAAAGCAAAGTGGCCCTGCCTTAAGAGGTCAGTGAAACAATGGTTTCTGATCTACCAAACTAATCCATCTCTCTTCTGAGTAACAGTGTAATGGATGTGGAAGACTGATGCCCTGAATGGCTTGGATGCTTCCCCCTTGTGGTTTCCATGTCCTTTCCCATGAGACTTTGCAGTTTTTCCCATTAAGAAGTGAACATATTTCTTTGCCCCCTGGTTCTCAGTGTAGCCATATGACTTGCTTTGCCCAATGAAATATAAGCAGTTGTACCAGAGGCAAAGGCACAGAAAAGCATTTGCACTTTGCCACCTCTGCTTATGCTATTCAGCCACTGTCTGGGAAAAACATGTCTGCTCTTGCTTCTTGGGGGGCAGGAGACACATGGAAGAGATCTGAGTTATCCTGTCAAGGCCAGCCTAGATCATTAGCCAACGATCAGCTAATCCCCAGACACCTGAGTGAGCTCAGATCAGAACAACCTAGCTGAGCCCAGCCTAAATCATGGATTCTCTAACTAATAAATATTTAATGTTTCAAGCCTATAAGTTTTATACTATATGTTACAAATGGCACTGGAGAGTTTTCACAAAGTTTTACAAGATTTAAAAAATGTTAAAGAAATATATTCTAAATAATAAAAAAGAGATTGAGCCAATAGATTTAAATATAAACATACAGGAAAATGAAAATCAGTACCACAATGAGACACCACTTCATACCCACTAGGATAGCTATAATCAAAGAGAGACAATAACAAATGTTAGCTAGGATGTAGAGAAATTAGTCTTCACATATTGCTGGTAGGAATGTAAAATGGGGCAACCACTTTGGAAAACAGTTTAACACTTCATTGAAATGTTAATCAAAGCAATACCACTCTTAGATACATATCCAAGGGAAATAAAAACCTAGATCCATGCAAAAACTTGTACATAAATGTTCATAAGAGCATTACACAAATGGCCAAAAAAGTGGAAACAACTCAAAATGTCCATCAACTGATGAATGAATAAACAAAATCTGGCAGATCCATACAATGGAATATTATTTAGCAATAAAAAGGAATGAAGTACTAATATATGTGACCATATATGAGTCTTGAAAACATTATGCTAAGTGAAGCCAGTCACAAAAGGCCACATACTGTCTGATTCCGCTTATATAAAATGCTCAGAATAGGCAAATCTAGAGGTTGTCTAGAGCTAGGATAGGGCATGGAGAATAACTGCTAATGAGTACAAGGGTCTCTTTTTGGGTGATAAAACTGTAAAATTAGATTGTGGTGTGGTGATGTTTGCAAATTCAGTGAATATACTAAACCCCCTTTGACTGTAAACTTTAAATGGGTGATTTTGGTATATAAATTATATCTCAATAAAGCTGTTTAAAAAAATATACAAATGCTATTTCAATACAACTGGAAAAAAATTAATTAAAAAAAAAAAATATATATATATACAAACACAAATCCCATGTCTGACCAAAGCATGACTTTGTCTTTTTGTTGGCCTCTTTTTCTAGCCCTCTCAAATCCCTGGACCTCGGTGGTTCTTTATCTCATAGAAATGTTGGTACTGATTGGGAGATCTTTATAGCCAAAATGAAACAAAACTCTTAGTATTATTTCTTTAGACCCACATGCTTATTTGCTATATTCAACACATTTAAAAAATGAAATAATGGAGAATTTGTGACCTTAAGTACTAGACACTGATTTTCACAGAGCTCCAGCTCTGCCTTCCTTATCTTGTTTTCTGTTATGCTCACTCATGATCCACTTGTTCTTAAAACGGATCCATGTTTGAAAAAGGAAGGATGCCACTTGTCATTTCTTAGGGTTTACCCATGGAGGCCAACTTCAGAGTGTAAACTACAGCCAAGCCGGGCGTGCTCGGAGCTGCTCCTGACTAAATGTTCACGGCCTCTCCTTAATCAGCAGGTGTGAGGTTTAACTTGTGTGAAAATGAGTAAATGGATGGTCCCCACCCCTGTCACTTGCCCTGCCCCTCTGGCCTTCCTTCTCACCTGGGAGCCTGTCATAACACCCCTCTCCCACTCCCACCAAGGCCCTTTTTATTTTTGTCTCAATGACCACATTTTCCAGACTGGTTGAACGCTCCTTCCATTGTATGGATCTGCCAGATCCATAAGATTCCATTGTATGGATCTGCCAGATTTTGTTAGGTTGGTCCTCCTAATTGTCCCCGGAGTGATGGCTGTGAAGTGGATATATTTACTATTTCATGCCCTTACACACAAAAAATCGTATTGGCTTCCTTTGTTAAAGATCAAATTTTCTTAGTGGAATTTTTAAGGCCTTTGATGATCTGACAATCATGTGACATCTTGACAGCCCACCCCTTTGATGTAATAATCTACTTGCTGTTCTCCCTCATGTCTTCAAATAAGTGTTCCTTCGTGGGGGGGTGGAGGGGGAGAAATTAAAATTGAAAATAGATAAATATACTGGGGTGAGGAGGGGAACGGGGAGTTGCTGTTCAGTGCGTAGAAAGTTTCAGTCACGCAAAATGAAAAAGTCCTAGAGATCTGCTGTGCAACATTGGGCTTATTGTGAACAACACTAAACTTTGTTAAGAACGTCGATCTCGTGTTATGTTTTTTTTTACCACAATAAAAGATAAATATGTCAATGTTTACATAGACACAGATATCTTTTTGCTGACCTCTCTTCACCCTGTTCATCCTCTGGAAATCCCTTGAGGGCTGCCTCTGCCAGGAGGCCTTCCCTAAACCCAGGTAGGCTAAGTGTCTCCTCTGTGTCGTGAGCAGCAATGTGTGCACACACCCACAACCTAATCATTTCTAGCTTTTTTTGCTTTCTCCAAGCTCAATTCATAGTGGAATATTAGCAGTCTGTGCAATGCCTTTCTTTTTTCACTGTCATTCATTCATTCATTTTTTCTCTTCATTCATTTATTTTTCCTTTATCCCCATTTCTTCCTGTCACTTCCTCCCCTCACGCCCCATAGGCAACTGCTGTAATGTGTCCTTTGGGTACATAAATGTGTATGGATTTTAGATAAGTCTTTATGAAAATAATGAATTGCTTTGTCTGTATGTATTTTTCATACCATTTCCTGTTATCCTGTCTGTCTCTGCCCCGGACCATAAGTTACTTGAGAGCAGGGAAACCAGGCTCTTTCTAACCTTAGCACCTTATACAGTGTCTGATATACAGTAAGAACTCAATAAATGCTTATTAAATCCATGCATGAGACACTAAGTTAATGAATTAAAAGGTCTACATTTTAGTTGGATTTCTAAAGACCTTTGATGGACTTTTCAAGTTTCACATCTTTTGTCAGGATTCTAACCATGAGAACTTGCAATAAGAGCTAAAAATCTTAAAATGTGAAACAATTTGAATCTCAGCCTCTTTTGCTACCAATTTCTTCAGCCTTTGAGTTGTCACTGGAGCAGTCTTCTTCCTGATGCTGTGACATATGATAGACCATCTTGGGGACAGTGGCTTCAATGTTTGGCAGATTTCTACTTCTTTCTCAAAATGGTTGCTGATTAATAGCTGAAGTGATCAACCCCAGAGAGAACATGAGGTTTCCAACCAACCCAAAGCCAGTTTCCTCACAGCCATGACCCTGTAGAGGACTGCAAATCTTCTTCTCTTGAGTTTGACCCATCACTTGGTTTTACAGTCCACTTGCCTGTGGTTTAGAAACTGAGCATGTCAGCACTCCTTTTTACTGCCTCAGTGTAGCAGCAAATGTGTTTTGTTCTCTCCTTTCAAAAGTGAAGATTGTATTTTAAAATCACTCTCTCCCCTAGGGAACCACTCACTCCTAACTCCCTGACAGGCCATAAGGACCTCAAAATTAAGAATGATGTCAAGCAATGTGATTTTGTACAAAAAGGACTAGAAAACCACCCAGACACATAACGACTCGGTTATGTGCCTGCCTTCTGTCAGGAGAAATGTGTGTCTGAATTTTCAGGCTCATAATAGACATGTGCAGCTAACTGACTTTTATCTTGCCTCTGTCATATTGATCTATCAGTGAATCTATAATAGAAGATGGGAGCCTGGAACAGTAAAAAGTAATAACCATTGAGATGGATAGCCTGAGCAAAAATGTAGTTTCATGGGGACACTTAGCGCAAAGAACTGTAGATTCATGTCAAGGGGGCATAAGTATCCCCTTCAAAGCCAACTGTTAAAAACACCTAGTGCACAGATGACTTGCCTTCAGAATATGATATGTTTCTGTATTGATTTTCAGAGTTTCAAAACAACAGGAAATAGCCAAGTGAAAGTTTCTTTGCCGAGCACTAAAAGTAATTTACCTTCTTCCTTTGATTTCAGCTTCAGATTTTGTTTTATGGTTCAAAGTACAAGTGCTTATTTAAAAAAATTCATTTCTAACTTATGGCAGGAAGCAGCACTGGGGACCAAGGCAGGGTGTAGAAAGAAATGAGCCACAAAATGGAACAAAGAAACACCCCCTCCAAATTGCATTAATGGAGTTAGCGGCAAGTCATTACAAGATGAAGCTTGTTTTTTAAGCACAGGCCTATTTAGGGGAGGGCAGAGTTTTATCATCATCAGAGTGTTCTGAAGAAGATGTTGAAGAGCCTCCAAAGTGATCAGTACTGTGGCTTTCAAGCCATCTGGGATTGGCTTCTGATATGCCGTCTTTTGTATATCTCTTTGCATGAAAATGTCGACATATTTTAGAAAAAAATGATTTTCCAGGGCAGAAGAAAAACAATTTACTTTTCAGTGCAAATTTGTGCCTCTTGCATATTATTAATGTACAGCAAATGTTAAACATGGTGTAATACTAATAATTTACGATTCTTAACCAGACCTCTTTTTTTCAGGGATCATGTACTTCATATTTACATATATTTGTTATACACAGTATACTGAGATGCAGGAAAACAAATTTCACCTGTTTTGAAACCTAAATTTGATATTTATTTCCACTGTTTTCTTTATTTTGTGCTTTAGGAACTTGTATCATTCAGAGTTCTGACAAGAAACAGATGGCACACTCAAAAGAAGTGATTAGAGAGAGTTTTAATGAAGACGCAAATGGTGAACAGGGTTAAGGGAAGCCAACCGGGGAGGACGAAGCAGGCACCCCTGAGCCCCCAACCACCACTAGGGCTGAAGCAACACTAGGATGGAATGTTTAGCGTAGGGTGAGGCTTGTGTGTGAAGGGAGGATTGCCCAATAGGAGCTGTGGCCAGGAGAAGGGGAACTTGGACACCGCCAACCCATGAACCAGTGAGAGGAGCCAAGGGAACAAAAACTCCAATTGTCTTTCCTCATGTCCTCCAGTTTCCTACCAGGGCCTTCCATTGATTGATCCCGCTGAAAGCTAGAGGAAAAGAAACTCATTTTCACAGTCCCTTCAAATCAGCCTCCAGGGATATAGAACAAGGGGAGAAACCTAGAAATGATCTGGAGGGGCAAATGGAAATACCTCATCACAGGAGTATGTAGAGTCTTATTTTATTTCAGATGTATACCCTGTGTTTATGGACTTGGCAATATAATTGGAGTTCTTCAGCCACATACAATCCTTTTGCTGTATATACAGCATCCCCTGACAAAGTTAAGATGAATGTTTGGCTTTGGGAGTTATGAGTATGAAATAAGAATATCTATATGCACGGGAAAAATCTGTTAAGATCTTGAGGAATAGAAGTGAAACAAAATTAAAGAAAATAGTACAAAAGAGATGGGAATCTGTTAACCTCTGCCTTCACCTTCTTAGCAAATACCACATTACATGAAGTACGAATACTGTAATAGTGTTCCCAGGAGCCATGGGAATGAGTAACCTCTTTATCACCTCCCCTCGAGTGCCCATTAATTAAAAAAAAAAAAAAAAAGAAAACTTTACATTTGAACTATGGAAATATTCTTCAAGTTTATAAGAAAAACAACAGGAAATACGAATTTGCTTTAAAGACATTCAATTCTAGACTATATTTTAAAATAATCCATTGTATCCATAAGGGGAGAAATATCAGTGTCATATGTTTGTCAGAACATGGGTAAAATATGTATGCACTCTAGGCTGTTTTTTCTAAATCACACACTTGTAAGGAGCCCATCTATTATAAATATTTGAATACATTAGGTATTAGATATGGGTTGGTTATTTTTGTTTTGCGTATTTATTTATTTTTTCATTCTTAGATGCTTTCATTGTGCCTTCTGCAAACAAATGGGCTAGGTTGGAAAATTAAAATACCACAAAAATCTTACTTGAAATACGCAAGTTTATCTATTTTTATTAGGAAAGGGACATTCTAGGCCAGAAAATTTACATTCTTTACAGAATCCAGGTCTTATATTACACATATTAGTTGTGTTTTAAAAGACAAATGTAACAGCTACTTCCTTATATAGATTTATTATCTATCTATCCATTATTCACCTATCTATGAGTCTAAATGTATAATAATTCAACTGCAAAAAGTAGCCTACTTGCAAAATTCTCTCTAGAAATTGCCAGTCACTGGAGAAATATTTGCAGTTCTTAAGTCCATTAGGATGGTTGGTTCTCATTTCAGATAAAATGATAACTACATGCTGACCAAGTCTGCTTTGTTTTCTCTTCTTTGCTTGTACTCTGTCTCATCAAAGACAACTTTTTAAAGCTTGACTATTTCACAAACAGCTTCTAAGGGCTTGAATTGTTCTTTTTTTGAAGTACAGATAATGGTAAGTAAAAATATAGCTAAAGGCTTCTCTCAAAGTATGTTGACATTTTGGTTCCATTAGAACAGTATTATAATGTGTATCCACATGTTAGCTGTAAAGAAAAGTACCATCTCTAGAGTGGTAAAAATATACTGAAGGACTCATTTCAACATATGACCACACACACACACACACACACACACACACACACACACACACATGTGCTGAGCTGGGAGGGGATTGAGATGGAAAGGATAGGATTTGAATCAGAAAATCTAAAAACAGAATGAAATAATGCCATTTGCAACAACATGGATGGACCTGGAGATTATCATACTAAGTGAAGTCAGCAGACAGAGAAAGACAAATATCATATGAGATCACTTACATGTAGATTCAAAAAAAAAAAAAAAAGATACAAATGAACTTATTTACAAAACAGAAATAGACCCACAGACATAGAAAACAAACTTATGGTTACCAAAGGGAAAAGGGGTGGGGGAGAGATAAATTAGGATGTTAGGAGTAACACATACACACTACTATATATAAAATAGGTAACCAACAAGGACCTACTGTATAGCACAGGGAACTCTACTCAATATTTTGTAATAACCTATAAGGGAAAAGAATCTGAAAAAGAATACATATATTATATATATATATGTATATATTATATATGTATAACTGAATCACTGTTCTGTATACCTGAAACTAGCACAACACTGTAAATCAACTATACTTCAATAAAAAAATATTTTAAAAAAAGATCAGAGTGTAACCAAGCAGGACCCTATGGGGCCTTCCTGGGACAGGCCTTCCCCCATATCCTCTGCTTTAGCTCCTCTCTGAAGTACCTAGATAATAGCATTTGATTATCCTGTCTTGTTTGGCAGATGTGAAAACCCACTACCAAATGGAAGAACTACTTGATGACCATGAGCACATCGGCCCAGGCCTCCTGGAGCCTAAGGACTGATAATGTTAACCCTTGTGACACCACCCCGCTGCCTCACCGTCAGCCAATCAGAGAATTGTGCACAAGCTGATCACAGAACCCTGTGACCCCCCCCTCACCTGGCCTTTACAAATGCTTTACCAAAACCCTTCGGGGATCTCGAGGCTTTTCAGGGCAAGAACCAACTCGTCTCCTTGCATGGTCTTGCAATAAACCTTTCTCTGCTCCAAACCCCAACATTTCAGTTTGTTTGGCCTCACCGTGCATCTAGTGCATGAATTTGTGTTAACAATAGGACCTGAAAATTTAAAAAAAAGAAAAAGAAAATCTGCATTCAAATCCTGACTTTGTTCCTTCCTAATTACTATTCCAAACCTCTCCTGCCCCTTACTCCATCAACTATTTCTCTGACCACTCCCCCAAACCCTATGTTCTCATCTGTAACTTATATTTATAAGTCCCTGCATTCTCTTCATGACATTCTGCCATTCCTCGCTTCCTCCTTGAGTATTGTGGCCTTAACCTCACCTGTCATTTGATTTGGTTAACTTGTCCCTTCTTTCAAGACACAGCTTAATTTTCATTCTCCAGGATCTTTTCCTGAACTCCTGCAAGCTGAACGAGATGACCCACCTCTGTCCTTCTATAGTCACCATACACATCACAGGGTTTATCTCATTGTCTTGTGATTTTCTGTTACCTTGACTATCTTCTCCACTGTATCAAAACTCCTTGGACTACATGAGGAACATCTTTTTTATCTTTGTGTTTCTAACATCTTAAAATATGTGGCACATAGTAGAATTTCAATGAGAGCTTGGTGAATGAGAATGAGTGAATCTTGAGCTCACTCGGTTTAACTCTTAACTCTGACTCTCATCAAACCTTTGGGTACTATCATTCCATAAACAAATGAGGGAAAATGAAACACCAAGTGTTTCAGTCACGTGCCAAAGTAAACGATCGAAAGGGTGGGGCAGAAATTGAGTGCCAGGCTGTCTGACTCCAAAGACCATGCTTTTCCTACTGGGCCATGTTTCCTCTCCAGGTAAGCTTCTGTTTCTTAAAGAAATAGGGCCAAGAAAACTGTCCACTCCACGGGGTTGATAAAAGGAACAAGGGGCATCATGTCAGTTAATAATATGGAGCAGAGTAGCAAAAATCTAGCACCATTACTTTTAGAGAGAAAAATCTCTCTAAATAACACAGAGAATAAGTGAATTCTGAGGGTTTGCCTAGCCACTCCTCTTTCTCCTACCCTACACTGAAGGTTTCCTTTAAAACCAGTCAAGCTCTAACCAGTCACCTTAAATTAGTCTCCCTCAGCATTGTGTACTAAGTACAGTGGTACTCCTAGAGTTTCTATACACCAACACTGGCAAGAAAATGTATGTATGGTAGCAGCAGCATAATGAAAAGAGTATGAGGTTCAGGAAGGCTGCCCATTCAATTAGTCTGCAAAATGCCATCAGCCTCCGGTTTATGGAGAGGAAGACACAGGCAGAGTAAAGTTCAATTGCTCTCTAATGAACCCTAATTAGCAGATTGAAAGCTGTTTGTATATATAATAAAAGATACCTATTTTTGTGGTTCAGCAATTGAAATGAATAGTCCAAGCGCATAGTAGCTACGAGAGTAGAAAGAAATTTGGAGACAAGTACGTACAATTTCAGCAGTGTTTTATGGGACGAATAAGGAGTTTAGAGAGGTTTTTTTACCAGCTGAATAATAAGAAAGAAGAATTCAACAAACACAGATTACCTATAGCTGTCAAGAAGTAATAAAATCTAAGGCAATCTATAGAAATTAGCACAACCAGCAGTTTTGCAAAACAATTTATGAATCAATTGTATTTTCCAAAGATCTGTTGAAAGGAGGCATTTTGGAAACCCAAAATGCATTATTTCATATGAGTGATAGCACATCTAGTGACAATTTAATTTCTAATGGTTCTGCTTGGAGTCTAAACACAGTTTTCAAACAAGGATACTTTGGGAATGTGCAACCATCCTTAAGTTGAAGCATGTCAGAAACAAATTTCCCTGGGCATGGCATAAGATATCCTCTTCCCTCCTTCTTCCCTAAGCCTCATGTCTGTAACTTAGAGGAGCAAAAAATGGAATTTTCAGAGACAAGGTGCTTGTATTGAAGGCAGGAGCTTGGGATGGGGACTCTGAAATGAGGAGGAATAGAACGTAAGTTGAGGGGTGAGTCATGCAGGTCAGGAGCTACATGCTTCCTTTTTCACCATACAGCCATCAGTAGTGTTCACCTGATTCTCAGTTACTTTCTATCTCTTAACCCAATTTCCAGCCAACTCAGAATGGGCTGGCCTTGAATATCACTTTCTCTACTAAATTCTTTCTTTCTTAACTGACATTTTGTGGTTGAACAAATGAATCCCAGCTGTGAGAAGAATAGTTCACATTCACAGCGAATGAAGTCCTGGCTCATTAAAGAAAGACACTATTCCTTCCTGGCTCAAAATACCAAGATAGCATTTCCTAGAGCTGAGAGAGAATTGAAAACATTAACAAAAGACAGAAGGAAAACTTCCTGGGTCACCAGGAAAGTCATAACAAGACAGTACTATTGAATATCTTGCCCAGTTCCAAGAGCTTCCTTCAGAATTTGCTCCCCTAGACATTTCCCACATTCTCTATTTGGAGACTCTCAGTTAGGCCTAGTGTTGGCACCTCTACACTCCCTTATGTTGTTCAAAAATACTGGCACAGAAAAAGTAGTATAAGAGCATCTACATCTTCAGTGAATGTTGGACTGAGAGAATAAGGATTAAGAGCAAGGAGAAATGGATGCATGCCTAGCATTCACTCAGGATGTGATTACAGTGCTCAACAGGAGAGGGTTAACCTTAAAGTTACTTGAAGAAGAAAGTGCCACCATACACTGCAGCCATTATCAATTTTGTAAAGGCTGAGAGTGGTCTGAGCCTGTTCCTACAATTATAAACAACTCATTCACAGCTCAGGAAATCTCAAGAGCTTGTAGCAACTCTATTGCCACTTACAGCCCTTACACTGAGCATTGCTAGGGGTGCTTACACTGAGCATTGCTGGGGTGCTGACTTCTCACTTGCTGACAAAGAGAACATCCTCAATGGAATATCTTGGGGGAAAAACTTCTTTCTTCACTTTGATTCCCCAATTTTCTGGAAGGCAGGCATTCTCATCAAATAATCACACTGCCCAATGAGAGCCAACAGTAAACTTTCCAATATCACAAAGTGCCCTGAGATGAAAATGTGCAAGGGAAGGAATTGACATGCCAGGCGTAACCTGTTGGTTGTAACACAGATTCCCAAAAATAAAGTCTGGTGATTGACTCATTCTTTTCTCTGTGATTAAAAGCAATTGTCAAAGCAATCTGGAGAGAGAACAATGGAGCTGGAGGAATCAGGCTCCCTGACTT